>NC_083227.1:86359870-86726745 GCF_032191835.1 Heteronotia binoei | reverse complement strand
ACCACAAATTTTGCTAGTCTTTGAGACGCTACTGGACTCTTACTCTTTTCGACTTCATTCTCCAATTCTGACTAGTTTATTGCCTTTTGCTATTTTCCCATGCAACTTATACTATTCTTTCAATTTGTTAATGTCACTATCTTGCCATTGGATTCCAACTTTATACTATTTTGCATGCTTAATCGCTACCCAGAAGCTATATGTAGCGCTGCTAACTGTACCCCATTTCACTGTCTGAAGTGTGCTTTTAGCACATGAAAGCCTACATTCTCAATAAAACTTTGTTGCTCTTAAAGGTGCTACTGGACTCAGCATGGTTTACAACTTGGCAAAAGCAAAACCCACAATCCGAAGGAGTGCTGCATGAAGTGGCCCAGCATTTACATTTTCCTCTAAGCTGCAGTCTTGTGAGCAAAAATTCTACTTTGTGAGCTACTGGCATTAAGGCTGTGAGCTACTGCATAAATTAGTGTGCTCTGGGGTCATCCTTTCTAAGCTAAGACAAAAATGTGTGAGCTGGAGGCTAAAAATCTGTGAGCCAGCTCACGCTAACTCAGCTTAGAGGGAACACTGGTCATAAGAAAATGTGAGTGACCAGAACACACTCTGTCCCTAAGTATGCTGCCTGCTCAGCATAACCTTTGCTATTATTCATTCGGCACACTTCTCTTTCATCTTCCTCATCCCCCACAAGGAGCTCAGAGTTGCGTCCAGAAATGCCTAATTCTTCTTTCCTCCATTTTATCCTCTCAATGACCCTACAAAGTAAGATCAAGGTGAGAGTAAGCAACTGGCCCAAGGTCACCCAGCAAGCAGAGAGGATTAGAACGTGGGTTTCCCAGATCCTACTCTGACCACTACATATCACAGCCTCTACCTCCTCTGACAAAAGTTTTTTTCAGAAGAGCCTTTTACAACTAGTGCGCTGCGTGGATTTCATAAATCAAGAAGCAGCAGCACAAGCAAAAGCTGGGAGTCGAGGGCAGCAAATCCTATTAAGAAGTGTCAGCTGCCAACCCCAGCTTCGAGCTGCTTCCCTGTTCTAGCAACCTCCAGATCTTTTCTCAGTTAAACCGGAGCAAGACCTCCCAATCGCGGCTAGGCTAAACCCATTCCCGCCTCCCCACCCGGGATTTGCCCCCAACTCACAATTTTGGGTATCCTTTGCGAGCACTGCGTGGCTCAAACTGCAAAGTCCCAAGCAGTTGATCTCCCCGCCTCCCGTTTCTAAGCAATAGTTACTTCCAGTCGCCGGCGGGAAGAGAAACGGAGGGTGATGGGAAGGGTAGTTTTTCCCTTCTGTGGTCCGAAATATCAGGACTAAGGAGAACTTCGGCAGCTCTACATCTAATCAGATGTTGCATTTTTTATAGCAGCAACGTAAAGGGAGAGGAAATTCTTGCGTAACCGTGAAAGAACCGTCGTTAGCTTTTCACTTTATTTTCAACCCCTATTTCCTTCCCCTGAAGGCACAACAGTTTAAGTTTCTGACTTTTGAGCCGTCACTGTACTAGGATAAAGTGTCCCTAAGTCATTGAAATGGAAAGAAATGAAATCATGAAAGTTTTCGTTGTTCAAACTCTGCATTTTACATTGTCTTAAATAAAAAAGAAAAACAAGCCCAGCTCCTCTCCTCGCCTATGATCGCCAGCATGAACGTGGCGCTCCAGGATCTCGGTAGCAACGTGAGCGGCGGCGGCGGGGACGCCAGGCAGCTGGCTTCTGAGGGGCCCCTTGACATTGCCAAGGGGCCCCCCAGACCTGGGGCGACCCGCCCCCCCCCCCGCCCCCCCTCCCTACACCACTGGTCTACATATTAATAATCTGATTACTCTCTGTCGTGTCAGTTCATGTTCAGATTAGTTGGTTCCTTTGAAAAAATAGAGTAATTTCAGGTGTGTGGTTCACCCTGAAGTCAGCAATCTTAGCAAGGTACTTGAAGCATATGAGCCAAAATGTTAAATATTGTAAATGTAAAATGAAAGAGGTCATGACTCTATGGTGAGTAACATATTTGAGAAAATAATACCTGGCTAGCATGTCCTCAAAGTGCAGAGTGGGAGGAATGACCTCACTGTGGGAGAGGAATGACTTTTGAGGGGCAGGAAAAGGGAGGGGGCAGAATCTGTACATTTTGGCTTGGAAGTGAAATAAGCTGAGCTTGTTTTTGAGCAGTAATGCAGTTCCAGTTGACTTGGCATCATGGAGTGTTGCCTAATATGTAAATGAGTTCCTGCTAGGCCTTTTCTACAAAAAGCCCTGTGTGAGATAATGGTGACATCATGGGGTGTGGCCTAATATGCAAATGAGTTCCTACTAGGCATTTTCTACAAAAAAAACCCTGAAAACAAGGTAAACATCAGCACAACGGCACTCTCCAAAAACCCGGAGAAACAGCAACCAGAAAGCAAACTGCGTACTGAAGGAAAGAAAATCAATGCAGAACAACAATACCGGATGGACATGCATGGTGAAAGAGAGGGAAAGCACCTGTGCATAATAGCCCTTATTTATGAGCTACTAACTCTTTCTCACCCTGCTACTGATCCTCTAGCTTATCTTGCAATGTAGGGCAAGAGGGAAAAAAGACAAGGATTGCTTTTATGGATACAGAGCAGCTGTTGTGTTCATAAAGACAGTGAAGTAAGAGTCAGAGACTGAACCATACAGAGGCATGAGAAAAAGTGTTATCTTCTCAGTATATCACTGGCACATGGGTTACAGCATAACCCAAGCCAAGGACAGTAATAGTATACAAGTCCACACCATGCTAATGCCAGTCTTTTAATAAAAGAAACAAGCTACAGGGAAAGTACAGAGCACGGTTAATAACTGCATGCAAATAACATATGTTTGGGGACGAGAGTTTTACAGGCAACTGAAGATATGGAGACAATAACAGAGAACCTGATCTCTGAATTACTGCTCGAGTCAAACAAAATGCATGCAAGTTACTGAAACTGAAATGTGTAAAAACTACTCTTAAAAGGACATGAAAGGATCAATCTCCATCTTAAAACATACATCAAACAAGCTTGTCCTAGAAACTAATGTTTAAAAAATGTTTAGTGAATTCTTTCTGATAGGATTATACGATATTATATAAATTATGGAGCTAAATATAAAGAAGACATATCTATAGTGACCTCTCTTAATGTGTTTATAAGTATTATTTTACAGTTACTCTGGAAGGATACAGTTACATAAGAACATAAGAGAAGCCATGTTGGATCAGGCCAATGGCCCATCCAGTCCAACTCTCTGTGTCACACAGTGGTAAAATATATGTGTGTGTGTGTGTGTGTGTATACACACACACACACACTGTGGCTAATAGCTACTCTGCTCCATATTTTTATCTAACCCACTCTTTAAGCTGGCTATGCTTGCAGTCACCACCACCTCCTGTGGCAGTGAATTCCACATGTTAATCAGCCTTTGGGTGAAGAAGTACTTTCTTCTATCCATTTTAACCTGACTGCTCAGCAATTTCATTGAATGCCCACGAGTTCTTGTATTGTGAGAAAGGGAGAAAAGTACTTCATTTTCTACTTTCTCCATCCCATGCATGATCTTGCAAACCTCTATCATGTCATCCCACAGTCAATGTTTCTCCAAGCTAAAGAGTCCCAGGCGTTTTAACCTTTCTTCATAGGGAAAGTGTTCCAAACCTTTAATCATTCTAGTTGCCCTTTTCTGGACTTTTTCCAATGCTATAATATCCTTTTTGAGATGCGGTGACCAGAATTGTACACAGTATTCCAAATGAGACCGCACCATTGATTTATACAGGGGCATTATGATACTGGCTTTGTTTTCAATTCTTTTCCTAATAATTCCCAGCATAGTGTTGGCCTTTTTTATTGCAATTGCAGACTGTCTTGACATTTTCAGTGAGTTATCTATCACGACCCCAAGATCTCTCTCTTGGTCAGTCTCTGCCAGTTCACACCCCATCAACTTGTATTTGTAGCTGGGATTCTTGGCCCCAATGTGCATTACTTTGCACTTGGCCACATTGAACCTCATCCGCCACGTTGACGCCCACTCACCCAGCCTCAACAGATCCCTTTGGAGTGCCTCACAATCCTCTCTGGTTCTCACCACCCTGAACAATTTAGTGTCATCTGCAAACTTGGCCATTTCACTGCTTACTCCCAACTCCAAATCATTTATGAACAAGTTAAAGAGCATGGGACCCAGTACTGAGCCCTGCGGCACCCCACTGTTTACCGTCCTCCACTGCGAAGACTGCCCATTTATACTCACTCTCTGCTTCCTATTAATTAGCCAGTTTTTGATGCACAAGAGGACCTGTCCTTTTACTCCATGATTCTCGAGCTTACTAAGGAGCCTTTGATGAGGAACTTTATCAAAAGCTTTCTGGAAGTCAAGGTAAACAACATCTATTGCATCTCCTTTATCCACATGTTTGTTCACCCCCTCAAAGAAATGTAACAGATTAGTAAAGCAAGATCTTCCCTTACAGAACCCATGCTGAGTATTCCTCAATAACTTGTGTTCATCAGTGTGCCTACTCATTCTGTCATTGATCTTGGTTTCTACCAACTTTCCCGGTATTGAAGTCAGACTGACTGGCCTGTAATTTCCTGGATCTCCTCTGGAACCCTTTTTAAAGATGGGGTGGCATTTGCTACCTTCCAGTCCTCAGGAACAGAGGCAGATTTCAATGAAAGATTACATATTTTTGTCAGGAGATCCACAAGTTCAACTTTGAGTTCTCTCAGAACTATTGGATGTATGCCATCCAGACCTGGTGACTTATTAGTTTTTAATTTGTCAAGCAGTTGTAGGACCTCCTCTCTTGTCACTGACTCAAGTCTTTCAACACCCCTTCCAAAATTAGTGGTTCTGGAGCAGGCAAACACTTCTCATCTTCCAAAGTGAAAGTGGAGGCAAAAAATGCATTCAACTTCTCAGCCATTTCCCTATCCTCCTTCAGTAATCCTTTGACTCCTTGGTCATCCAAGGGCCCCACTGCCTCCCTGGCTGGTTTTTTGCTTCTAATATACATGAAGAAATTTTTATTGTTGGTCTTTATGTTTTTTTGCAATATGCTCCTCATAGTCCCTTTTTGCCTGCCTGATCACAGTCTTGCATTTGATTTGACACAGCCTGTGTTCCCTTTTAGTAATCTCACTTGGACTAGCTTTCCACAGCTTAAAGGAGTACTTCTTACTTTTACAGCTTCCATTACTTTGTTTGTGCCTTTCCTAACTTATGGTATATATTTCATTTGAGCTTCTAGGATTGTAGTTTTAAATAGCCTCCAAGCTTCCCCAAGGGTTTTGACTGTATTTACCTTTCCTTTCAGTTTCCTCTTCACATGCCTCCTCATCTCAGAGAATTTACCTCTTTTAAAGTTAAACGTGGTTGTGCTGGTCTTTTGGGGCAACTCTCTATTTATACAAATGGTGAAATCAATAACATTATGGTCACTGCTCCCAAGCAGTGTGATCACTTTTACATCTCTCACCAAGTCTTGGGCATTACTTAGGACCAAATCCAGGATCGCCCCACCCCTGGTAGGTTCTGAGACGAACTGCTCCATAGCACAGTCACTGAGAGCATCTAGAAACTCAATCTCTTTCTCTCGACCTGAACACATATTGACCCAATTAATCTGCGGGTAGTTAAAATCACCTATTACGACACAGTTTTTACATTTAGCCGCTATCTTTAATCCTTCCATCATATTATAATTATCCTCTATCTTTTGATTTGGTGGGCGATAACAAACTCCCATAGTTAAATTTCCTTCTGGGCCCTCTATTTCGACCCAAAGCAATTCTAAAAGGGAATCTAATTCTCTGACCTCAGTCTTACTGGACTGTATACCCTCTCTGACATACAGAGCCACCCCACCTCCAACCCTTCCCTCCCTATCCTTCCGATATAACTTATATCCAGGAATCACCGTGTCCCACTGATTCTCCTCATTCCACCAAGTTTCTGAAATTCCCACAATGTCTATGTTTTCTCCCAACACTAAACATTCCAACTCACCAGTTTTACTTTGAACACTTCTAGCATTTGTATACAAACATCTATAATTTCCCAAGCAAGCTAGGCCCAAAACCTTCCTCCTGCTGCCTTGAGACTTTGGCAGACACTCCATACTGTTTGTCACCATCTCAATGGACAACTCTGATACATTACCCGATAGAAAAGTAACAGCTAACCTTTCATCTCTTTGAGATGTCCTCCCGAACCAGAGACATTTCATCTCCTGTTGGCTTTCCCCCAAGATTTAGTTTAAAAACTGCTCTGCCACCTTTTTGATTTTAAGCGCCAGCAGCCTGGTTCCATCTGGGGACAAGTGGAGATTGTCTCTTTTGTACAGTTCCCGCTTGTTCCAGAAAGCATCCCAGTGCCTAACAAACTTAAACCCTTCCTCCCTACACCACCGTCTCATCCACACATTGAGACTTCTAATTTGTGCCTGTCTCTCCAGCCCTGCATGTGGAACAGGTAGCACTTCTGAGAAGGCTACCTTGGGGGTCCTGGCCTTAAGTCTACCACCTAGCAGCCTAAATTTTTCCTCCAGGACCTCACGACTGCATTTCCCCACATCGTTGGTGCCAACATGCACCACGGCCACTGGCTCCTCCCCAGCACTGTCTATCAGCCTATCTACTACATGCGTAATGTCCGTTACCTTTGCACCAGGCAGGCAAGTCACCATACGGTCAGTACGCGGTTTTGCCACCCAGCTAAGGATCAAATCACCAATTACCAAGGATCAAATCACCAATTACCAAGACCTCCCCTCTCTCCCTGCCCAGGGATGGTTCCTTGGCGCGAAAGGATACCTGCTCATCAACTGAAGAAGAGGTCCCTTCTGAGGGTGCATTCCCCTTATCCTCAGCACGGTGCCCTGTTCCCTCTCGACCCTCATGCTCCCTGGCAGCAATGGGGCTGCCACGTTCAGAGCAGGGGTCATCTAATACGTCCCCGAGAGTCTTCTCCGAGTGCCTGACTGTCTCTGGTTCTCCAGGTCAGTCACCTCGGCCTCAAGGGTACGAACTCCTTCCCTGAGGACCAGGAGCTCCTTGCATCAAGAACACACCCAAGACTTCTGTCCTGTGGGCAGATAGTCATACATGTGACACTCAGTGCAAAACACTGGAAAGCCCCTACCCCCCTGCTGGCATTCTATTTTCATGATAGCTTTTTTAAAATATACAGTCCCCTTTTAAATCCTGTTTGTTTATGTGGCTCCCCTTCTGGAGGGTCAACTTACCTTATTGGGAACACAAGGAAAATAGGGATCTGGGTTCCTGGTCCTTACAGAGCCCCCAGGCTAAGAGTCACAGGCCAAGAGCCCTTTAGCTCCTGCCCTTTGGCTCGCGCCAAAGGCTCGCTTTTCTGGCAAGGCGCAGTTTAATAATGCAAAGAGGGTGGGGAACACAGCCACTCCTAATCAATCAGCAACAATCACCTTCAGCCCACTCAAACCAAACAGACAGCAGTTCCCCAGCAACCACAAACTCAGAATTTTCAGCAGTCACACAAACTCAGAAATTCTCAGCAACTTCCTCAGCTGCTTAGAAAGTCAAACCTCACCCTTTTATCACTTATTCTCTGCTCTCTCTCAAAGCTTCTCTCAGACCTCTCTTAAATGTTAAACTATGCAAAACTGAATTATTCAAAAGGGTTTTTATATGCAGGCAATATGGTAGCATTATGCAAAATGATTCACAAAGTTATTTGGATAAATCATATGGGATTGTGGTCTATACTTCTGTGTATGGTATGCTGTGGGATCCTGTTGCATTATTGATTGTCCCATCCTAATGATATTATTGACTCTGTGTAATCTTCCATGAGTTCCAATGAGAAAAGCAGACTATAAATAATGTACATAAATAAATAAAATTAGAACAAAAAATAGACAGGTAACCATTTTGGTACCCAAGATATATATATAGGCTCAGCTTTTTGCTTAATAAATCCAATTCGTAAGGAGAATGCAAAAGTAATCAACAGATAAAAAACAGAAGTGAATTTGATAGATCTGACACAAGAGTAAAACAAAACACAACGGAAAAAAATATCAAAGATGCATAACATCATTTCTGACTCAGTCATTTTGTTATGAAGCTAATTGTTCCCAAAGAAACCAAATTAACCTGCTTTTCAAGGGGGATTGGTAATTTCTTATGGAACAAACTCAGCAAGGGTTAGTTATCACTTTTCCTTTGAAGATTGTCTATATTATTTTAATGAGAGCTTTTTAAATAAAAGGGGGCATTCATTAATGTGTGTTGCCTTTTAAAATTACTGCTTTAACAAAGCCAATATTTTTATGAGATGTTATTGTGCACAGTAGCAGTTTACCTCAAATTATTCTTAAGTATACAACCACAACTTTCATGGCTCACTGTGTTCAACCACTGTAATTCCTCCCTGCAGCAACCAAAAACTAAGAAAATTGTTCCCTCGTGTTCTTGCCAGCTAGTAAGCAGACGTTTTATTTGCTAGAGCCTTCAGGCTGCAAAACTGAACAACAGCCATGGCTCATCATGTGAAGCTAAAAGTCTATACCATAAAGTAATGTCCCTGAAGTTTCCAGTCCCCGTTTTCCCTTTTTTGAAGACATTTGGTTTATTCATATGGCTCTGCTTGATTCATCTGAAAAGGTGGGTGGCTTTGTTAGCTCAAATTGAAAACAAACAATCTCTGACTACGGTTCTTAATAAATTCTGAAAGCTTTTAAT
The DNA here is from genome assembly GCF_032191835.1 of Heteronotia binoei. Taxonomy (NCBI): domain Eukaryota; kingdom Metazoa; phylum Chordata; class Lepidosauria; order Squamata; family Gekkonidae; genus Heteronotia; species Heteronotia binoei. Next base: position 86,718,004 of record NC_083227.1, on the reverse strand, counting down.
GTTACATTTAACCAGGATTGCATTTGGACTCTCTATAGGGTTGCCAAGCAGTGCAACTAGCAGGAGGATTGTGGGTGCAGATGACAAAGCATCATAACAGATAAATTAAAAATAAATGCAGCCCGATGTACTTACTGGAAATTCATACAGGAAGTGACAACAGGTAGCCCTAGGAATCACTGGAAACTCTTTAGTAAAACCATAGAGGCTATAGAAATGCTGAACAGGTACCTGGAGGCTGTTTTGTAGTGGATATTGGCTAATAAACTGAAGCTTAATCTGATAAGATGGAAATGCCTACTGATGATAAGTAAGTGGCAGCTGTAATCAGGAGTGCCATGTACCATCTTGACAGGTTAGCCAGCTGCAGTCTTTCTTAGGCAAAAAAAAAATCTGGCCACTGTGGTGCATGCCATGGGGTCTTAATATTTTAGCTGTAAAGCATTCTGCTCCAAACTTTTCAAATTTTATAAAGAAGCTACCAAGAGAAAGAAAAATGGGGTAGATAAATTAAAATAATAAATAGTATTTTTTGTTTTCGTTCAGGGAATTTGTCCTTTATTCAAAGACAGAGCTAGTTTTTAAACTATGTTTGAAGTTAGTTAACATTAATTCATGGTTTTCAATGGACACTGTAATAGCATGTTTGATTAGGGATAGGCACAAACCACATTTTTGTAGTTAGGATTGGTTCATGGTTCATTGCTGAACCATGAATACGTATACACCAGGGGGTAAGTTTCTGAGTCATCTGAAGTTCAAACACCTGCTTTCAGCTACGCACAGCTTTTCATGAGGAGCAGAAAGGAGGGGGGCATTTAAATCAATAGCTGAGTAGCAAGGAGCTCCCCACCACCCAGCTATTTGGTTTAAAATAGCTGTTTCTTCAGTTTGCACACATGGCAGTTCTTCAGTTTGCAAATATTGCTTTGCAAACCATGGACCAGCCAAAATTTGTTTTTTATGTATATATATTTAAAAAAATTAATAAGGGTACAGAAAGAAAGGGGGAATTGGGGTAGAGAAAAGAATTAATTATATAGAATATTTACATTTATCAAGAATGTTCATGTTAAGTATAATGCATAAAATAGAAATAGGATAAACTTTAAAACTTCTCAATTCCTTTATTACAATTTTTAATATAAGAATTAAGACTACAGCTACATCAGAGAGGGAGAAAGAGAAACAGTTAAATAAAAATAAAATATATTTTAAGTTCATTCCAATTTTCACATACACTATATACCAGAGAAAGAGAGATGATAGATAAAAACTGATAATATAACAATCCTCAATTAATATTAAGTAAAGATTTCAATGACTTGAAGCTGTGCTAAGGGGTGTTAACCAGCTGAAGTCGTATCAACTGCTGAACGCTGGCTTCTGGCTGTGTTATGGTTGAAGTTGTGACCCTCTGTTTTATGTAGTTGTTTATGAGATATTTTAAATTTGTTGTGTTTAATTGGATGTTTTATTTATTGTCACTGCAATGTTTTAATGCTGTAAGCTGCCCTGAGCCCGCTTAGCGGGATAGAGCGGGGTATAAATCACAAATTAAATTAAATTTCCAAATACGAAATATTTAACATAACACTAACCATAGTTTGCTCTGTATTATGCCAAAAATATAAGTCAAAATCAAACAGACTGTATTAATAAAGCAGCATACTTTTATATAATGAATGCTGAATATATACTAGGAGGTTAAGTATATTCCCTTACATTTCCTCATTTATTTAACTACATCAAAAGAATGCTTTCTCCTCTGTCTTCACCTATAAATAGTAAACTTTTTATTTCTCCTGGAATTCTTTAGTTGGCCTTTTGTTTGCATAGCTTGTTAATTTTGCCATTATAGCATATTCAGCTAATTTGTCTCTCCAAATCTCTCAAATTAGATATTCTGTTTTCCACCATTGCTAAATGTTACTCTGGCTGCAGTAAGCATATATTTAAATAAGTCTTGAGAAGTTTTTTCAATATTGTCTGGTAAAATTCCCAATAACATAATATCTGATTCCACAGGAAATTTGATTTTTAAAATGTTCTGAATTTTTGCATGCATTTCTTTTCAATATTTCTTTGTATTTTTGCAAGTTAATCAAATATGTCAGAAAGTACCACCCACTTCTTTGCATTTTCAACAAGTCCCTTTATAGTTCTTATCTATCTTTTCAATACCTTTTGAGGTGATATACTAATGGTAGAACATCTTGTACCAGTTTTCCCGTAATGCTTGACAAACTGTAAATTCCAAAGGTTTTTCCTTTGTTGAAAAAATGTCTCTTCATCAAGATTCTACATCCATTTTATCATACACATTTTGACTTTTTCTGTCTCTGTACCATTTTGGAGTAGTAATTTATAAATTTGTTGTGAAATTATCTTCAAATTCAGTCAGATCTCTTATTCCACCTTTTCTTAAGACTGGAAATTAATGAAAATAGAGTAGCCATTGTATCTTTGTCCCTTCTTCCTTACTTGTTTGCCAGAATTTAATTTCTCCTTGTGAATTTATCATATTTTCATAGGTTATAAAATCATTATTTCCCCCCATGCGTTTATCATAATATGTATCTATTGGTGACATTACAGGAGATATTGGGAGATTAATTCTTCTTATTGCAGTCTCCGATGTTTTAAGTAGGCTGTCTCGGATTGTATGACTTTTATCTTGCCTTATATTTTTTGAGTCAGTTTTTTAATCCAATTTGTGACAAATTTTAGTTCATCAGCTGGTTCACACCCAGCCCAAGTATTGATTTATGTAAAAAAGAAGAAATACTGGCTCACTATCTTAAAATTGCCTGTGTTTTAATTGGGTTGCATCTTATGAACCATAAAGATAAGGCACAGCTTTCCCCTTTGTATCATCATCTCCCTTCTTGACCCTCAATCTGCTGGCAGAAGAGGGCGGTGGGGTAATTTTGTTCAGTTCTGCCTCTTCACTGCAACCTTAGAAATCCCATGATTGTTCAGGAGACTCCCCCAATCCCTTTTAAGGTCTAAAGTATAAGTTATTTCATTAGTAAGGAAGAACCAAATAAATTATTGTACTGGTTTCCCATTAGAGCTAGATTGGTAATCTAATCCCAGAAAAAATTATTTAGATTGCACATTTGTCACAGTTGTTTTAACTTGTATATTTATATACATATATTTTCAGGATTACAGGACTTCTGTATTTATATTTATTTCATATGCATCTAGCTTTTTAAAGTACTAGTATAACTTTCATGTTATTATTTTAACAATGTTTTGCAGTTTTGTGATATTATTATATTTTACTTGATAAAACAACTCCAGCAATTATTCTAGACAGATGGCATAAATTTTCTAAATATATAAATTGTTTACATGCAATTGTAATACACCACACACCAGAGCCTTAGTAACAGACTTCTTAAACCACTTGCAGCCATTTTCAGGAGGAAGTCATTATAATTTCATTCATTTAAAATGTTGGGTATTAAACCACGGCATCAAAAAAGCAAGCCACTTTCTGTAACTGACTTATAATCTTTCCCATGGAGATGGAACTAGATCACAATGCCTAGAAGACTGCACCAGAGATTATTTAAGTGTCTGCTTTTCCAAATGGAGAAAATGAAGCACAGTATTTGTCTGGCACATTCTAAAGCAAATAGATGCCACACCTTTATACTTTTTAAAGTTCTTTTTTAAATACCATATGAGGAATTTAAAAAACCCAGCAAAGGTAGCTCTTTTAACTGTTCTATGTCTTTCTCCCAGGTAGTTGGATTGGAACAACATCACATCATTCAAAGGTGATAGACAAGAACTGGTAAGTATACTAAAGAAGTATTCTTATTTTTTCCCCTAATCTATGATTCCAAGAGCTGAAGGAGACAGGTATAGAAGCTAGGGAATGTCACATTATTAAATGCAAAGCAAAGCAAAGCAAAGCAAATTTTATTTTTATATCCCGCCCTCCCCCGCCAGAAGGCGGGCTCAGGGCGGCTCACAGACATGACAAGCATGATTCGGTTAAAATAGACAGCAATGGTTTAAATAATACAATTACATGAATTAATAAAGTTTAAAAATATAAAAATAAGAGAATAGGAGATTAAAAGATATAAAAATATAAAGTAGGTAGAAATAGGTGCTATATTTCTGTCGGTCATAGTTTACATATTGTCATACATCAGTTCCAATTTCAACAAATGACAGTTGGGTTGAAGATATGTGTTAAAAGCAAACCTGAAAACCCACACAGATGATTCATAATAAAATGTATTTATAGTAGAGTAATACTGAAAGACTACATGTTCCTGTCACAAGTTACAGTACAGTTGATTCATGATGTGCTGTTCATGAAGCCACATTTTTCCATAGAACAACTCACTATTGTTTTGACCTCTTCTGCCTCTCTTCTCCAGGAACTTACTATCCTACAATTTTATTCTTTCAGCGAAGTTTTCAAACTTGCTTGTAATTAACTTTTTTTTTTAATGCCACACATGCTTTAGTGGGGGCAGCAGGATCAAAACAACAGGAAAAGATTAGAAGTTGTCATAGCAACATCACGAATAGTGCATGCCTACCTACAGCAACCTTAATATTCAATAGGCAGGCACCATACCGATTTAATCAAAATCAGTCCCGGCACATATTTGAGAGCTTTGGGGGCAAGTGCATTAGAACCCTTCAGTTAAGTTAAATTTATACTCCTGAAGAATGTTATCAACAGAAACAGCATACTTTGGCGACTTAGGAGAAATATATCAAAATACCAACTAAAACTGTCTTAAAAGCAGTGGTTCTTAAGCTTTTGGGGGGCCATGGACCCCTTTGAAAATCTGACGAAAGCTATAGACCCCCATCCCAGAAAACATGTCATTTATTTATTTATTTTTATTTTAGTATATTTCTATTCCGCTCATTTTCCATAGGGCTCAGGGCGGAGTACAACATATGATAAAACAATAAAATACAATAAAAACATTTTAAAAACAGACAACTCAACAGCACTCAGAGAAGTTTACCATCTGCCTAGGTGATAATGATGATACATTACATGAACACATACTGTATCATCCAATGCCCTCCTACATTTGTTTGGAGTGAAACATTACTTCAATAACATGATTAAGAATGTTTTTCATAAAGACAGTTTTCAAAATAACAGGAAGGAAATAAGAGAAAAAAAATAATATTTTGTGCTGGGTTCAGGGACCCCTGAAGCCCATCCATGGACCACAGGTTAAGAACCACTGTCTTTAAGGAACCAATGGGCCATGTTTTAAAATGCAAGGTATTTGCAAATTCTGCATCAATACAATTTTTTTTAAAAATGTTCATAATATCTGAAAATTTAATTAGCAGCACAAGTGATGTGAGCAAAAGTCCACCACTATAAATATAAAATATGCCTTAATCTAAATGACAATATCAAAAAATCTTGTACAGCAAAAATGATACATTGTGCAACAATTGGGGTTAAGAACAAAATTAAAAATCTATGTTGCTCTTGCAAGCTGTTATCGGGACAGACTGTTCTTTGGGCTCCTTTTCACACCACCCCCTGCCCTTCTTGAAACAGCGTTTAAAAGGACAGTATTTTAAAGGGTCCTTTTAAACACTGTTTGCAAGAAGTGGGCATCATGAGCCTGAATTTCAGCGATGAATTTGCCACTTGGAGTTCAGGTATGTGGACAGCAGCTGCTCTTGTCCTGCTCTCCTGCAAGATTCAAAGGACCCTCCAGCTGATCTGCAGGCCATGTGTTCCCACCGATCAGCTGGAGAGCCTTTTAAATCTTGCGAGGGGGGGTGGCAGCCATTTGCTCTTGGTGGTGGGGCTTCCCCTCACTGGCCAGCTGGTCAGTGGCAAGCTGGAGCCCATAAAATCAGGAGATTCCTTGCCCCCACCTGAGGACTAGCATCTCTAGCAATGCCACCTGAACTGGGCCAATTTGCACTGGAGAGAACCTGCAAGGACATGAGGGGGCACTTCAGTTTCTCCTGCATTGCCTCTCTATGCTATATCCTCTTTCTCTCCTTCTAACAATTCCCATATCTTTGCCTTTCCCTAGTCCCCTCTCTTTCATATCAACCCACCAATCCCCATCTTATTTACTTCATTTATATCCTGCCTTTTTCCACAATGAAGTCCAGTGCAACTTAAATCAGTGTTTCCTCCACTTTATCCTCACAAGAATCCTGTAAAATAGATTGAAGATGCGTAAATGTCCCAAGGTTACCCAGTTAATTTCCACAGTAGAATGGGGATTCAAGCTCCCAATCTGCAACTCTAATCACTACATTGCACTGCCTTTATTGGGGTGGCTGTTGCTGAATAGTAGTAAGCAGCCAGGTCTTGATGAATCAATCAAATTTAGTGGTATCAAGTTGCCAGGCATGGCTCCAATGAGTTCTCCCTTAAAGGCCAAAACACCCCCCTCCTGCCTTTTACTGAAAGAAACAAAGCAAATATCAAGCCTGGAATTCTGGCAAAACTGTTGTGGTTGCCTAGCAACAGCGAGTCTCTGTTTATTAAAGTTACAGGTGCTCTGTTTATCACTTCAGGTTTTTTAAATTGCCCAATATGTTTTTTTAGATTTCAGGTTTTTCTACAAACCTGAGGCATTTTTCAGATTTGTCAAAATATCTGTCTTGTTCACTCACAACTCCAGTCACTGGATACAAGTATCCTCATATCTGACTGACTTTCCTATTAGAATACACAAGTGGGAATGCACAAGGACTTGTGGGAGGCATCTCATTTTCCCTCCTCCATTATTTCATCTTTCCCTTTCCTGGAAGTCTCCTTTTTTCCTGCTTCCTTCTCTCCTTAGGGTTCCCAGTTCCAGGTTGGAAAATTCCTGTATATTTGGTGGTGGAACCTTGAAAGGCAAGGTTTGGGAGGGAAGTGATCTCAACAAGGTATAATGCCATAGATTCCATCCTTCACAGTTGCCATTTTATCAAGGGGAACTGAGCTCTGTAAACTGGAGAGCTTTTGTTATTCTGGGTGGTCTCCATCCCCCACCTGGAGGTTGGCAGTCCTAGTTCTGATGGAGGAACTGGGTACTTTGGAGAGTGGAGACTATTGCCTTTGAGGTCCTTCTCCTCTTCAAACCCCAATCCCCCCAGGCTTCACCCTTCAAGTCTCTACAAATTTCCTACAAATAACCTCTCCTAACAGCCAATCTACTTTTATCAGTCCCAATTTTATAAGCTTCCCACACACATACACACAGCAGCCTCTGCCTAGGAAAACTGTGCCTCAATTCTGTGGTGCCAGCCACTAGGTCAGGCCCACTTGCATGGTAGAAAATCCTCAAGGACTTGTAAGGTAACACCTCACTTTCCCTTGTATCTCCCTCCCAACACTTTCCTTCCTCTTGGCAACTCCCATATCCTCTGCCCTTCCCCTGCTCCACTCTCTCTTACTTAGCCATTCTTCACCCTACCTTATGTAATTCCCATGTTCAGTTGTATTGGAGGGTAGATTATATAGCATTATATTCAGCTAAGGCCTCTCCTTCACTAAACCCTGCCCTTCCCAGACTCCACCACAAAATCTCCAGGAATTTCCTAACTTGGAAATGGCAACCCTAGTCAGGCCTGGTCCCAATAAGACCTCCCTCAAATGCCAAAAACAGGTCTGGAAAGAACCCTGCCCTCTCCCCCTGCCTTTTACTCATAGAAAAGCCTGGAATACCAAGGTAGCCTAGCAACAGCCACTGAGGGAATCCATTGCTTAAAGTTACAAGCGCTCCAGTTTGGTGTAGTGGTTAAGTGTACTGACTCTTATCTGGGAGAACCGGGTTTGATTCCCCACTCCTTGACTTACAGCTGCTGGAATGGTCTTGGGTTAGCCATAGCTATTGCAGGAGTTGTCCTTGAAAGGGCAGCTGCTGTGAGAGCCCTCTCAGCCCCACCCCTTCACAGGGTGTCTGTTGTGGGGGGAGAAGATATAGGAGATTGTAAGCCGCTCTGAGTCTCTGATTCAGGGAGAAGGGTGGGGTATAAATCTGCAGTCTTCTTCTTCTTACCAAATTTGCAGATGATACTAAATTGGGAGGGGCAGCAAATACAGTCAGGACACAGGATAAAATCAATTTCAAACAGGGATAAATGTAAAGTTCTGCATTTAGGTAGGAAAAATCAAATTCGTAATTATAGGATGGGAGAATCTTGTCTTGTCAGTAGTATGTACAAAAAGGATCTAGAAGTCTTAGTAAAGCATACCATACACTCAGGGCCTTTTTTGTAGCAGGAATTCCTTTGCATATCAGGCCACCTGCCCCTGATGGAGCCAATCCTCCTGGAGCTTACAGTAGGCCCTGTACTAAGAGCTCTGTAAGCTCTTGGAGGATTGGCTCCATCAGGGGTGTGTAGCCCAATATTCAAAGGAGTTCCTGCTATAAAAAAGGCCCTGCATACACTGAACATGAGTCAGCAGTGTGATGAGGTGGCTAAAAAGGCAAAAGCTGTATCAACAGAAGTATATAGTATCTAGATCACATGGAGTGACAGTGTCACTACTCTGCTCTGATTAGACCTCACCTAGGCCGTTTTCCCACTTACCTTACCCTGGAGCAACGTCCCTCTTCACCGCGCTGCGTCTGCGCGGATTTCGCACAAACTGCTGCGCAGCACCAGGAAGAGCCGCGTAGTCCCGGGGCTTTTGCATCGCAAATGTAAACTGCTTTTTGGCGGTTTACATTTGCGACGCAAAAGCCCCGGGACTACGCGGCTCTTCCTGGTGCTGCGCAGCAGTTTGCGCGAAATCTGCACAGACGCAGCGCGGTGAAGAGGGACGTCGCTCCGGGGTAAGGTAAGTGGGAAAACGGCCCTAGAGTATTGTGTTCAGTTTTGGGCACTATAATTTAAGAAGGATATAGATCAGCTGAAACATGTCCAGAGGAAGGTAACAAAGATGGTGAGGGGTCTGGAGACCAGGTCCTTCAAGGAATGGTTGAAAGAGCTGTGTATGTTTAGTCTGGAGAGGAGATGGCTGAGAGGTGATATGATAACCATCTTCAAGTCCTTGAAGGGCTGTTATATAGCTGATGGTGCAGAATTGTTTTCTGTTGCCCTAGAGTGTTAGACCAGAACCAATGGGTTGAAATTAAATCAGAAGAGTTTTCAGCTAAACATTAGGAAAAACTTCCTGACAGAGTGGTTCCTCAGTGGAACAGGCTTTCTCAAGAGGTGGTGGGCTCTCCTTCTTTGGAGGTTTTTATACAGAGGCTAAATAGCCATCTGATGGTGATGTTGATTCTGTGAACTTAAGGCAGGTCACAAAAGATAGAGTGCAAAGGATTGTATCTGTGCTTAGTTCTCACGGCCCTTTCTTACACACCCTGGGAAATTATTGCCACTTTGTGGTCAGGAAGCAATTTTATCCAGGCCAGTTTTGCCAGGGATCCTCAAGAGGTTTTTGTCATCTTCTGGGCATGGAGCAGGGGTTCACTGGGATGTGGTTGTGGGATATTTGTGAATTTCCTGCCTTGTGCAGGGTGTTGGACCCAGAGGTCCCTTCCAGCTCTATGAGATCCCTTCCAGCTCTATGATTCTATTATTTTTAGTGACTGGTGTAACCCTTTTACTTTCTCCTGACTAAGCAGAATCTTACCAGTACTAGAAGGCAACCTCAAGGGATAGCTTTGACCTTTCTATTTGTTGGCCTTTCAGAGTACTTGGTTGGCCATTCCGTGAAATAGGACCCTCCCTTATCTTCTTATGTACTAAGAAACATCAAATAATGTCAATGTGGTGTTACTTCTATGACAGTTGCACACAGCCAGGGGCTGGACAAGAGGCACAGCACATATAGGAAACGTCACTCTCTGGGACAGTAGCCTCAAAAAATAATCCCACACTTCACCAAGCAATATAACAAGTCTACATGGAGCCAAGTCAGACAAATGTAATCAAAAGTGCTCATTGCCCATGCAAAGCCCAACCTTGACTGGAACCCTTTATGGGATCAAGGTATGTCAGTGGACTACCTGCATAGACATAGTGTCAATGGTACATGGCAATGCCCTTTCACTACTAAACTCATAGCATGCACCATCAATCACAGCCAAAACCAACACCTATTATGAGCAAGCTGCTTTGGATCAGGCGGTGATTCAGATTTCAACATTCCATAATTTTTGAGGTATAATGCAACAGAAACATTTATTTATTTTATTTTAGTATATTTCTATTCTGCCCATTCCCCGTAGGGCTCAGGGTGGAGTACAACATATGATAAAACAATAAAATACAATAAAAACATTTTTAAAACAGAAAAGTCAGCAGCACTCAGAGAAGTTTACCGTATCATCACATATTGCCCAGCCTGGCCATCTCACATCATGATATCTCATAGAGATGGCATTTGATAATCCATTTTATAGGACAGGTGACAGTACTGATAGGGAAGGCCAACCAGATCAAGGATAGACGCCTGCAGCCTCGACTAAAAACCTGGCGGAACAGCTCCATTTTACAAGGCCCTACGGAAGGCTAATAAGCCAGGTATGTATACATGTTTATGTATATAATAATTGTTTAGATTTTTAACTATAAATTATGAAATGTTAATTTTAATGCTTAATTTTATATTTTATGTTAGTTTTACATGTTGTAAGCCGCCCTGAGCCACCTAGTGGGAAGGGCGGGATATAAATCTTAGATAAATAAATAAATAAAAATAAAGGTAGAGCCCGGATCTCTGTAGGGAGCTGATTCCACCAGGTCAGGGCCAGGACTCAAAAAGCCCTGGCCCTAGTTGAGGCAAGAAGGGGGTCTCTTGGGCCGGGGATGGCCAACAGTTGTTGGGAGGCCAAATGTAACGACCTCCTGGGCATATATGGAAGGAGACAGTCCCGCAGGTATGTTGGTCCCAGGCTGCACAAGGCTTTAAATGTTAGAAATAAAACCTTGAAGCAGATCCAGTACTCAATGGGCAGCCAGTGCAGACTGTGGAGTGCCAGCCGAATGCCCACCCGTAAAGGTGGTGCAGTCAACAGGCAAGTCACTGCATTCTGCACCCGCTGCAGTTTCCAGATCAATCTCAAGGGTAAGCCAGCATAGAGTGACTTACAATAGTCTAGTCTGGAAGTGACCATTGCATGGATCACTGTAGCCAGGTCCTGGGGGGATAGATATGGTGCTAGCTGCCTGATCTGCCGAAGATAACAAAAGGCAGACCTGGCAACCATCGTGATCTGGCCCTCCATGGAAAGGAAGGCATCCAAGGTCACTCCAAAGCTCTTCACCTGTTGGGCTGGCACCAATGTGGCACCATCTAAAGCTGGGAGCTGGATGCCCATACCCACCCCACCTCGATTTCTGGTGTACTATTAAACAGTCACCCAGTTGCCTGGTGGGGGCAGGCAATCCCTTATTTTTGCAGGTTCCTCCAGCAGGCCATCAGAAGGGAATTCCCCCAGTCCCTCCAAACAGCGATATCACATGCAATATGCCTATGTCAGCATGTCAGTGACATCAGGGGATGACAGTCTGTTTTTGGGCAAAATTCTATGGTTTAAAGCTGACTTTACAACAGTTTTGCTCAAAAACCACAGTGTTGCCCCCAACATCACCAATGTGCCTATGTCACTTCCAAGTGACACAGGCATGTCATGTGTAACATTGCTTTTGGGGGGAATTGGGGGTGGCTTCACTTTCCATTCCTGGAATATCCCCCCCCCCCCCCATCTGCAGGTGAGTTGGACCTGTCAACCCTAAGCAAAAGTTGTGAAAGGGTGCTATTTCCAAAAATACTGCTGCAGTGACTCATCACATGAGGCAGCAGAATGCAATTCTACAGGCCCCTAATGATAGTCTTCATTACTTCAGATGTCTGTGTGTATGCATGTTTCTATAAACACACAGCCCATCATTACATGATGGAAATGCTTTTTTATGATCTCAAATATTACTTCAATGCCACTGAAAACTAAGAAGCAGAAGTAATCACTCTGAAATCTACATTCAAAACAAATGCTGAACTACCATAGTTTCCTTCTAACTGCTTCTGAACATTTAACAGTGTTCAGTTACAGCTCAACCGTATGTTTCTCACCAACTTCATTTGTTGACAGGAATGCATTCTAAGTTCATAGATTTTGCTTTTAGAGGACTACCTATTTTATATTTGATTTATATTCTAGCACATCAGCCAGTTTGGGTTTGTATTGTTTGTAGAGCTGGCTCTAAACCAGCATATGTCAGGACCAGCTTACAAATTGAACTTGCACTTCAGTAAACTTCTCATTAAAGCTGATATGTTAACTTGTGTAAGTAATTCCTTACAATATGTGCTTACATTGAAGTCTGAATACTGTACACACAGAGAAATACAAAAAATATGGCTTGCAGCCCTATCCTGTGTCCTAACATAGGAATAATACATCTACATATTCACATCTAAAAAAATTAACAAAATTATCCTTAATGGGAAGGATTACAACCATCAAGATGAATATTCTCCCAAGATTGCTATTCTTATTCCAAACCATTCCAATTTTATTGCCAAAAAGCTGGCAAAATAAAAAACCAATAATCAAATTGAAAGCCTTACAGGATGCAAAGGAAAGAGCAGGCTTTGCATTACCAGATTGGCAACCATACTATAAAGTCTGTGCATTAACTTGGGTGAGAGACTGGATATTATTGAATGATAAAAGACTATTGCTTTTAGAAGGTCATGACCTCACCATGGGTTGGCATTCATACTTATGGTATCAGAAACTAGAAGGTCACACTTATTTTAAAAATCACATGTTACATAAATCGTTGTATTCAGCATGGACTTGGCTGAAACCAAGAGTTTATCAAAAGATTCCAAAATGAGTTTCTCCAGTAGAGGAATTTGTTCACTCGAAGTTATTAACTCAAAATATGATTTGGAGATATGAAGAACTTTTGAAATAAAACAATGAACTGAAATCTAAAGAAAAATTAGAATCTTCAGATATCACGATGAATTTGTGGTTAAAGTTACAAATTGAGTCTAGATACAGTAAAGACAAATTGGTTGGCTTTTCCATAGAACATTATGGATTTGATAAAATAGCTTTGGGTGTACAAGAGAAACTAATTGCGAAGCTATACTCATTCTTATTGAAAATGAAAATGCAAGACAAGGTTGTAAAAGACTGTATGCTTAAATGGGCTAGAAACATAGGCCACAATATTGATCTAGTGGAATGGGAGGCCTTATGGAAATTTAATGTAAAGTTAATTAAAGCGGTTGTTTTTAAAGAGAATGTATATAAAATGTTTTATAGATGGTATGTAACTCCTGAAAAATTGTCTAAAATATATACCAATGTCTCTAGCAAATGTCGGAAATGTAACATCCAACAGGGAACATTTTATCATATGTGGTGATCTTGTAATATTACCAAGAGTTTTTGGAAGTTGGTTCACGAATTACTTCAGCAGATATTGAAGACACAGATTCATTTCAAACCTGAACTATTTTTATTGAATATATAATTCAATTAATATTCAAACGAGACAAAACATTTAATGGCACATATTAATACAGCAGCAAGAATTTTGATTGTCCAAAAATGGAAGCACCAGGAATTGGCTACAAAACAAGAGCTAGTTGCAAAGATCCAACTAAGCTTGACTCCTTATCTGCTTTATTGAGAGACAAGACTATAGAAGATGTAAAAAAAACCTCTGAAGACCCTTTTACAGCTGGCTTGAAGAGTCTATGTAAACCCATTATTGGTATTTTATATTTGACCAAAGAATTGTATTATAGCAGAACTCTAAATGCTCTCACTGATAATGATGAACCCAAAAATTATGTAATAGTTGACTTACAATATTTACCTTTTCTTTTATATATTCTGAATCTTTTTGAACTATCTCTATATTATGCAGAAATTTAATACTCTGTTATTCTTCCCCCCTTCCTCATTCCTTTTTTCCTTTCCCTTTATGTTGTAAACTAATAAAAATCTTAAACATGAAAAAGTTAACAAAATAAAAATGCTATAGATTTAATAACATATTTCTGGAAGAGCATGTAGTTATGTTTAAAATGATTATATGTATAGGCCAAGATCTTTTAAAAACAAAGGACCCCCATAACTGTAATATATTTCCTTTACCAATGGTCCATAAAGTGTAATGGTATTTTAAATGTACTGAAGCTAGAGTAGAATGACCTTAGCTCATTTCTGTATGACCTTATGATTTTCCCACCATGAATAGTGAAAGAAACTAAACAAACTTTATATACACTCGGCTAAGAGACATTTGCATAGTTCAGCAATGCCATCAATGGGCGCCCTTAAAATGAAGCTAATGGAGGCAGCTGAAGCAATGAACCTTGTAACAGCTGATGATAAATCCATTTTCCAGAACCCCCTGCCCAACAATCATGACAAACATTATATACATGAGAATATTTTGCTGTTATGGCTAATTCTTGTCAGCAAAATTCAGACTTTAAGTCAATAAAGAGTTCTGAAATACAACGTCCCTCAATGGCTCTGGTATGGACAAGAGATGCTTTAGATGGAAGTATCTAGCTCATTTTATTTAACTGTGAATCATAATGGTTTCCCAAATCAGATTTTGAAATACTAACTAAAATAGAGCATTATTAATTAGCTGCCCTATTGCATAAATCTATTTATTTGTCCTATAGAAATATGTGGGTAAGGTAGATCAGGAACAGAATGTGAGATGCATTTTATTAAGAGAGGAGACCCGGTGGACTTTCAAGTTGGATACCATGGCTTCCAGGGGCATGAATGCCTCTTTGGATCTTTCTTGCTTCTTATAAAAAAGCTTTTTGATTCTCATGTGGCTTGTGTTCTCTTATATGTGGCTTATGTTAAATGATTTTTCTTGCTTTATTGTACCTCTGGAATACCTCTGCAAATGAAATAATGATAATGTACCTTTACATTGTGAAAGTGGTGTATCGCAGCTGTATGCAATTAGCACTTTAGAATGTGGGACCTCTGGGAGGTTCGCCCGGGACCTCCTGGGAGGAGTCAAGCTTTTTTGACTCGTCAAGTTTTGAGAAGAATTGTAGAATGGTAAGCATGATTTTTATAGGATTTTTACCTTGTTATAATTCATTTTTCTCATACATGTATTTTACATTCATCATAGCACAGAATAAGACCCCAATCTAAACATCTGACAAAGTTTCATAGTGAAATGGCTGGTTCCAGCCTCCGGCCCCTTTATCAGATTCTGAACTGGCAGGGTTCTTATCTTTTTTCCACTGGCACAAGAAGAAGGGCGGTTTTCCCCAGTTGGAACTTTCAATTGTGCAGTGGACTTTTATGTATCAAATCATGGATATTGGTTTCCACTTCTAGCGGCTTTCCAACGAGTCAGCTTTTACGGGGAAGTGTGGTATTGCATGTTTGGAATGTGTGAGACTTATATTTAATATATTATGTTTATTGAATTATAAATTGTTCTTTATACGTTGTAACATGCCAGTAATTGTAGCCATGTTTTTTGTGGCTGCATCAATGTGCATATAGCACTAAGAAATACCAAACTCGAACAAAATTGTATATTGCTAGGGAGAACTGTGCCCATTGCCATCTAATACCTATGTCAGTTATCAGGTACACAGTGTTGTTCAGGAAAGCTTTCTCCCTTCTCTATAAATTTTACCAGAGTGGCCAGAGGCTATGCATCTGGCAGCCACTGTAGGTGGGCACAAAGTACAGAACAAAGGACACAGCTATCTTCGGAGGAGACTTGGAACAAAGCAGTTTTCTTTCTTAAGTCATCAGTTCCACTCCTATTCTTTCAGAATTTCAGTTTACTATATTAAAGACTATTATCCAATGTTATTTGGAATTCTCTATACTGTATATAATTGGAAGAAAATCTTTGGAACTCAAATAACAATGAATTTGGGGTGCCACAGTAACTTTGGATTTGTTCAAGAAATGAATTAAATGAAGACTGATGCTTTTAAGACTAGAGATTGGCAATTCATCTTTTGGGAACCTTATGAATTGAAGTTTTGATTGAGAGTCATAAATTCATGAAACTTTTGCTGTATTTGAATATTACAGATTAGAAAGTGGTTCATAATTCATTCCTGGCTGATTTAATATTATTTCATAGTTCTACTGTGAATTGTGTGAATATTGCAGGGATTAATGGGTAGGTTTATTAACCAATAAAGAGGTATTTGAGAATGAGCATGAGTTAAATAATAATGCATGTATTGTAAGGTAATATAAATTAAATTACTAGATAAAGATTTTGATGAATCAGATGGTAAATGAGAACACCCTCAGTGTTCAATAAGTATTATGCATTGGTTGATGGAAGAACAGCAGCCTAATATAAAAAACATAAGAAAAGCCCTGCTGGATCAGACCAGTGGTCCATCTCGTCCAGCATCCTGCCTCACACACTGCCCAACCAGTTCCTCCGGAGGGCCAAGAACAGGGTACAGAGGCCAAGGCAGGGTTGCCTGCCCTCCAGTCTGGGTGATGGTAGTGGGGTTTCCCTGCTTTTGTGGGTCCCTCTCCACTGCCAGCCAGCTGGCTGTAGGGGAGAACCCAGCTGTAAATACCCCCAAACATGGTGCAATGACTTCAACCATAAGTGATGTAATTACACCGTCATCATGCAGTGACTCTCTACTGGGAGGGGATAATAGTAAATTTGGGCTCAAACCATAGTTTTTTGCCCAAAAACTAAAGCATATTTTTCCATAGTTTTCTGACCAAAAACTAGATCATAGCTGTGCAAGGTTAGTGATGTGATGACAACACTCGCAGATGATGTAAAAAAAAAAACACCTGGAGAGGTCCTTCAAGCCCCCCCACTGGCAGAAATGCAGGACCTGGCAACCTTAGGACAAGGCCTTCCTCTGATGTTGCCTCCTGGCTCTGGGATTCAGAGGATTAGTGCCTCTGAATGTGGAAGTTCCTTTTAGTCACCAGCACTAGTAGCCACTGATGATAGACCTATCCTCCATTAACTTGACTAATCCCCTTTTAAAATTGTCTTCACCTGTAGCCATCACTACAGCCTTTGGAAGTGAATTCCATATTTTAATCACACACTGCATAAAGAAGTATTTCCTTTTGTCTGTCCTAAATCTTCTAACCATCAGCTTCACTGGATCCCCTGGAGTTCTAGTATTTGGGGTGAGGGAGAAAAAGTTATGTTTGTTAACTCCCTCTATCCTGCCCATAATTTTATAAACCTCATTGATGCCCCCCCTTACTTGTATCTCTTGTAAACTGAAAGGACTCAGACTCTTCAGCCTTTCCTTATAGGAAAGGCGTTCCAAACCCCTAATCATCTTGGTTGCCCTCCTCTGTACTTTTTCCAGCTCTATAATGTCCTTTTTGAGATATGGTGACTAGAACTGTACACAGTATTCCAAATGAGGCTGCACCATAGATCTGTAAAGGGGCATTGCAATATCACTGTTTTATTCTCAGTCTCTTTCCTAATAATCCCAACATCGAAGCCTCCAGAAGCCCGCTGCACGCAGCGTGGCTGAGGAGGTAATTTTTGCCCCCCCCTTGGAGGGAGAGCGGATCTTTCGGCGCGCTTCTGAGCGCGTTGGGGAGTGGGCGGGGCTTCAGCGTTGTTTCTGAAGCCCCGTCCGACGCCGTGGCAGTCTTCCCGGCATTTTTGGCTTGAGCGGAGCGTGCTTGCATGCTCTGTATGCCTGGCGGCTGCGTTTGGAGCCGGGAGGCTGGGTCGTCGTCTGATCGTCGTGGGACGTTTTAGTCTTGAGGCTGGGTCATCGTCTGATCGTCGTGGGACGTTTTAGACCTGACAGTTTGATCTTGTTGTTTTGCTTTCTCGTTTGCTTGCAGTTCCTGATCTTTAATTGGCTTCTTTGACAGCATTTGGGTTTGGGGTGCCTTCTGGGTGGTAGGTGGCCCCTGCATTTAGGGCACCTGGCCTTTGGGGTTTTTTCTACCCCCCCTCCCCCCCCCCACTCGCCTACCAGCGAGACATTTGGGGGTTCTTCTTTTGAAGGCTGGGAGGCATTGAAGGCTGCAGGTCCAGGGCTGGGTGGTTAGCTGCGCTGGTCTGCCATTCTGGGGTGCTTCTTTTGAAGGCTGGGTGGTCTTAAAGGCTGCAGATCCAGGGCTGGTGGTTAGCTGGGCTGGTCGGCCATTTTGGTTGGGAGCCATTTCCTCACTAGTGGGAGGTTGTTGTTTGTCCTTCTTGCTGGTGCAGGGCGGCCATTTTGGATCCTTTCCTGGTGGGAGGCGGCGGCCATTTTAGAGGCTTGTAGTAAGGGTTGTGGAGCGGCGGCCATTTTAGGGTGTGTGGAGCGGTGGCCATTTTAGGTGCAGGTTTTGGCCTGTTCGCCCTTCACGTCCCCCCTCCCCCCCCGCTCAATTTTTTATTCAGGCCGCTGCCTTGAGGTGCGCATTTCTTTCTTGCGCTTTAATTGCTCTGCACACTTTAGCACAGCATGTCGGGCCGTAAGGGTTCTGGTAAGCCTAAGGGGAAGCAGCCTGCCCCTAGGGCCCCTAAGCCGCCGCCAAAGCGTCCTGCGCCTCCCTCATCTTCGGATGATGAAGGCGATGACGATGTTAATGCAGTCATTTTTCAGCGACTGCAGGCTTTGGAGCGGGCTTCGGGTCTTCCTCCTTCTCAAGTGCCCAATAAGGGGCAGGTTTCCAAAAGGATGCTTCAGGCTGATATTCTGACACGCTTGTCTCTCCTTGAGGGTAGATCAGCAGCGGCGGCTGGTGGTGCTGTGGGGCTTGGAGGCCCTGATGTCGGTGCTGGCCCTTCGTCTGGTGCTGGCGGTGCTGGGTCTGCGTTGGTGCCTGCTGTGCCTTCAGGTAAGACTGTGAATGGCTCCCTACCACACATGGGGCATGCATGGCCGTGGGGTGCCTGGGGGTATGCTGGCAATAGTGGTGTTTGCTCCTCGTTAGGGGCTGCTTCTGCTGGGGGCTTAGAGCAGCCTGTTAGTTGGATGGGGCCTCAGAGTCAGTGGGGCATGGGCATGTTGGGTCAATGGCCCGGGGCCGGGCAGCAGGGGATAGGTGATGCCTTGCCTGGTGCTTGGGGTTTTCCTTCGCCTTATGGGGCGGTGCCATTCAATGCCATGCCTTCTGGTGAGGTCGCCTTACCCTTAGGCAATCACTTGCTGCCTGCCACGAAAGAAAAAATCTTAAAGGGAGAATATGTGGACGTATTCTCCCTTTTGTATAGAGAGCTGGAAAAAAAGGACAAAGAGGAGCTTGACTACAAAGATAAGGAGAAGCTTAGGAAAAGGAAGGTCGACCGGACCTGGGCCAATTGGCTTCCTGGGTTTCTGATCTACGCGGGAGTTATTGCGCGGGCTCAGCCCTGGCGGGCGGCCGCTCTTATACAATATTTGGACATCATTTACAAAGGGTATACGATGTTCAGTGGCCCTGCCTGGAGCCAGTACGACCAGGAGTTCAGAATGAAGGCCGCATTGTACCCTTCACTCCCATGGGATCGGATCCACCAGCAGTTGTGGCTGCAGGTGATGTCACCGGCACGGCCCAATTTGGGGGATCGATCCGACAGCGGTCACCTTGTTTCCAAGGGCTCCGCTTCTCTTTCAGGTGCGTCCTCTTCCCCCCGCAGTGTTGCGGGGCAGGCGGTTCAACCCCGCCTGCTCTGTTGGGAGTTTGGGTCCCAGGGGGCTTGCAGTCGCAAAGACTGCCACTTTAAGCATGAATGCCCCTTGTGCACCGGCCCAACACCTGCCCCAAAGTCCGATCTCGCAAGGGTCAGAGAAAATCAGGGGGGGGGTTCTTTGCCTGGAAAAGGGTCCCAGCCCGATAAGGGTGGGGCCTCTCAGTGATTGGCTTAGTAGATACCCTCATAGGGAGGAAAGTTGTTATCTTTTGAATGGTTTCACGTTAGGTTTTAGGATTCCTTTTCAAGGTCCTCGGGTACCAACTCGGTCCAGGAACCTTAGTTCAGTTTTGGGTTTGGAACATATAGTTAAGGAAAAAATTGCTAAGGAGTTGGCTGCTGGCAGGATTTTGGGCCCATTTGCTAGCCCTCCTGTTGTTAATTTTAGGGTTTCCCCGTTAGGGGTTGTGCCAAAGAAAGCACCTGGTGAATTTCGTTTGATTCACCACCTTTCTTATCCTAGGGGTTCATCCGTTAATGATGGCATACCGGAGGAGCTTTGCTCCGTTCGGTATACCTCATTCGATCAGGCTGTGGGCGTCGTGCGACGCTGTGGGCAGGGGGCTGAGATGGCAAAATGCGATATCAAGTCGGCATTTCGCCTTCTCCCTGTCCACCCCGATGATTTTGAGTTGTTGGGCTTTTCGTTTGCAGGGCAATTTTACATGGACAGGGCGTTGCCTATGGGCTGCTCTGTTTCATGTTCTGCTTTTGAGTGCTTCAGTACCTTTCTGGAATGGGCTGTGCGCGAAAAAGTGGGTTTGCAGGAGGTTGTTCATTACCTGGACAACTACCTGTTTGTGGGCCCTGCCGGCTCGGGTCGTTGCACTCAGTTGTTAGCCGGCTTTGTTGAGTTGGCTGCTGAGTTGGGCGTGCCATTGGCCGAGGAGAAAACTGAAGGCCCGGCCCAACGCCTTGTTTTTCTAGGGATTGAGCTAGATACCTTGGCTCAGTCATCCAGGATTCCCGAGCAGAAGCTGTTGGATTTGAAGGGAAGGATTCATTCCTTTCTGGGTAGGAGGAAGGTTACGTTGCTGGAGCTGCAGCAGCTGGTGGGGCACCTTAACTTTGCTTGCAAAGTGGTCGCCCCAGGTAGGCCTTTCCTGTGTAGGTTTTGTGATGCTATGGCGGGCCTTCGCCTGCCACAGCACAGGACTAGGGTTACTAGCAGCATGAGGGAGGACCTGCGGATGTGGCAGGAATTTTTGGAATCCTTTAATGGGATTTCTTTTTGGAGGGAGGACATGAGGCTTGAAGCTGAGCTTCAGGTTATGTCAGATGCTGCTGGGTCACTAGGGTTCGGTGTCTACTTCTGTGGACATTGGTGCATGGAAGAGTGGCCTGAGTCGTGGGTGCAGGCCGGTTTGATCAGGGATCTTACCTTTTTGGAGTTTTTTCCGATTTTAGTTGCGGTTTGGCTGTGGGGGAAGGATATGGCCAATTCCACCGTTCATTTCTGGTGTGATAACATGGCGGTGGTCCATGTTATTAATTCCCTTACATCCAAATCGCAGCGGGTTATGAGGTTGGTTAGGGCCTTCACTCTGCGCTGCCTGCGGCTCAACATTTTGTTTTTGGCCAAGCATGTCCCTGGGGTGAATAACGGAGTGGCTGATGCTCTCTCTCGTAAACAGATGGAGAGGTTTCGTCAGCTGGCTCCAGACGCCGATATGGATGCGGTGCCAATGCCCCTGGAGCTATGGCTGATTGGAGAGCCAAGGCCTGCAGAGCGATAGGCTTAGCCATTGCACCCAGCACCAGGAGGTCCTATGAGCGCGCCGTGCGGCAGTTTGAGGACTTTAGGGCTGAGGTAGGGTATCGGATTGTTTGGCCCATCCCAGTGGAGCAGTTGCTCCATTACTGTGTTGCTTTGAGAGGTAAGGGTTTGGCCGTGCGTTCAATTCGGGGACGCATGTCGGCGTTGGCCTTCGCTAGTAAGGCTTTGGGGTTCAAGGAGGAGACAGCAGATTTTCGTCTTCGGAAGATGCTGGAGGGGTGGTCCAGGGAGGCTGGGCCCAGGCCTGATACTAGGGCCCCTTTGTCTCCTGAGATCCTTAAGGGTCTCAAAGGGGTGTGGAGCGCAGTGTGTGCGTCTCAATTTGAAGTAGTGTTGTTTCACGCAGCCTCCTTGGTGGCCTTTTTTGGTGCTCTGAGGATTAGTGAACTGGTGGCAAGCTCCAAGAGTGATGTGTCAGGTAGGGCATTGCTGTTGAGGGACATTATGTTGCTGGGAGGTAAGGCGGTCCTCACTGTCCGGCGGTCTAAAACTGACCAAGAAGGCGCGGGGACGGTGCTGGAGTTGGGTCCGTGTTCAGATGGGGAGCTTTGCCCAGTTGCCGCATTGGCCGCTTATTTGGCTGTGCGGGGAGGCTGCGATGGATTGCTGTTTTGTCATGCAGGGGGCAGTCCCCTGACAAAGCATCTATTTTGGGCTGTGACATCAAAGGCTTTAGCCATGCTGGGTTTGACTGGAATGAGGTTTGGTACCCATTCCTTTCGAATTGGGGCAGCTTCTACTGCTGCTGCCTTGGGTTATTCAGCTACGGCCATACGACGCCTTGGCCGTTGGCGCTCTCAGGCTTACAAAAGCTATATTCGCCCTTTGCTCCGCTAATAGGAGCTGGGGGTACCTTGATGTTCTGGTGGTATAACTTGTGTGTTTCTTCTTTTTAGATGCTGTGGTTCCTGGCCGGAGGAGCAGAGTTCTCATCTGCGGGCACAGTTATGTGTTTTGGGCAGCACATCAAGCTCGGAGAACTGCTGTTGGCTCTCAGCTGGGGCTCAGCAAACATGTCACTGTCGAGTGGAGGGGGCGCCGTGGTCTTCAGTGGCCTGGCTTGCTCCCCCTTTTGTTTCACGGGGCGGGGGCCCCTCCTCCGCAGGTATTAATCATTCACCTGGGAGGGAATGATCTCGGGCTAATTAAAGGCAAGGCGTTGATCTTGCAGGCCCGGGATGATTTCAGGTACATAAGGAACAGATGGCCTGGTACCGTTATAGTTTGGTCGGCCATGATTCCACGCCTGGAGTGGCGTTGTGCCTGGAATCCAGCTGGGTTGGAAAGGGCTCGTTACCGAGCGAATAAGGAAATTCGCAAGGTTTTGGAGGGTGGCTTGGGTCACTATTTGCCCCATCCGGACATTTCTAAGGATTGTCCCGACCTCTACAGAGGGGATGGAGTGCATCTCTCGGAAAAGGGTAATTTGCTTTTCCTGAGAGATTTGCGGCAAGGGCTTTTGTCAGTTTTGGGTCTTTCTGTGGGTGCTAAGCCCTAAGTAGAGACTTGGCCTTAGTTGTGGCAGGTTCTACGGGGTTTATGGCACCAGGCGGCCTGGGGAGGACCGGATAGCCTCCCCCTTTTGGGGAGTTAGGGGTCTGTCAGGATCTACCTTTGGTGTGGCCCGAGGTATGTGAATGCAGACTGTCCTGGAGACTCAATTGGATGGGTGCCTTTCGCTGAGACTCGCGTCTGGTGTTGGGGCCCTCCGGTTTGAGCCTCCCTGCTGGGCCTGCCTGACGGGAGCTGTGGCTCACAGCTCCGGCCGGGGGGCCGGGTCTCTCGCCCGCTGAAAAAGGCAGGGGAGCGGTCTGAGGAGACCCCTGGCCCTGACTTGGCCGCAGCTCGGTTGCCCTTGACGTTCTTGGTTAATTTTAATAAAAGTGGCCCATAGTTTCACCAAATCATTTGTGTCCGTCTCTTTATTCCGCCTTGGGGGGGCAAAGAGTTTGTCTTTTTCACCATTGCAGCATACTGAGTTAACACTTTCATTGAGCAATGTACCCTGACCCCAAGATCTAACAGGTCAACAAGTTATTCTCAAAGTACAGAAGAGAAAAAAGGCACAGAAAATTGGGATACTTGGGATGAAGAAAAATGGAAGGATCAACAGAATATAGCTGTCTCATTAAGGTGACTTTTTTTCTAAGGAATATAAAAATGCAGAGGAGGGATTCATATTGAAAGCAGAATCAATATATCATAGATTAAAAGATTACTTAGAAAAAGCAGGGCAAAACTGGTAATTATTCTTGAAACATCAGAAAAAATCTAGAATGCACATTTAGTATAGTGCAAAATTAAATATAATGGAGACTAATGATGTAGATTTAGGAAATGAAGATTTAGTAGGTTAAACTGTAGTAAACATGAGTTCTTTTAAGGTCTTTTCCTTGAATGTGAAAGGCTTAAAGAAACCCAGATATGTTTTGTTTCTACCCATTTTAAAACAGGTCACAAATTTTATCTAAAGCAAAATAGGCCAAGTTTATTTGTGCAAAAATTCTTCTAAAAACAGAATTCATTGCAATAATAAGAAATTAAAAAAACTGGGGTGAAGTAATTTTAAAGATGACATCGGTAACTATCTGATGCTTTCTCTGGTCAGAAGCGCATGCTACTTTGTGCTTTTGGTGTGCTAAAGCTCTGTTCAAATATGTTGAGGAGTTTAAGATATGACTTGTCATTACGGGCAGTGATTTCAATAGGGTATTCCACTTGCTAGACAGATTAAAGAAAGATGGTAAGCATTTACTTAAAACAATTGATGGTGAATTGATGGTGTGCCTCGGGAAGTATTATACATTCTTCTCTCCACCACATTCAATAATAGATTTTTTAAAATTAATGCCTTATAGATACAAGAATTAAAGATCAAATTTATTTTCAGCACTGACTGTGTCCCAGTTACTCTTTCATGGTCACTTTAGTGGGTAAAGTGTTTTAGGAAATGGAGACTGAAAAACTGGATTCTTCAGAATAAAAAATTAGGTATAATATTCACTTGACAATTTTTTTCTGTTTTAATTCAACACCAGACATTTACTGACATGTGGGCTACAGCAAAATCATACATAACAGTAATTTTTATTTTTAAAATACTGCAAAGCTTTTTTTAAAAAAAAAAGTACAACCGGAGATTCAACTAATCAATCAAATTAGTAAAACAGAAAGGGATCATGAAGCAGGGATCCTCAGATAATGAGAAAAACAACACCCTGAAACAACAATTTGAGATGAAGGGAGTATATAAAATTGAGCAAATGTTAGACTTTGAGTAGACACATTTTGAGTTAGGTAACAATCTCTTAAATTATTTTGGCTAAAGAACAAAAGATTATTTCGTTGTTAATAAAGGATAACCACAAATTTACATCAGAGGAAGAGACTGCCAATATAAGCAATGTTATCAGAAATTATATACATCAGAAATCTCAACTGATTATTTTATAGCAAATTTTTATCTCTGAGATCAAGATCTCCCAAATCAGTGAGGCAGATCTGAAATTACTGGAAGCCCCATTCTTGAGAGAATAAATAAAGATTATAATTTACAGCACAATCTTAAGGGGGGGGGGATGAAAGTGAATGGGAGCAAACTAACCATTAGGTGGGCGGAAGTCTTGAGTTGCGTCACTTTAACCCCCTCCATGCCAGTGCAAATGGGAGCTGCACCCATCTTTGGGCGCCTCAGCATACACCTGTCCATGGCTGCCGGTGGAGTGGCGTCCCACCCTGTGTATGGCGCAATTGGAGTGGAGAAAGCCATTCCAGTGCAGGAGAGAGGGTGGCCCCAGGGGCATGGCCAGTGTTAGTTGGCTCCCTAAGACCTTCCAGCCTGGGAATACCCCCCGTAAGAGGTGTAAAGTTACAATAAGGAAAATGCTGGCGTATCCCACAGACACACGTTGAAACAGACAACAAAGTCCGCCACCACCACACGAGTTTGCAAACCACTTAGGGAGCTGTGTAATTGCCTCACCAATCCCCTCATGCCCTGGGATGGGTGAGCTCCCTCCTCAACACCCAATCACCGCTCCCTGTCTCCTAGAAAAGTTTCTGCCCCAGCCTCACAAAACGTTTCAGGTAGGGTAGGTTGTGCGGCACAGGACTCTGCCACGGAGCTCCCTGCCGTCTGGGCTTAGTGTGAGGGCCAGAGCACTTTGGTGGTAGGAGCTGCACAGAGAATGCACGTAGACAATACAGTGTGCAGTATTCGACTTGCGAGGTGGAGAGTGAAGTCTCTACTCTGCAGTTAACCTCTCCTGTTTCCAAGCCCCAACTGGTATCCGGCCCCTGAAGTGTGCAAGGGTGTTCTCACATGGATGGGTAAGTGTGATTGTGCACCCTCAGGTTGCCCCCCTCCCCTTGCTTGAAGTTGGGCAGACTGACAGCATATCTGGCACTGGAACCTAACAGCGAGCTCAGGCATGGGGTGGTCACCCCAGCCCCTCATGCCACTGGAGGGCCTCCCCCCTTGTCTGTCTTTTCCTTGTTCCCACCCCTGGCAGGGCACTGGGAGGGGGTCTGGCAGCTGCTCCATTGCCTGCGGGGAGGCAGGTCAGTGACTGTCCCTTTAAGAGAATCCCTGGCTGAGACACAGCCCCATGCTGCAGCTGCTGTGGCTGAGGAATTACAAGCGAGCCAGGAACGCTTTAACCCAGGACAGGTGGTTGTGCATTGGCTGGTTCCATCATGTGCTGCAGGATTGTTTTTTTATCCACCCCCCCCCCCGCCACCCCTGCTGCCCCTGTCAGGATGGGACCTCCCTGGCTGCAAGTGGCATGGTACTCCTCCCCGAGTGCAATGGGTCTCTTTCTCTGTTTTGCAGGTGTAAATTCAACAGAGAGGCTTCCGTGTGTGGCAATTCAAACCCCGCCCCTACTCAGCCAGCTGTTCCTTCCCCTCCCCTCCGAGTGGAGCTTGCCCTGCAAGACTTTCCAACTTCTACCAGGAATGCTGTTCTACTTGGTTGCAGCATAATAAAAGCTTAGATGTGCAACTACTTTGTCTCTCCTGCTTGGCTTTTGCTTTGCTCCTCTCTGCCCCCTCACCACTCTGTCAGTGGGCTCCCTGAAGGAATGTCTCGACGGGTGGGCTCGCTTGTTTCTTGGGGAGGGGGCGGGGGGAAACTATGAACCGCTGTGAGGCTGGACAGGGGATGGGGGGGGTCTTTGTCCCATGCATTCCATGGAAAGGGGTGGCCTTGGGAGTGGATGTATGGCCGATGGAGTGAACGCATGGCTGATGTCTCACACTCTGAGTTCTGCGGCCCCCAGAGGAGGAGTTCCATGTGTACAGCAGGGGATGTCAGGGCAACACGGAGGGTCTCTGAGTCTATGTTGGGGGAGGTTGCCTGTGGGACTTGGTAGCATGCTGGGACTCTGTCTACTCGTTCCCATATACACATTCTGGCTGGTGTCTTTGGAAGCGGACTCCTGCACTTCGTGCTTTCTGTTTATTTGTGGCTAGCCAGGAGATGCATGTCTCTACCCGTCTGCCTGACGTTGGCATGAGTCTTTGATAGTGGGTGGGCGCAAGGGGGCTGACAGCCTCTCAGGAGCAGGCTTTCCACATCTCCTCCTGGTCATGTGCAATGGACTGGCCAATCCAGTGGTCCTGCGCTGCTCCATCCCTCCCTCCATCCCTGCCTTGGCAGCAAGCTAATAGCACACACATGGGCGGGATCACCATGGCAACGGCTTCTCCTGCTCATCCGGCTACACTCCATTCCCCTCCCCGCTTGGTGCAACTTCTCCCCTTTGGAAGCCGATCAATGCCACCTACGTTAGTTCTACGCTCGGGTGGGACTCCGCAGCGGGACTCAGGATTGGTCTGTAAATGACTTAAGAATTTTTTTTAAAATGTCCAGGTACAGATGGTGATAAAACAGAATTTCATTAATATTTTAAAAACACTATTAAGAAGGAAATTTTTTAAATTGGATTACCTTAGTCTACTCATACTCATCCACTAGGATTTTAATTTACAAGTCTTTCAAAATCATATGAATTATGGTTATATATATTTTACTGAAGTTTTGAAAAGGGGGATGGGTAAAGAAATACAGAAATGGGAAGGGGAAAGTGGTAAAAATAAATTAGAGTGCACATCATTTTTTCCCTGCAACAGTACTCTTAGTCTTAACACGTTTATAGCCTATAGGTTATGCTAAATAAATTGCTACTATAAATTCAATCATCTCAAAATGAGGAATATATTGAAAAGTGCAACAGGTAATATACAAAATCAAGTTCATGCATTGAGCCATTCGTAAAAAGGTTTCCAAATATTTTCTCCATCTTTAAGTAGCCTGTCCTTAAGACGAAGTGCAAGTATATCCATTTCTGCTGTCTCTAATATTTTGTGAATCATATCTTGTTTCTTTGAAACTTCATGGTGCTTCCAGCATTGTGCTATCAAAAGTCTTGCTAGTGTTATAATATGTATCATCAAATGTTTACTCTGCCTTGGAAGGTCCATTGGTAATATATTCAATAAAAATAGTTCTGGTTTAAAGTGG
This sequence comes from Heteronotia binoei, assembly GCF_032191835.1. NCBI lineage: Eukaryota > Metazoa > Chordata > Lepidosauria > Squamata > Gekkonidae > Heteronotia > Heteronotia binoei. Next base: position 86,690,063 of record NC_083227.1, on the reverse strand, counting down.
ACGTGTTTTCAGTAACTTATGTAGCATTTCATGCATCATAATCAAATATTTTTTCATAACACCACAAGTCCACAAGCATTCTTGGTGCTTGTGGGGGGGGGGCAAAGTGGAAGAGCTTCTAGACCCACTTGTGAACCTCCTGATGGCACTTGGGTTTGGTTTTTCGGGGGTTTTTTGCCACTGTGTGACACAGAGTGTTGTACTGGATGGGCCATTGGCCTGTTCCAACATGGCTTCTCTTACGTTCTTATGTGAAAAATGTACCCACTTGAGAAATACATTTCCAACACTTATTAGAAACAATAATATACATTTTAGGCAGTTTATTGGGAGCAGGGCTCTTTTTCTAACAGGAGCTCCTCTGCATATTAGGCCACGCTAATCCTCCAAGAGCTTAGAAGGTTCTTAGTACAGGGCCTACTGTAAGTTCCAAGATGACTGGCTACATCCTATTAGGGGCATGGCCTAATATTCAGAGCCCTGATAGGGAGTAATATACCATCTGTAAAACATTTTATAAATATTATCTTTAAAAGTAACAGCTCTAGTAAGTTTTATGTGCAAATTCCATAACATTTCCCAATCCCCCATTTCAATATTATGCCCCAAATTCTGATTCCATTTTATCATACAGTCTTTCACTTCCTCATCTTGAAGTTTCATATGGAGGAGAATTTTTTTAATTAAATGTTGATGCGGACCTAAAATTATCTTATCAAATCCATATTGTTCAGTAGCAAACCCTTTTACTTTATCTTTGGCATATTTTGATTCTAATTGAAGTTTTGTCCACCAATCAAAAGAAACACTAAAAGCTGCTAAGTCTTCTTGTGTTTTCAGTTCATCACTGTCCTTCAGTAATTCCTCATAGGTAAGAATCACATTTTAGGACAATAATTTCGGTTGAGTGAAAACTTCAGTGGTGAGACCCATCTCGGAATTTTGGTATAAATTTTGGGTTTTAACCAGGACCATACCTGATATAAGGACCTTCTTAATAAATGGATATTAAAATGCTTGCAGGTGTCTATTTTCTGATACCACAGGTACAAATGCTGATCCTTTACAAGATCATGTCCTTCTAACATAAGGAATCTCTTATTTTCAATAATATCCAATCTTTCACCCGCATTAAAATACAGGCTTTATAGTACAATTGCCAGTTCGGTAGTGCAAAACCAGCTCTTGCTTTGGAGTCTTGTAATGCTTTACACTTTATTCTTGGCTTTTTATTCTGCCAGATGAATCTAGTAGTTAGCTTGTTTAACTTGGAAGAACACTTTAGGTATTACTATAGGAATAGTTTGAAAGAGATATAATATCTTTGGCAGTATATTCATTTTAATTGTTGCTATTCTTCCCATTAAAGAAATATTTAGATCGTTCCAAGTCTCCAGATCCTTTTTTACATCTCTTTATTTAGCTTTTCATAATTCTCTTTATACAAGGTACTAGCTTTGTTAGTATGTTGAATACCTAAATATTTGACCTTCTCATAAGCAAATCCTGATTCTTGTTGAAACTTTTAATTTGCTCAGCAGGCATATTTTTTGCTAAAAAAATTGTTTTCTGATAGTTAATCTTCATTCCAGCCACCTCAGTGAGGCAGATTTGAAACTACAGGAAGCCCCATTCTTGAGAGAATAAATAAATATTGTACTTGAAAGACTTTAGAATTTTAAAAAAATCTCCAGGAACAAATGGTTATAGAACAGAATTCCATTAATATTTTAAAGACACTATTAAGGAGGAAATTTTCTGAATTGGATTACCTTAATCTATTCATACTCATCCGCTAGGATTTTAATTAATACAAGTCTTTCAAAATCAAAAGAATTAAGAAGCACATGTGCCCACATTCTCTCCTGTTTGCTGTCTTTATTGAACCTCTTGCCAGAGCAATTAAGCAGGAGATTAATATACAGGGAATTAGGCTTCCCAAATCCCCTGCCTGGGCAGGGGACCCCTGATTTGGAGCCTCCTCCCCCCCCCACTCACCAAAAATCCAGAAAACAGGGGAGGAGGGGGAATGGCGGCCCTTCCCACCCAGCCCCGATCCCAGCAGCTTCTCCTTGCCCCTTCCCTTCCCACCGATCCCCGATGCTTCTCCTCATCCCTTCCCTTCCCACCCCGGATCGCAGCAGCTTCTCCTTGCCCTTCCCTTCCCACCCAGCCCCGATCGCAGCAGCCTTTCTTCCGTTTTCGCAGGCTGCTTCCCGCCCCCAGTCAGCTGGCTGGTGGGGGGGAAGCCCTGCCCTGCCCACAAAGGACCATGTGCCTTTGCACCTCCAGAGGCTTAACTTGAAAGGCTTCAATTTGGGATGGTGTGTCTGTGTTGCTGTGAAGAAGCTGGCAGCAACTGGTGAGTAGAGAGCCCTGCTTCAGACTCGCCAGAAACGGGGGGAGGGGGAGAGAGGGAAACGTCTTTATTATTCCCTATGTGGAGATCAATTCTCATAGGGTATAATGGGGAATTGTTCTGGAGATTTCAGGGGCTCTGGGGGAGCTGTTTTGGGGGGTAGAAACACCATATTTTCAATATAGTATCTAGTGCCTCTCCCCAAAGTACCCCCCAAGTTTCAAAATGATTGGACCAGGGGGTCCAATTCTATGAGCCCCAAAAGAAGGTGCCCCTATCCATTATTTCCTATGGAAGGAAGACATTTAAAAAGGTGTGCTGTCGCTTTAAATGTGATGGCCAGAACTCTCTTAGAGTTCAATTATGCTTGTCACACCCTTGTTCCTGGCTCCTCCCCCAATGTCTCCTGGCTCCACCCCCAAAGTCCCCAGATATTTCTTGAATTGGACTTGGCAACCCTACAGGGAATACATATAAACAAAAATAGTTTCCCATTTTAAAAAAGCTTGTAATCCAAATTTTAGCCAGACGGAGAGTGACTGCCAAGAAGCACCATGGTTCCCCTTACAAAGAGTCCATATGCACACGCTGCCCACATAACCCTGATTCAAACCAAATATAATAACAAATCTTATTATTTGGGTAAAAACAACAGGTAAAAACAGTAAAGAAAAAAGGAAAGAATGATTAAAGAATAGATTTTACCTAACATGAGTTACACTGTGCCAATTGCAATAGGATATGTTGCAAAAAAAAGCAAGAAAAACCAGAAAGACTTCCTGGTCAAAGGCCTAGCAAGAATACTGAAGTGCACAATAAATTAAATACAGATGAGCCACAAATAAGCCCCACTGAATGAAATGAGTCCTCAGACTCTCTCAAAAAGTACTCAACTGAAAAAAACACTTCTGAAAAAAAATATTTCTACTCATTTTAAAAAAGTAAGATCACAACAGCACAAAGATACTTAGTGGGGAAGAAAAACTGGGGCAAAAGCACCATTTCAGAATTGGCAAATGTTTCCCTCAGTCTTACTGGAGAAGAAAATGAATTGTTGTACCACTTGAAGTAAAGAGATAAAAGGGAAAAAAGATTCAATGGGGAGAAAAATGTATTCCAATATGTATTTAGAAAGTGAATGAATGAATAACTGTATCTACAAATAAACATATTTAACCATATCTCACTATGATGATTATTTAAATTCAAAATATCGATTAATAAAATTAATATCAAATGTAACAAAAATATGCAGATACAAGGATGGATTTGGTTTGTGCCAGGCAACAGAGCACAGTACTCCTCTGGTATTTATTGCTATTTGTTATTTAACTTTAGAAAAACTAAGAAATTAATCTGCAAGATCATTTGATACAAACAGAATGGCTTTGCCTTGGGCTGCAATTCTTGTCATTTCTACACTGTTATGAAATGAGCACCACTACATTAAGTCTAAGTGTCCTATTAACCTATTACAAATATGAAGGCTCTCATTTCCATCTGATCCCTTCAGAAAAAGGTGCCTTTAATGTATTCATTTCTGCTGCCAAATACCTCTTGCACATGAACAATTACAGCTAATTTTAACTAAATTGCTTCCTGTAGGAGGTGGACATCATTAACAAACTTTCTCCATTTCCTTTTACAAAAAACTCTTAAAAGACAGAAAATAAAGCTCTTTGTGATGCTGTCCAATAAAATCATTATGCTCACACTACTTACTTCAAAGCATAGAATGGAAATCACCTAGCCTTCAGTGAGATATAAAGCAGCATGCATCAATTTATTAGGTAAACCATTTAATTATTTAAGTATGACATAAATTATTCAAAATCTTATCTAAGTTGCAGCATAGATTTTTGTACCAGGTTTAGCTATCAAAATGCCAGAATTTGAGAAAATATATCAACATCTCTTTTAAATATAATTTATAATTGTAAAAGTCATTTGTTAATATACTAATTTATATTAATAGTATCATTTAAAGTACAAGGTCACTTCTTATAATTATGGAGTTGGCAAGAGGATGAAAACTCACATAGTTCAAATCCTCGAAATAATATTTAATCTACCACACCCAAAATGTTTATAATTTAATGTTAGCATCATAAATCCAGGTTAGGGCACATATTTTATCCCTAGCAGATCCAGTGAAACTTGAGCCACCCTTCCTGACCTTTCCCCGCTCCTGTCAGCTTATAGCACTGTTTTTGCTAGTGTTTACTTACAGACTCTATTTCAACTAAAATTTTGCCAAGACAGTTTCTGGCATATTTCTTACAATAAAATCAATAATAACGAACAACACTGTTTCAAAGCAGCAATTTATTTTTCCAAACATACCCTTCCCTCCAATTAAAGCTGGTTCTCAGAGGAATGTTCCTGGGTAGATCTCAAGTAATGGAATAGATGAAATGAGGTAGACATTTTTGGAACTTTAAAACCCAAGCTACAAAATCTTAACCTATTTTGTTACAGATGGAGCGCTTTCTCTGAGACTGATTCCACAGTAGCAGTCACTCCATCTTCGGGCTTCTGCTTTCCCCACCAGTTCCTGTGCAGCCACATTTTGGCCTGCACCTTCCTCCAATTCCCCCCATGACTTCTTGATCTATAAAAAACAAAATCAGGAAGATGCAGGGAAAGTTGAAGGGAGGTGTGCGTCAAAATGCGGTCGAGCAGCAACTGGTGGGTAATCGATCAGTTGAGCCAGGGAAAGCAGAAGCCTGAGGGTGGAGTGACTGCAACTGCAGAATCAGTCTGACTTGCATCCTAAACTCAAGCTGGTCTTTGGGGCCTTATGACCAACATTATTACACAGTTATCACCCTTCCAGGTTTTTCCTGGCTCTGCTGCGGGCTTGGGGAAACCTTAGACACCTCATCACGCACATACGTCATTGCCACTTGTATCTACCATTCCCCATCACCATTAGTGGGCTTTTCCAGTAGAGTTGCCAGATCCAACTCAGGAAATATCTGGGGGCTTTGGGGCTAGAGCCAGGAGACTTTGAGGATGGATCCAGGAGTAAGATTGTGAGAAGCATTATTGGACATCAAAGGGAGTTCTGGCCTGTTTAAAGGGACTGTGCTGCTTTTAAATGCCTTCTCTGCATTGGAAATAATGGAGAAGGGGGGCACCTTCTTTTTGGGGCTCACAGAATTAGACCCCAATTCTATCTCAAAAAACAGGGCCTCAGAACCCCAGATACCCATGGATTGATTCTCCATTACACCTGATGGGGACCAGTCTCCATAGGATATAATGAATATAATGGAGTGTCCAGCAGACATTCAACCCCCCTCCCCCACTTTCTAATAACCCTGAAGCAGGAGGAGGGCCTCTAAACCAGGAGATCCCCTGCCCCCATCTGGGGACTGGCAACCCTATTTTTGTTTTAGTTTTTTAATCAGTAGTAGCTATATTACATGAACACCTGAAGCTGCCTTATACTGAACCAGACCACTGGTCCACCAAGGTCAGTATTTCTACTCTGACAGGTAATAGCTCTTTAGAGTATTAGGCAGAGGTCATTCACATCACCTATTATGTGTTCCTTTGTTGTTGTTGTTTGTTTAACTAGTAATGTTGGGGATTGAACCTGGGATCTTATGCATACTAAGCAGGTGGCTCCACTGCTGAACCATAGCACGTTTCCAAGACTATGGTCCTAAGACTATAGAAATATTTGTACTACCATTTTTCCTAAAAAAAAAAAAAAAGAACAAAAATCTCACCAAAGGCAAGGGGGAGTACAGTGAGCACAAAGGGATAATATAGAGAAAACCTCCACATGGAAGTCATCAACACTATAAATGCCTGTTGCTGTTTGGCTGGAAGACAGGCTGCAGCTCCCTAACAGAGGGGGATTTTATTGTCACTGTTCAGGGTATAAAAGACCCCTGATAAGGTCTATGCTCATTAACCCTAGGCAAGGGTTAATCCAAGACGACTTATTTTCCCTTAAAGCTGTTGATATCGATCTGGGGGGGTCAGGGAACTGACTCCTTCAGTTCTTGATGTCTGGCGATGGGATTTGTCAACTATCGTCTGCAGTGACTCTAAAGTCATAATTTGACTCAAGGCTGTCGGAATCCAAACACTCTAGACGGACTGATTTTAATTGCAAGAAAACGTGAGCCGGGGGAGTTAAGAACATCTAAAAGGTACATTCATCATTCTTATCTTCACTCTGAGAGACTTTGAATATAGTTTAAACACTGAGTGGATTATAAACAGACGAAGGCAAAGCATAATTGAATGAAAAAAAAAACTTTTACCTTGTTAAGCTGAGTTCTGTGGCTTTGGAAGTGAACAACAGCAAAAGAACTTTAAGATAAGAGTGAAGGTTGGCAGTCCGAGGCTGGTGACGCAGAAGAAAGAAAAGAGATTTGCCGTGTATATATGCCCATAAACTGTGGAACTTTGAATGAACTGAGCTGAGTGGGGGCATACTAGGAAAAGAATTCAGCCTGTGAAAATTGAATGCAGCAAAAATAATTGCCTTCAAAGATATTTGGAGAAAAGACATATTGTTTTGGGTTTTTGTGGTTACGGTTTCTTCATGTAGCTCAAAAAACTGCGAGACTTAGACACGAGATTAGACCAAGCTGTAACAGGAAGTGAAACTAAAAGGGGCTGGACAATAATTCAGAGCCTATAAGGATTACAAAAGCTGTGACATCCAACCTTTGAACCAGGAAGGAATTGAGTCCAAGACCAAGAAAGACTAAGAGAGACCTCTCTGGACTGGAACTGTACCATAGAGAAATAATGATTGCCATTTTAAAAGGGAGAAAAACTGTCAAAATTGTTAAAATTCAATATCTTTGCTCAGGAAGAAGGGAGGAAAACGAAATTAGTCTCATCTGAAAGAACTGGCTCTAAGCTATTGGACTGGATGCTAAACTTTATGTGTGGATTTTTTTAAGGTTTGGTGATTTTTTATATGTCAGTAGAAAGAATAACACGTGCAAGAGCCCAATCATTTTATAAGATGCAGTCCCAATTTGATGCTTTGGAGGCAAAAATGTTAAAAGCAATGGACAAATTGCATTTGGCAATGAAAAAAGATTTTAAAAAAGAAGTTGGAGATCTTAGGAAAGAGATAGAGGGTTTTAAGGAAGAGACTCAAAATAAAGTGAAGGAGGTAGGGATGAAAGTGGATACACAGGCCTCTGCCTTGCTAAAACTTCAATAAAAGGTCATAATACATGATTGTAAGTTGATGGAATCACAAGTTCGTCTGAGAGGGGTACCTGAAAAGGAAGAGGCAGATTTAAAAGGCTATATGGTGAATATCATCACTGAGTACATAGAAGAAGACCCTAACAAATTTAAGAGTATGTTGGAGGGTGCCTATAGAGTCAACTCAGTTTATGCGAAAAATAAAGGCCTGCCAAGAGACATTGTCATAAGACTAAGATCAAAAGAGGTGGCAGAGAAGATTTTGAGCAAAGGGTACCAAAAAGCCTGGGCAATAGAAGGGAGCAGAGTTAAAATAATGAAAGAGCTACCAAGACAAGTGATCAGTGATAGGAAAAAATATAAGAGGCTAACTGACCAGCTACGTGCAGAGGGCACAAGATATAGATGGATAATACCGGAGGGTCTTGGATTTGAACAAAATGGCAAGAGGATTACAATAAGAAGCGAACAAGAGATGCATAGCTTTTTTGAAGAAAATAAAGAACCAACATCATAATGGAGTACAAATTACTATCTTGGAATATAAACTAAATTCACCACAGAAAAGAAGGAGAACATTTCATTGGATTAAAAAGCAAAAATGTAATATAATTTGTTTACAGGAAGTTCATATACAACACAAAGACAGTAAATTTTTGTGGAATAGAAATTTGGGGTTGGAATTTTTTTCACTAGCAGAGCAAAAGAAAAAAGGGGTGGTCTTTTACATCAAAGAACAACTTGAGCCAAAATTAATCTTTAAAGATAAAGAAGGAAGATATATTGCTGTTGAGGTGACGATAGAGGCAAAAAAAACATTACTACTAGGACTTTATGCACCCAATGGAGCAAAAGACAATTTTTTTAAAGCTATAAATCGACAAATGGATGAAGAGACGTATGATCAGGTATTGATGATGGGCAATTTCTTTTTTGTGGATAAACAATTTTATTAGTAACATATGGTAGTAGAACTATAACTACAACTTATAAAAAGCTTAATATATATTAAGAAAAAGACCATCATTCTACCCCACATCTTACTTTCTCCCACCCCTCCCCCAATTACTTGACCCCCGCCAGTGTTATTTTCTTTAAAAAAACAGATATTAAAGGTACCCTTAACTATCAAGAAAAAAAAACGAAACAAAAAAGAAACATAGGGAAGAAGAACCCCCTTCAAGAGTTATATTGTTATCTTAAAAATCTTAATCCTCAAAAATTGTCCAATGTCCTTTTATTTTCCACTCTTTCTCTACATATCTTCTGAATTTCTTCCACTCTTGGTTAAAAAGTTCTAAATCACAGTCTCTTAATTTTCTTGTTAATTTATCCATTTCACTCCATGACATAACTTTCATAATCCAGTCCCATTTTTCTGGTATTTTTTCTTGCTTCCACAACTGCGCATACAATGTCCTAGCAGCTGAGAGCAAGTACCATATTAATGTTCTATCTTCTTTTGGAAATTTTTCCATTTGTAATCCCAGCAGAAAAGTCCCTGCCTCTTTATTGAATTCATATCCCAGGATCTTAGATATCTCTTGTTGAATCATTTGCCAAAACATTTTAGCTCTTTCACAAGTCCACCACATATGGTAGAAAGAACCTTCATGCTTTTTACATTTCCAGCACCTATCTGGCATCTTATTGTTCATCTTTGCTAATTTTTTTGGAGTCATATACCATCTATACATCATCTTAAAACAGTTCTCTTTAATACTATGACATGTTGCGAGTTTCATGGAATTTTTCCACAGATATTCCCAAGATTCCATCTTTATTTCTTTATTTACATTAATTGCCCATTTTATCATTTGAGATTTCACTACTTCATCTTCTGTAGCCCATTGTAAAAGTAATTTGTACACTTTTGAAATTAATTTCTCATTATCTCCAAGCAGAACTCTTTCCATTTCTGTTTGTTCTTTCCTTATTCCTTCAGCTTTGATATCATTCTCCATCAAACTTTTTATTTGTTGCATTTGAAACCAATCATATTTATAGTTTAGTTCTTCTGCAGTTTTCAATTCTATTTTCCCGCTTTGTATTTTTAGTAACTGGTTGTATGATAGTTGTTTTTCCTTGACTGTTTTGGCCGTTAACTTTATCACTTCAGCCGGCACTATCCATAAAGGTCTCCTCTCATCACCATATTTCTTGTACTTTATCCACACATTTAATAAGCTACTCCTTATATAATGGTGAGAGAAAAGACCGTCCATCTTCTTTTTTTCATAGTACAAATATGCATGCCAGCCGAATTTTTTTCCATGGCCTTCTAACATTAGAAGTTTTTTATTTAATAACGTTATCCATTCTTTTAACCATACTAAACAAATTGCTTCATGATACAGTTTCAAATCTGGTAATTGGAATCCACCTCTCTCTTTCGCATCTATCAGGACTTTCATTTTAATTCTAGGTTTCCTCCCGGCCCACACGAATTCCGAAATTTTTCTTCGCCATTTATCAAATTGCTTAGCATCTTTCACAATGGGGATGGTTTGAAACAGATACATAATCCTTAATAAAATATTCATTTTTACTGCAGCTATTCTACCCAACAGTGACAAATTGAGCTTGTTCCACTTTAGCATATCTTCTTCTATTTTACGCCATAGCTTTTCATAATTGTTCTTAAACAAATCAATATTTTTCATTGTTATCTCTACCCCTAGGTATTTTACCTTAGAGGTAACTTCACAACCCGTTAGTCTTTGTAGTTCTTGTTGTCTATTTTTCTGCATATTCTTACATAAGATTTTTGATTTTTCTTTGTTTATATAAAGTCCCGCCAACTCCCCAAACTCTTGTATTCTCATTAACAACAAAGGTGTAACTTGTAAAGGATTTTCATTTATAAACATTATATCATCTGCAAATGCTCTGTATTTATAGGTAAATCCTTTTATTTGTAGTCCTTCTAAATCTTTTTCTTCTTGAATCTGCATTAGTAAAATTTCAAGAGTCATTATAAACAGCAATGGCGAAAGCGGGCAGCCTTGTCTGGTACCTTTACTAATTTTCATTTCATCTGTAAGATCTGCGTTGATGCACAGCCTTGCACTTTGTTCAGAATATATTGCCTTTATCATTCTTATAAAACTTTCTCCAAGCTCCATTTTTTCCATCACTGCAAACATAAAGTCCCAATTTAAATTGTCAAATGCTTTTTCTGCATCCGCAAAGATGATGGGCAATTTCAATGGGACAATACAAAATAATCTTGACAGATCAAGTTCAAAGAAGAATGATAAAGAAGGGAAGCTGCCCAATTCTTTCTTTGAGTTGATTAAACAGGAAAATCTAGAAGACATTTGGAGAAAGTTCAACCCTGATGTAAGAGACTATACATTTTTCTCAGCAAGGCATAATTCTTTTTCCAGAATTGACATGTTATGGGGTTCCCAAGGCTTGGGCCTCATAACAAAAAAAATTGAGATTCTTCCAAAGGTTTGGGCGGACCATAATCCAATATGCTGGTCTACAAAATTGCAAAGGAAATCAAGAAGATGGAGAATTAATGAGGATTTACTACAAAATAAAGACATTGTGTCATTCTTAGAAAAGGAGACTGCAGCATTCTTCCAAATAAATGAAACGGAGGATATGGAATTTCAAACAGTATGGGACACTTATAAAGCAGTAATGAGGGGTATATTAATTACATTGAATAATAAAGACAAAAGAGCAAGAGAAGAAAGGCTGTCAGCACTGCAAAATGAAATAAATAAAAAAGAAAAAGACTTGAAAAAAAGACCAGGGAAGAAAAAATTAATAAAAGAAATTACGATATTACAATCCCAAGTTAAACATTTGCTGAATAAAGAATTAGAATGGAACTTAAAAAATTTGAAACAGAAATTGTTTGAAAGTGCGAACAAACCTGGTAAATATTTGGCCTGGCAACTAAAAAAAAAGAAAGAAAATAAGACTATAAATAAAATCATGGCAAATGGGAAAACAATAGTGGATCAAGAAGGAATTAAAGGAGAATTCTTTAAATACTATGCAAATTTATTCAAAGGTGTGAACATAAGTAAAGAAAAAGTGGAAGAGTATCTACGAAACATTCAGGTGGCACCTTTGACGGAATATATGAAAAAGACATTAAATGATCCAATAGAGAAAATTGAAGTAGAAGCAGCAATAAAAGCAATGCAAGAGGGTAAAGCTCCAGGGCCAGATGGATTTACATCAAAATTTTACAAATCTCTTAAGGATGAATTAACACCCAAACTGTTGAAGTTGTTAAATACGATAAGAGAAGAAGGGAGGGAAGACCTGGAGGGAAGCTGTAATTTCTTTGATTCCTAAGGAAGATAAAGATAGCACAAATGTAAAAAATTATAGACCAATCTCATTGTTGAATAATGACTATAAGATCTATACAAGAATTTTAGCAGAGCGATTGAAACAATACTTGATCAACTTTATAAACAAAGACCAAGCGGGATTTCTTCCTAAAAGACAAATAAGGGACAATGTAAGAGCTGTTGTTAATGTCGTGGAATATTATGAGAAGCACCCAGAAAAAGAAGCGGCCTTATTTTTTGTCGACGCAGAGAAAGCCTTTGACAACTTAAATTGGGACTTTATGTTTGCGGTAATGGAAAAAATTAATTTAGGGGAACAATTTATAAAAATGACAAGCGCAGTATATACAGATCAGCATGCAAAACTGTGTATAAATGCAGACCTTACCAAAGAATTGAAAGTGAGTAAAGGAACAAGGCAAGGATGCCCGCTATCACCATTGTTGTTTATAATGACCCTTGAAATTCTGTTACAACAAATTCAAAAAGATGAAGAAATAGAAGGTCTAAAAATCAGAAGATTCTCTTATAAATACAAAGCTTTTGCAGATGATATAGTGTTCATAATGGAGAATCCGATTCAAGTGTCACCATTGCTGTTAGCTAAGATAAAAGAGTACGGAGAACTAGCAGGATTATACATAAATAAGGAGAAATCGAAATTCCTTTGTAAAAACATGCAACCAAATAAAATAAAAGAACTACAAAAGGTGACGGGTTGTGAAGTCACAACCAAAGTTAGGTACCTTGGAATAGAGATAACAATGAAGAACATTGATTTATTTAAAAACAATTATGAAAAACTGTGGTGTAAGATGGACAAAGATTTGATGAAATGGAATAAGCTCAACTTGTCTTTACTGGGCAGGATAGCTGCAATTAAAATGAATATTTTGCCAAGGATAATGTATTTGTTTCAAACCATCCCGATTGTAAAAGATGCAAAACAATTTAACAAATGGCAAAGGAAAATTTCTGATTTCATTTGGGCCGGAAAGAAACCAAGGATAAAGATGAAGATCTTAATGGATGCCAAAGAGAGAGGAGGTTTCCAACTTCCCGATCTAAGATTGTATCACGATGCAGTTTGTTTGACATGGATAAAAGATTGGATAATGCTGTTAGACAAAAAACCTTTATGGTTAGAAGCTCACGGAAATAGATTCGGCTGGCACGCGTACATGTACTATGGGAAGAATAAAATGGATGGTTTTTTCTCTCACCATTATGTCAGAAATACTTTATTAAGTACTTGGATAAAATACAAGAAATACGGGGACGAGAGAAAACCGCTATGGATAGTGCCAGCAGAAGTAATAAAAATAACAGCTGAATCTGAAGAAAAAAGAGAAATGTCATATAATCAACTGCTTAAGATTCAAGGAGACAAAATTGAATTAAAAACCTCAGAAGAGTTAAATAACAATTATGATTGGTTTCAAATGCAACAAATTAAAAGCTTGATGGAAAATGACATAAAATCAGAGGGAATTAGACGAGAACAAACAGAACTGGAAAGGGTCTTGCTAGGTGACAATGAAAAATTGATATCAAAAGTATATAAGTTATTATTGAAATGGTCTACAGAAGAAGAAGTAGTAAAGTCTCAAATGGTCAAATGGGCAATCAATGTGAACAGAGAAATACAAATGGATGCATGGGAGCACCTTTGGAAGAACTCAATGAAGATATCAACTTGTCAAAGTATCAAAGAGAACTGTTTTAAGATGATGTATAGGTGGTATATGACTCCGAAAAAACTGGCTAAGATAAGTAAGAAAATGTCGGATAGATGTTGGAAATGCAAAAAAAAACATGAAGGTTCTTTCTTCCATATGTGGTGGACATGTGAAAAAGCGAAAGAATTCTGGAAGATGATACAACAAGAAATCTCCAAAATTTTGGGCTACGATTTTAAGAAAATTGCAGAGACGTTTTTACTTGGATTACAATTAGAAAAATTTCCAAAAGAAGATAGGACTCTAATTTGGTACCTGTTATCAGCTGCTAGGACTTTATACGTGCAGCTTTGGAAGCAAGAAAAAATACCAGAGAAATGGGATTGGACCATGAAAGTTTTATCGTGGTGTGAAATGGACAAATTAACTAGAACACTAAGAGACTATGATTTAGAGATATTCAAAAGGGAGTGGAGAAAATTTAAAGGATATATGGAGAAAACTTGGAAAGTAAAGAAACATTGGACAATTTTTTAGTTGTAAGAATATATATATTGAACTTTGAGCAGTTAGAAGTGCCTTTAGTATTGGTTTGAATTTATAACCTCGGGGAAGTTAACATTGGAGGGAGGGGGGATGGAAATGTCATATGGGTTAATGCGAAAAAAAAAATTAAGAAATAGTTAAGTTTTGTAACCATATGCTACCAACAAATTGTTTAAACACAACACTATAAATGCCTGTTTTGCTACCATTGCTGCAGAGACCTTCAAGGCTCTAACATTCTGGGACCAATGTATCTATGGGATCACCTCTCCTGGTATACCCCCCCCCCCCCCCGCAAGAGCACTACCTTCAGCAGAGCCACAGCCAGGATTTCAAAGCTGGTGGGCCACAGGCAGGGGTTTTTTTATTTAGGGGAACCAGGAGGCCAGGCTCTCAGCACTGCAACCAGATTCCCCCAGAAACCAAGGACACCTACTCAGGGGTCTACTCAGGAATAAGCCCTCCCTGCAATCGCTATGGTGCCTGGCAGGAACCTTCACCAGGCGGACATGGTGGGCTTTGACTACAAGTATGCAGGGTGGCAGCAGGAGGAGCTCACTCCTTGTCCTCTTCCTCAGAGGCTGGTTCAGCCAAGTACTACTCTAGTGGACCCCCGACAGTGGCGCCCTCACCCTCCTCCACTGCTGTGGCTACCATGCAGGGCTACCACCCCTTCAGAATGGCTACTACAGCCTCCCCATGCCACCCCCTTCCCTAGAGAGAAGTACACAGACTTCTCCCCAACTCCACTGAGGCCACTTACTAGCATTTGGTGGGTCTGGCCTTGGTCTTTCAATAGTTAGGCTGGGACCTTAAGGGCCCCACTGTGGCTACATGCCTGATCCTCAGGAAAGAGGAGTTTATTGGTAATCCCTGGCCTGAAAAATATCAGTGTCTTCAACCTGAGCCAAGGCTTTTCTGGCCTTGGCACTGACATGGTGGAGCTCTCTGCTGAATGAGATCCATGCCCTGCAGGAGCTAACCTGAAAGACAGAGATGGGGAGGCCTATGGTCAAGGGAGCAATAATTTCCGTTTAGCTTGGCTCCATCTTTCTTCCCCCTCCACAGGAGAAGGACGCATATTATATACCTTCAGACACTATATTTAAATTGTAAATTTATATATATTTAAATTGTAAATGCTTAACTGTTATAACTTGACTGCTGAATGCTCTCTAATCAGAAACTTTGTTCCCTGCTCTGAACCCTGTTGTACAGGGAAGAATGGGTTATAAGCTTAAATAAATAAATGTACCCTTCAACTCACACTCATGGATTAAAATTTGCCAACACTGCCCCCCATTAATCAACTGAAGCTTCAACTGATTAATGGTTAATTTATTTATTTATTTATTACGTTCGACTTATATCCCGCCCTTTCCGCAAGCGGACTCAGGGTGGCTCACAACATCATGTCAATACAATTAAACCAATAAAACATATAAAACCATAATTTACATATTTCAATTTTTAAAAATCATTCTGTGGTGCTGCATCAGTACAATATAGGCGGCTTTGAATTTTCGAACAGCGATCACCAGCATTCTATGTGATGTCCAGTGGCAGCCCTCTTTCAGTTAAACATCGAAGGCCTGCTTAAACAATTCGGTTTTACAGGCCCTGCGGAGCGCAGACAGATCCTGCAGGGCCCTTATGCCTTCCAGAAGAGTGTTCCAAAGTTCCGCAAAAAACCAGTTTCCGTTTGCGCCGCAAAAGCACCGGGACTTTCCGGCTCTTCCGGGTGCTCCGCGACAATTAGTGCGAAATCCACGCAGATCCTGCGCGGTGAAGAGGGGCGTCGCTGCTGATTAAGGTGAGTGCGAAAACGCCCATAATTACATTACAAATTACTTCCAGCTCAAACTTGAATTGTTTGTAATCTACCAACGAAGTAACAAGGACGCAAAGAGATTGGTAACATTTTATCATGTAAGTTCAATTTTAAGAACTGATCACAATGCAAGCCTTAAACCTTAGTTTTTAAGATGATGTCCAGGATTCTTTCATTTAGTTCAGCCTCATAAAAATGAGCATTCACTCCTCCTGCTTCATTCAGGAAATATCACAACTGAAGTGATTGAACCCACCTGCTAACCAGAAAAAATAACATTTTAAGAGTGGCTAAGTGGAATCCTGCATCATAATCTTCATTTCAGTAAATGAAAGAAGACAGTCAGCCATGAAAGTATTTTAAGTGTGTCAATATAATTGTTGTAAACATTAGGCTATAGGTAACACTTATTATCATGATGTCATAAGTAAACCAGAATTTGTTTTAGGGAGGGTTTTTTTTAACACTATATGTAGTAGATTATGAAATCTTTTTTAAAAATATTTCAGTCTCAGAGGGATCTGAATATTGTTGAAACAATGGCAGAGGACACAGAGTGGTTTTCTCCACATTTTGTTTTTCTGTTCAAAATGGTCTTCATTAAATTGCTTTCCAAGCAATAGGTGGGGAAAGTTGCCAAGTTGTCCTATTTTTTGTCTGTATGAGAAAGAATGATTTTGACTTAAAAAAAAAAGTAGGGAAAGGATTAAGCACCTTCCTCACCTCCACTGTCCCTCCAATGGAACTCAAAGAGCCATTCAAGTTCAAAAAGCATTGGGAAACAGTCACATATCTCCTGCCTAACGCACACTTCAGCCATAACACAGAGAGATCTGTAATGTTCATTTAGCACATTTTTTTTCTGACAGACAAGTGATTATTTGCTTTGTACAAGTGTGTGTATTCTTCTGAACTGTGAGCCAATTCCAAATGAACAACTAAAAGAGTATTATAAAAGAGATAAATGAAAGCAACTGTACAGAATACTAGCAGCAAGGGGGAAATTAAATTATATGTGCAAACACTTATTTTGAGTTTTTCCACTAGAAATCTTCCTGTTCCGCCATATGCTCATATTTTATCAAAGTCAGTAGATATTTTGAACTACTACACAGCTGATCTTGGCATCAACTAATACCTCAAGCTATTGTAACAAATAGAAAAAAGGTCGAGTTATGTCTTCTGTACAGACTTGTAACCAATATATCATTTTAATTCTGACACATTCCATTAAGTAAACATTTATACTGCCATATATTATAATAAAATACCTTACCTCTGTCTGAAGTATGGCAGCTCTCTGTTCTTTGGCAGTAAGCGACTCTTTAAGCACTTCAATGTGTTGTTTGCAATCTGAATTCTGATTGCTAAGGGTTTCAAGCTTAGTTTGTAAGGCAAGAAGTTCTGACTCTTTCTTTGAAAGCTCCTGCTTCAGCTGGTCAATCTGCAATTTGGAAAGAACAAAAAAGCTCAGCAATTTCTATGCTGTACCATTTTATTAAATCAGAGAAATGACAATTAACTTTATATTCCAGACATATGAAAATCTAATAAAAAGTCATGGTAAACTGACTAATTTTAGGATCAGTAACTAGCATTTAATTTGATAAACCTTTTATTGCTCTTCATCAGGACTGTATAGGAAAGAACAGACTGACTACCCCTGGGCCAAGACAAATTAAACTACAGAATACTCGCTCTCGGGCCTTTTCGGCCGCAGCCCCACATCTCTGGAACCAACTCCCAGAGGAGGTGCGGGCCCTGCGGAACCTTGATCAGTTCCGCAGGGCCTGCAAGACCACCCTTTTTAAATTAGCTTATGAATAACTGAAAATCCGCCATCAGCATCAACTAGAAGAGTGTTAAGGATAGCGTCATAAAATGTTTTAGTTAATTGTTTTAATTCAGGCTTTTAAGGTTAGTTTAATGTTAATTTAATGTTTCTAGTGTAACTGTTTTATTGTTGGTGCACCATTGGTCACCGTATTGTTAGCCGCCCTGAGCCTGCTTCGGCGGGGGAGGGCGGGGTACAAATAAAATTTATTATTATTATTATTATTATTATTATTATTATTATTATTATTATTATTATTATTATTATTATTATTATGTATAGATGTATTTAAACACGTATTTAAACACAAATCTTCCAGTGCCCTAATCAGGCGGAAAAAAACAAAAGTGCCCTTTAAACATTAAAGTGCTATTGGAACTACTTTTCTGCAGTGTATAGGGCGCACCTGCTACTATGTGAATAGGACTTGTCACACAGGACCTTGTCACAGCACCATCATCCCTAATCCTGGCTAGGGCCCACCCAAATCAAGTAGTTGTGATCCTTTCAGTAAGTGATAAATCTATGGAAAAGTGCAACCACAGCATTAAAAGGATGTCTGTAACTCACACGCTATAATGACATTAAGAGCTGGTTCAAAAATTAGCCCTCCTGGTAATGGCCTTCATGTAATGAAGTGGAAGAAAGAGCTTTGGGACTGAGTGTACATTTGAGTCACACATGACCTGGAAATTTGCATGCATTCCTTATCTATCTTCTACTGTCTTCTCCCCTTCCAAAACAGGACAAGAAGGAAAGAAAATGGAAACTGTGTGTATGTATAAGCCCAATCAAATACAGCTTTCCAGCAAAGTAGAGAACATTCATGATCCAAAGTCTTGCTCACAGCATGCGAGATGTCATCATAGGATGAATACCTGAAGTCTCTCACAGTTTTTGTAAATGGAACTGCATCCAGGTTTTTAGATTGATTGGGTATACATTTTTGACATGCAATACTGTGTACATTCTTTGTGGTACAGCTACAGCACTCAAATAATTGGATTTTGCTATTAGAAACACAAAGGTGCAGATGGATTTAGTCATAGATAGCATGACAATAAAAGAACTGATCAAGATGAGTCGCCGTGTTAGTTTGTCTGTAGCAGGAGAAAAGAGCAAGAGACCAGAAGCACTTTAAAGAATAACAAAATTTGTGGCAAGGTCTGCCATTTTGTGAGTCACTGCTCACTTCTTCAGAAGCAGCTAGAATATGAGTCCATCTTGGATATTAATTAATAATGTCCTTATACCTTGGAGAGTGGAATGTTTTCAGATTTAGCAGGTGAATGAAAGCAGCAGGCATGATGGGATTAGATGTGATATTTAGAGGGGTAGTAGGAATGGAGAAATCAGTTTTTGTATTGAGGCAGAAAACCTAGGTCTCGATTCAGTCCAGAAGGATGCATTGTCTTGAGCTTCATTATCTGTTGCAATTCTCTTTCTAATCTCCCTTTGAAACTCCTTTGTGAGAGAACTGCTACCCTAAGTCAGCAACTGAATGTCCTGGAAGGTTATAATGTTCCCCCACTATTTTTTTGAATGTTGTGGTTTCTAATGTCAGACTTATGTACGTTTATTCTTTGTCTTGGGGACTGGCCCATTTGTCCAATGTAGAGGGTGGAAGGGCATTGCTAACACATGATGGCATAAATCACATTAGAGAATGAGCAAGAGTACAAACCTGGGTCTGCTTACAAGCTGGGTCTGCTTATGGAGTTGATAGACCCTATATGAGAGCAAAGTTTGCATCTTTGTTGCTGGTCTTAGTACTAGAGATGGGTGTGAACCAGGAAAATGGAGGTTCATGGAGTTCCATGAACCTCTCCCGTATTACAAACC
The DNA here is from genome assembly GCF_032191835.1 of Heteronotia binoei. Classification (NCBI taxonomy): domain Eukaryota; kingdom Metazoa; phylum Chordata; class Lepidosauria; order Squamata; family Gekkonidae; genus Heteronotia; species Heteronotia binoei. The sequence continues at coordinate 86,670,466 of NC_083227.1, read as the reverse complement.
AGTTCATGGTTCATGGTGCAGTGCACTTGCCAAAGTAATTTAAATGATTCCCGTTACTTACTTACTTGCCAAAGTAATTTAAATGATTCCCGTTAAATGGCTGTTGCAAGCTGTACCACTTCCACAGAACTTGCAAGTGAAGAAGAAGAAGAAGATGATATTGGATTTATATCCCGCCCTCCACTCCGAAGAGTCTCAGAGTGGCTCACAATCTCCTTTACCTTCCTCCCCCACAACAGACACCCTGTGAGGTGGGTGAGGCTGGAGAGGGCTCTCCCAGCAGCTGCCCTTTCAAGGACAACCTCTGCCAGAGCTATGGCTGTCCCAAGGCCATCCCAGCAGGTGCAAGTGGAGGAGTGGGGAATCAAACCTGTTTCTCCCAGATAAGAGTCCACACACTTAACCACTACACCAAACTGGCTCTCCACACCAAACTGGGAACTGGGAAGGGATTAAAATGCCTTCCCAGTTCAGTTGCTGAGTCACACCGCCACCATAGCATGACTCAGCAAGTCAACAGAGAAGGGATTTAAATCCTTCTCAGTTCACTTGCAAGCTTGGAAGCAGGAGGGAGCAAAATGGCTTAAATGGCTGCCAGCCATTTAAACCTAACGGACTGGTGGGTCCACCCATCGGCTGATAAACTGGTCAGTTTTGCTCCCTCTGCTTCCAAGCTGATGGATGGACTCATACTGCTGTCAGGTTTAAATGGGTGGCATCCATTTCACAGGAAGTTTTGCTCCCCTCTGCTGTCTTCCCACAAGCTCTGCTGGGGCTCTGGGCTGCCCAGTTGAAACCAGACTGCATGACAGAGCCTGCAAAGGAGGTGGTCCTGTGAGAAGAACTCTCCCTAAGACCAACAGAAAGGAAGAGGGGAAGATCTGAGAACTACCCTCCCTCCTTTCTGCTGGCCACAGCTCCTTAGGCCAGCAAAATGGAAGGGGGAAGATCTGGGATCTTCCTTCCCTTCTTTCTGCTGGTGGGCTATCTAGCAGAGCTCCAGCAGAGCCTGCAAGGAGAATTCTTTCCACAGGATCAGCTGCTTTGCAGGCTCCTTTGGTCAGTCCAGTTTAAAGGGATTGCCCATGAGAGCCCCAGCCAAGCCTACAGGACCAGCTCCTTTGAGGGAGCTCAGCTGACAGCTCCATGTTGACTGGGATGGGACTGTCTTCTCTTTGTTTAAATTGAGCTGCAAAAAAGAACCAGTCCAGGATCACATGAAGAAAAGAAGAATTGCAGATGTATACCCCACCCTTCTCCCTGAATCAGAGACTCAGAGCAGCTTACAATCTCCTATGTCTTCTCCCCCCACAACAGACACCCTGTGAGGTGGGTGGGGCTGAGAGGGCTCTCACAGCAGCTGCACTTTCAAGGACAACTCCTGCAATAGCTATGGCTAACCCAAAGCCATTCCAGCAGGTGCAAGTGGAGGAGTGGGGAATCAAACCCGGTTCTCCCAGATAAGAGTCTGCACACTTAACCACTACTCCAAACTGGCACATAAGGTGGCAAGAGCTGAGAGCTGACAGGATCTGTGTCCAGGGGAGATCTTTCCCACCAAACGCAGACCTGGCTTTAGAAGCCCACCAGCCAAGACAGTGCAGAGATGTCAGCTTTCACTGCCCTGTGCGATCCTGGACTGGCTCCTCTTTGCAGATATCCAAGCCAGGTCTGTGTGTGGCAGGGAGAGATCTCCCCCTTGCATGCAGATCCTTGGGTCAGCATTAGGAATGGGCATGAATTGAAGAACAAACTGTGATTCATGCTTAAAATGGGCAATTTGTGGTTCATTCCAAATTGGTTTGGCTAATCCCGCTGAACCCGAACACAAACACAAACCAGCTTTTCTTGGTGTGCCATTTGGTTTGTGTTTGCTTCAATGTCCAAACAGCCTGACCCTGACTCCACACTTCTTGTCAGTTTCCACTGAAACTGACTAGGAATGGCAGCTCCTCTCTCCCCAGCAGCCTGTGCTTCTAATGAGTTTCCACTGAAACAGACTAGAAGCAGCAGCTCTGCTCTTCCTGCCCCCTGCACTTCTTGTTAGTTTCCAGTGAAACTCCACAGCTCCGCTCTCCCTGGCAACTGACAAGAAGCGCAGGGGCTGGGAGAGTGGAGCTGCTGTGACTAGACAGTTTCCAACCTTCCTGGGATGAAACCAACCAAACTACAGGGTAGCTTCCCTTTGTTTCCCCAGCTCCTAGGGGAGCAGCTTACTGGGGTTACCTGCTTTGGAGAGCTGTAGCTCAACCCTCAAAAATCCAATTCACACCAAACTTGGAAAGCAGGTAGAGGAAAGTCAGCTGAAGAATTTGCTGCAAGTTTGGCATCTCTAGTCCACTCCACAGCCATTCTACACCTTCCCAAAATGAATGAACAAATGAACCATGAATTATTCAGGAAATTAAAAAAAACATGAACTGAACCACCTAACCAGGCAACCCAATGAACCATGAAACAAAACTAACCACTATTTTCCCGTTCTGTGCCCATTCATAGTCAGCATCCTCTGCCCAATGGTTTAAACCACCCGTCAGGAGGAGAAAGCCTCCAAGTCAGGTCTGCATGTGAAGGGGAGAGACCTCCCCTCTGCACACAGATCCCAGGGCCAAATTTAAATCTCTCCTCAGTTGACTTGCTGAGTTGGGCTGCCACCAGGACACAACTCAGCAAGTCAACTGAGAAGGCATTTAAAACCCTTCTCAGTTCACATGTGAGTCACACCACCACCACAGCAGCATGACTTGGAAAAGACATTTAAATAGACTGTAGTCTCTTTAAATGCCTTCTCCAAGCCCCAACATGGTGCCAGCATGTCTGCTCACATGACCCCCGCTGGGAGGTTCATGGGAGTTTCATGGGACTCGTGAGAGCAGGATAGGCACAAAGCAAGGTTTACGAACCATGAATGGGACTCTGTTCATAATGAACTTTGGGTCATATTTCAGTTTGTGCCTATCCCTGGTACCAGAGTCCATGCTACTGTTAAGTGGTTTATTATTGCAGAAGATGTTGTTTTAGGTTTACAGGCTGTCTATAAGCAAAAACAGGTCGACCCCCCAGTGCCTGTGTGAGGGAAGTGTCACTATCCAGCACAGGTTGTAGGTTGTTAATAATACATTGAATTGGCTTGAGTTGCCAGCTGTATGTGACCACCAACGGAGTTCTGTTATCACTTTCTTTGAGCTTGTCTCATAGCAAGCTGTTTCTGTGTATCATTATGGCCTTTTAAATAATCATTCTCACCATATTAGGAGGATACTGTAGTTGCAAAAATGCCTGCTGTAGATCCTTTAAATGAGTATCTCTGTCTGGGCTTGGAGTAGATGTGACTATAGCATAGGTCTGGGCTACAGACAATAATTAGTTTGATGAGGTTGGGATGGTAGCCGGATGCATGTAGATCTGTTTGCCTATCTGTTGGGTTCTAGTATAATGTGGTACTTATGTGCTCCTTGTGTATCCATACTGTGCTGTCCATAGTCCATACTGTCCATAATGTGTGTAGATTAATTCATAGTTAGATTGGTGATGGGGTGAAAGCTGCTGAAAGCCTGGAAAAATCTTTTGAGGGCTTCTTTGCCAGGGGTCCAGACAATGAAAATGTCATCAAAGAATCTCAAATAAAGGAGAGGTGCCAAATGGGGAGGAGTTCAGAAAACCGTTATAAATTTAGAATTTATAACGGTTTAACTGCTGATTAATTTTAATTTAACTTATGAATGTAATTTATTTGTTTTAACTGTCCAATTGTTTGCAATAATATTGTATTTTACTGTAATCACGGTATATACCGTGTTGTGTTAGCCGCCCTGAGCCTGCCTTTGGCGGGGGAGGGTGGGATATAAAAATAAATTTATTATTATTATTATTATTATTATTATTATTATTATTATTATTATTATTATGGTGTTCTAGATCTGCCATTAAAATGGAGGCATGTGGGTGTCCATAGATGTGCCATTGATTTGAAGGTGCAAGTTCTCACCAAACCTGAAGATGTTGTGGGTGAGAACAAACATGCAGAATTTGATGTCAAGATATTAAGTGGTACTGTCAGATATAATGTTTCTAATGTCTTGTAGTCCATCCTTAAGGGGAATGTTGGTATATAGAGACTCAACATCCATGGTGGCTAGAATACTGTTTTCTGGGAGATGATTGATGGACTGCAGTTTCCTCAGAAAGTCTATGGTATCATGGACATAGCTGGGCATATTAATAATGCATGGACTCAGGATGGAGTCCACAGATACTGATACTCCTACAATGATAGTGCTTATGCTCAAGACAATGGAATCTCCACGATAGCCAGGTTTGCGTATCTTTGGCAGGAAGCAGAAAGTGCCCAGTCAAGGTTCTTGGGGTGTATCCATATTAATTTTGTCCCATATGTCTATTGCTAATTTCTTCATGTCATTCTTCTCTGTGCAGCTGAGACTGGATCTTGAGCGATGCATTTTTGTTGATTATTTCAGCTAGGGCTCAGCAGCGGAAGTAAAGAACCGTCATTTAAAACATATTTAAGGGGAGAAAAGCACACATGTTGCAATGCTCATAGATTTGCATCTGCATCATAATCATTATTAATTAGTTTTCTAGACCACCACTACCCAGGTTGGGCTAATTTACATATTAATATTACAGTGTTACTATGCAGTAGGTTTTGTATCTTTTCCCAGTAGTTGTAAGTACTAAAACTACTACTTAACTAAGGGACAGTTAAATAGTTTTATGTGCACTTCATAAGATACTGAACATGTCTTTCCCAAAAGCTAAATTTTCAAAAGCTAAATTGAGTTTAAACCCACAGTTAGAGTTTTAGAGAACAAAAGAAAAGGAGATTTTAAACTGGAGGAATAGACAACAAAATCTAGATTCTGAGCATAAGTTTACAATGCTCAAACCATATGCTCAAGATTAATAATGTACAGTATTTATAAACTATAATACTACAGAGTAGTATATTTCAGGTAGTTCCATTCATAGTTCTTAGGATCCATTAGCTGCATTCATATTTCTTAGGATCAGATTTACTTGTGTGTATGTCAAGTACCATCAAGTTGCTTCCATCTTATAATGAATTTATTAATTAATTTCCTCCAAAACATCCTATCATTAACAGCCATTCTCAGGTCTCACAAACTTTCTTTATTGAGTCAATCCATCCCATGTTGGGTCTTCCTCTTTTCCCACTATCTTCAACTTTTCCCAGCATTATTATCTTTCCCAGTGACTCTTGTCTTCTCATAATGTGACCAAAGTGCAATAGCCTCAGATTAGTCATTTTATATTCTAGGAAGAGTTCAGGCTCGGTTTGATCTAGAACCCAGTTATTTTTCTTTTTGGCAGTTCACAGTATCCGTAAATCTCTTCTCCGACACCATATTTCAAAGGAAGGAACTATCTTCCTATCAGCTTTCTTCACTATCCACCTTTCATAACCATACATAGTAACGGGGACTACTATAGTATAAATTGCCTTGATCTTGATTACCAATGACACATCTTTACACTTAAAGATCTTTTTAACTCTTCATTCCAATTCTTCCCAGTCACAACTTTCTTTTGATTTCTTTATTGTAGTCTCCTTTTTGGTTGGCAATAGAACAAAGGAATAGAAAATCTTTAATAATTTCAATGTCTTCATCATCAGCCTTACAGTTGTGCAATTCAGTAGTCATTATCTTCTTGATGTTCAGCTGTAAACCTGGGTTGGCACTTTCTGCTTTAAATATCAACAGTAGTCCTTCTAAGTCTTTACTATTTTCTGCCAGTAATGTACCATCTCTTCCAGTTTATTCTCAATAAAATAGTCTGTAAAGCACAACAGCTTGTTGAACTTACTCAAAGTAGGCCTAATACTTTGTTAAGTAGATCTACACATTTCAAATCCAAACATCATAAAAGAATGGAACTACTGTATTTTAAAAGTTATGTAAAATATTAGTAAGCCCCTGATCAAAATTAGATCAGTCTTTTGAACATAGGTCATGACAATTTCAGGATTTGGCCATGTTGTTTTAGTGTCCAGGAGATTAATTTTGCCACTTTTTTTGTGTAGACCTCTTGTTAGACCTTGAAAGGAAGTTTAACAGATGACAATCAATAGAACAGGCTGGATAGGTAGCTAAAAGTACAGCTAATATAATTGTTTTATTTTCTGCATACATCTTGCAAGACAAAAAATATGGATTCAACAACCTGAGCTCCACAGGGACAAAATCTCTGCTCATGAGGGATTTCATTAAACCTGTTAGCTTTGCTAAAGAAAGCATGTTAAAATGAGCTAATGGTAGCAATGTTCAATAAGCAGCAACCATTAAATAGGATTTATTGTAGGGAAAGGGAATTGAGATCACAAATCCCAGATAAATAGATTAACAGACTCGCTTGGTATCAGCTATGAGCATTCCCCAGTCAAGTCTTTCTGTTTGTACTGCACAGGCCTTGTTTAACCCTAGCTCAAAAAAAAAAATCCCCAAACAAACAAACAACAAAAAACCCCGGGTCACATAGAACCCCAGATCAGCAAGTTTCTTGTCTACAAACCAGCTCCAAGAGCTAGAACAGGAGACAGACTGAAACCAGATCACCGTAGTTGGAAGTCAGAGTGAGGGATAACTGGAACTTGATTGTTGCAAACCACATTATGGTTGAAATTTGCCTCCTACCTTCTAGACACAGAGCATTATGGTTGAAATTTGCTTCCTACCTTCTAGACACAGAGCTGACAAGGCTACACACATAGGTATTCCAAAAAGAACATGCAAGAAGGCAGTTAGAATTAGGTATGGGCACAAACCGGCTGATAAACCAAAATTTGTCTCAAACTTTGGCCTGTTAGAGGTTTGCAAACAGAGATCATGAACTGAAGAACCAGAATGAACTACCACAAATTTTGGCACAATTCATGATGGTTTCATGAAGAGCAGAAAGCAGGGGTTTATCTCTGCCTTCTACTCTTCAGGAGAAACAGTTGAACAGCTGGGAGCTTCCCACTGCTCAGCTGTTTGGTTTAAATGGCTCAGAGGCATTTAAACCCTGCTTTTAGTTCCTCATGGCTTTTCATAGGGAGCAAAAGCTTTTCATAAGGAGCAGAAAGAAGGGCTTAAATGGAAGGGGTGAAGTGCCTTCCCAGTGGCACTTCACCCCCACCTTTCTTCTGGCCATGGCTCATAGTGGCCAGAATAAAGGGAGAAGGCAATCTTTTCTCCAGCAATCCCCCCTTTCTCCTGGCCATGGGCTCACCATGGATAGGAGGAAGGAGGAAGGGAAGCTTCTTTCTGGGCAATCCTCCTTTTCTCCATGGCCAGGAGAAAGAGAGGAGGGAAGCCTTTTCCTTGGTGCCCCCCCCCCCCACTTTCTCCTGCCCACAGCTCACTGCAGCCAGAAGAAAGAGGGAGGGAAAGTGCTGTTTTGAAGCTGTCTTTTGCCATACTTTAAAGTTTAAAGGGACTGGTAATGATAGCCCAAAATAGCTGCAGCTGTTTTTTGGACTGCCTTTGGATTGCCTTCTGCAGTTCTTTTAAGGTTTACACAAGACAGCTTGAAACAGCTGAGTAGCGGGGAGCTAGGTGCTCTCTGCTGGTCAGCTGTTTTTCAGGCTTTCTGCAAAGCTTGTTTAAAGGGACTATGATTCCTTTCAATAGGATTTGCAGGGCCATGAACTGCACAAATGAGTCTGGTTCATAACAGGCCTCTCAGTTCAGTTCAAGGTTCTGTCAATAGGAGCCATATACCCAAACTGTGTTTTCCTGATTTGTGGCTGTCCCTAGTTAGGCTGCATTCAGTAGAAGGTTTTAGAGCCTGAATCCAAATTGGAGAACATAAGAACATAAGAGAAGCCATGTTGGATCAGGCCAATGGCCCATCCAGTCCAACACTCTGTGTCACACAGTGGCCAAAAAAATTATATATATATATATATATATATATATATATACACACACACACACACACACACACACACACTGTGGCTAATAGCCACTGATGGACCTCTGCTCCATATTTTTATCTAAACTCCTCTTGAAGGTGGCCATGCTTGTGGCCGCCACCACCTCCTGTGGCAGTGAATTCCACATGTTAATCACCCTTTGGGTGAAGAAGTACTTCCTTTTTTCCTTTTTAACCTGTCTGCTCAGTAATTTCATCGAATGCCCACGAGTTCTTGTATTGTAAGAAAGGGAAAAAAGTACCTCTTTCACATAGCTCCACATAGTACCTGGACCATGAATTTCCTTTTAAATAAAGGCTGAAATGTAATGCCCACCATGTGGCATTATCAACATTTCACAAATAGTTTTATTTACATACAGTTGCTAGAATGCTGCATTTAGATTTCTCATTCTATTTCTGTCAACTTCTGTTTTGGCTTTAGCAATTTTTGTCAGTCACCCATTGAGGCTTTTCTTTTGGCTACAGTAAGTCTTTACACATTCTTCCTTGATAATATCTCTGGTTTCAACCCATAGTTCCTCCGGTAGCCAATCACTGGAACTTAGTAATGCAAATCTGTTCAGGAATGTCATTTAGATTGCACTATGAATGTTCTTATTTAGGTATGAGATTTTTTTTTCTGGACACTTGCACAAAAGCTTTCAATTTCTTCCTCATTATCTGTAGTTGAAGCATAAACTTGAATGGTCATTACGCTGATAGTTTTTCCATTGTCTGCTTTATATTATTCTGTCAGAATCTGCATTATAGCCCATTATTGCCCAAGACTCAGTAAGGAAGACTCATTAATCATATATAAAACATAAATTCACTAAGCACTTATATAGATAAAAAAATAAGGCAGGACCTATGCACAGGCTTACAATCTAAAGATTTAAAAAGGTGAAGAAGGAAGGATTCCCCAATTTTCATCCTATAATTAAGAGGAGAACATTCAAGGGTAAAACTGAAGCAGAAAACCCAATATACTCTGAAGCATATTTATTTTTGAAGGCTTTTTAAAAATACAAATGGCAATCTTCCATGCACATGGCAAAGAACCACTAACATTATAAGCCAAACACAAAAGTAGTGGCAAAACCTATAAAAATAAGGTGAGAGTAATACAAAGGGAGGGGGGCTTGAAGTAATTGTGCACTGTAGCATGTTGTTTATATAAATCCCATGTGGCCATCACACTGCCTAATCTCTACCAAAAGATCTTCCTAATTTCATCTGTAATACAACCAACTCCCTGGCAGACAAGTAGTCAAAAACATGGTGACAATTTCATTACAGATATATGTCACGAGCTGGGGCCAGGCCAGGCGAAGTCCAGGGGCAGTCCAAGGTCTGTAACCGGTGAGCAAGAGTGTCCAAGGTGCCAAAGCCAAATCGTTGTCCAGGTATCGTAGGTCAGAGGTTCAGAAGCCGTAGTCAGGGGGTCCAGAAGTCAAGCCAAGGTCAGGAGGTCCAAAGTCAAAAGCCGAAGTGGATGCTAGGACGTCAGGTAGATGACTAGTTGCTTCCACAAAGCCTCCTCCCAAAGCCTACAGCTATATAGCCCTCTGCTGGCTGTTGCCCATTTGGGCTAATTGCTGGCTCAGAGAGGCAGCCAGGATCCTGTTGCAACTCAAGCATCCTTGCTCTTAGAAGGGCCAGAATCCTCTCAAAACTCAGGGCTCAGGGAGCGTCTTGCTTGTGAGCGTGCCGCCCTCCTCCGATCCCTGAGGTCCTGACGGAGGCGGTCACGCACACGCGCCACCCGAGAGGGCGAGGCAGGGGGGCTGGGATCTTCTCCAGCAGGAGGCAGGGGCACTGGTGCAGGTGGCAGGGGCACAGTTTCTGCTGCAGGCTCAACTTCCTCTACAGGGTCCCCAGCACCCATGACACTATCCCCCCCCCCAGGGCCCCCCTCCGTCGAGGGGCCTGGGAGGTCGGGGTGGTCGTTGTGGAACCGTTGCACCAAGTCTGGGGCATGAAGATTGTCCACGGGCTCCCAAGACCGGTCTTCTGGGCCGTATCCCTCCCAGTCCACAAGGTACTGGAGGCCTCCACGATGGTACCGGGAGTCCAGGATCTGGCGCACCTCGTATTCTTCTTCATCATCCACCAACACTGGTGGTGGTGGCGGTGGAGAAGGAGGCTGAGCTGGGTCAGGGCGTGCAGCTGGAACAAGGAGGGAGCGATGGAACACGGGGTGCATGCGGAGGTGGGGTGGCAACTGGAGCCTGAAGGCGATGGGGTTTATTTGTTCTAAGACAGGGTAGGGTCCAATGAACCGCGCATCCAGCTTGTGAGACCGACCAGGCCGGCGCAGGTAGCGAGTTGAGAGCCACACCTGATCCCCCGGCTGGATTGGGGGGCCTTCCTGCCTCTTCCGGTCCGCAGCTAGTTTATAGGCTTCCTTGGCCCGCTGTAGCTGCTCTCGGAGCAAGTCTTGGCTGGCACGGAGTACTTGCAGGTAGGCCTCAACGGCGGGGACATTCGTGGGTGGCAGGATCGCCGGGAAGAACCGAGGGTGGTACCCGTAGGTTGCAGCAAACGGGGTCATTTGGGTGGAGGAATGGACCGCGTTGTTGTATGCAAATTCCGCTAGAGGCAACAGAGTGGTCCAGTCGTCCTGCTGGTAGCAGGTGTAACAGCGGAGATATTGCTCTAGCGTGGCATTGGTGCGCTCTGTCTGACCATCTGTCTGTGGGTGGTAAGCTGAGGACAGGTGCACTCGAGTCCCCAGGCTGGAATGGAGGGCTTGCCAGAACCGAGAGGATAACTGGGGTCCCCAGTCTGAGATCAGGTGGGCTGGGAGTCCGTGCAGACGAAAGATGTGTTGCAGGTAGAGCTGGGCTGTCTCCTGAGCTGTGGGAAGTTTCGGGCACGGAATGAAGTGGGCCATCTTGGTAAATAGGTCGACGACCACCAAGATACACGTCTGACCCTTGGATCGTGGAAGTTCCGTGATGAAGTCCATCAAGATGGTATCCCAGGGTCCTGAGGGTGTGGGCAAGGGCTGTAACAACCCCGAGGGTTTGGCTGGGACGTCTTTGGCCCGTCGGCAGACGTCACAGGAGCTGACATAACGGGCAACATCGGAGCGAACTCGTGACCACCAGAATTCCCGTGTCAGCAAGTGGGTGGTCTTATGTTGTCCAAAGTGCCCAGCGGGTAACGCGTCGTGGGTCATACGTAGTACTTCTGCCCGCAAGGGCCCGGGCGGCACATAGAGGCGTTCGTGGTGTAGCAAGAGGCCGCCTCGAGTCGTGAACTCGCCTGTTGAGCCATCTTGGAGTGCCTGGAGGTGTTGCTGGACCCAGGGATCATTGGCCTGGCTAGCACGAATGTCCTCCACGAGTGCTGGTGAAGTGGAGGTGGCTGCAAACACTGAGGGTGGCAGGATGGGAGCAGCAGGCACGGTCTCAGTCGAAGCAGGAGCGTATTCCGGTTTCCGCGAGAGCGCATCGGCTTTCCGGTTCTGGGTATGGGGGATGTAGGTGATCTTGAAGTCAAAGCGGGAGAAGAATAGGGACCACCGGATCTGGCGCTGGTTGAGACGGCGGGTGGTCTGGAGATGCTCCAAGTTCCGGTGGTCGGTGAGCACTTGGACAGGGTGGCGAGCCCCTTCAAGGTAATGTCTCCAAACCTCAAAAGCCACCTTGATCGCGAGCAACTCCCTCTCCCAGATGGTGTAGTTCCTCTCTGCCGCAGTGAGCTGGCGTGAGTAATAGGCGCAGGGCTGGAGTGGCTGGGACGGCTCCTCGCGCTGGGACAGCACTGCTCCCAGGGCCACGTTGGAGGCATCAGCTTCCACCGTAAAGGGAAGCTGGGGGTCGGGGTATCTCAGGAGTGGCCCGGTGGCGAAGCGGGTCTTCAGGGTGGAGAAAGCGTTATCGGCCTCTGGGGACCAGTGGAAAGGTTCTTTGGGGCGGAGTAGTTGAGTCAGGGGTGTTGTCAGAGATGCATAGGCTGGGATGAATTGCTGATAGTAGTTGGCAAAACCAAGGAACCGCTGCAGGTCTTTGCGATTCTGAGGGGCCTGCCAGGTCAGGACCGCTTCCACCTTTTTCGGGTCCATGAGGATTCCCTGTGGTGACACAATGTGACCAAGGAACTCGACGGAGCGCAGGTCAAAGTCGCACTTCTCCAGCTTGGCGTAGAGGCCATGGGCTCGTAGGCGCTGTAGGACCTGGCGGACGTGCTCGGCATGCTGGGCAGGATTGCGGGAGTAAATTAGAATGTCATCCAGGTATATGATCGCGAAGCGGTCGAGCAGGTCCCGGAATACATCATTCATGAACCTCTGGAAGACAGCGGGGGCGTTGGTCAATCCGAAGGGCATCACCAGGTGCTCGTACTGCCCGTATCGGGTCCCAAACGCGGTCTTCCATTCGTCTCCGGGCCGTATGCGCACCAAATTGTACGCTCCGCGGAGGTCCAGCTTGGTGTAGATTTGGGCCCCCTTTAAACGATCCAAGAGTTCAGGGATCAGTGGTAGAGGGTACCGGTCGCGGATGGTGATCTTGTTCAGGGCCCGGTAGTCATTGCACAGCCGGAGCTCCCCGCTTTTCTTCTTCACGAAGAGGACTGGAGCAGACAGGGGAGAAGTTGAGGGTCGGATGAATCCGCGCTTCAGGTTCTTGTCCAGGTAGTCTCGCAAAGCTGCCAACTCAGGCTCCGACATTGGGTACAGACGCCCCACCGGGAGTGGTGCCCCAGGTACCAAATCAATGGCACAGTCATAGGGTCGGTGAGGGGGAAGCTGATCTGCTCCTGTCTCTTCAAAGCCATCGGCGAAATCTGCATACTTCTGAGGGAGCTGAGGACCACCGCTCGGGATGCCGGCTGCTAGAGTGGTGGGAGGAGTCAGATGGGGGCATGGGTCTCGGAAGCGTAGTTCTTGCTGAGCCCAGTCCACGATGGGGTTGTGCAGCTTCAGCCAGGAAAGGCCTAGAATCAGCGGGAAGCGAGGCATGCGGGCGACATCAAACTGCAGCTGTTCTTGGTGCTGCTGGACGTGGAAGGTGATGGGACAGGTCTCCTGGGTGACGGGGCCAGAACGGAGGAGGCGCCCGTCAATAGCCTCCACCAGCGTCGGAATCTCTTTTGGCTGCACTGGGATCTGGTGCTGCTTTACAAAGGCGGCATCTACGAAACAGTGGGCCGCTCCCGAGTCCAGCATGGCATACACGAACAGCCAGCGTCCATCGGGCAGATGGAGTTTGACTGGTAGCAGGAACGGGCCCGGGGTATCAGCCTGTTGTTCGGAGGACCCAGCTAGTCGCCCCAGGCTGGAGGGTCCACTTACGCCTGGGGCTGGCCTTTTGGCGGCGGTGGCAATGTAGGTCTGGGTATTCGATGTTTAGCAGGGCAGCCAGAGGCATAGTGGCCTGCCGTGCCGCAGTAGAGGCACAGGTTCTGCGTGCGGCGTCTGGCCTTTTCTTCTGGAGTCAGGCGGGGTCGAGCAGCTCCAAGCTGCATAGGCTCACCCTCGTCTCTGGTACTAGCTGGGGATGGGAGAGGAGCCAAGTGGCATGGCGCAGGGAGCTGGCGCCCTCGGGTCTTGGCTTGGCGCGACTTTCCAGGCGGCCATCGATGCGGAGGCAGAGGGTGATAAGTTCCTGGAGCGTGGGGGGCCGCTCCACCCTGGCCACTTCGTCCAGGACTTCCTCTGCCAACCCCTCGGTAAACTGGTCCATCTGCGCAGCCTCATTCCACGCCAAGTCTTGGGCCAGGAGCTTGAATTCAGTGGCATACTGAGCCACCGAGGACTGGCCTTGTTTCAGGGCCCTGATTTTCCGGTTGGCTGTGGCTGCTTGGACTGGGTTGGAGAAGGCAGCAGACAGGTGGGCCTCAAACCCCTGGTAATCAGTCAGTAGGGGAGAGGACCCAACCAGTAGGGGTGTGGCCCACTTGGCCGCCTGCCCCTTTAACAGACTAATGATAAAACACACCTTCGTCTTGTCATTGGGGAAGTCCCGTGCTCTTAGTTCAAAGTACAGCTGACACTGTGCCAGGAACGCAGGAAATTCTTCCACAGCACCCCCAAATCTGTCAGGTGGGGGAACTGGGCACTTGGCTGGAGCACTGGCTGCAGGCTGTTGCTGCAAGTGCACTACTGCCTGTGCCAGCTGCTGTACCTGGGCTTGGAGGGCAGCCAGTAGTCCTGCGGTTCCACTTGCTTCAGCATCCATCCTGTGGAATGGGTGTTTGTGTGGGTGGAAGCAATCTGTCACGAGCTGGGGCCAGGCCAGGCGAAGTCCAGGGGCAGTCCAAGGTCTGTAACCGGTGAGCAAGAGTGTCCAAGGTGCCAAAGCCAAATCGTTGTCCAGGTATCGTAGGTCAGAGGTTCAGAAGCCGTAGTCAGGGGGTCCAGAAGTCAAGCCAAGGTCAGGAGGTCCAAAGTCAAAAGCCGAAGTGGATGCTAGGACGTCAGGTAGATGACTAGTTGCTTCCACAAAGCCTCCTCCCAAAGCCTACAGCTATATAGCCCTCTGCTGGCTGTTGCCCATTTGGGCTAATTGCTGGCTCAGAGAGGCAGCCAGGATCCTGTTGCAACTCAAGCATCCTTGCTCTTAGAAGGGCCAGAATCCTCTCAAAACTCAGGGCTCAGGGAGCGTCTTGCTTGTGAGCGTGCCGCCCTCCTCCGATCCCTGAGGTCCTGACGGAGGCGGTCACGCACACGCGCCACCCGAGAGGGCGAGGCAGGGGGGCTGGGATCTTCTCCAGCAGGAGGCAGGGGCACTGGTGCAGGTGGCAGGGGCACAGTTTCTGCTGCAGGCTCAACTTCCTCTACAGGGTCCCCAGCACCCATGACAATATACTCCACATTGCTCTTCACTGGAAAATAAACTCCAGCTAGATGATTTGCAATCTGGCAAGAAGTATTGCAATTCATGATGTTAAAACAATTTGAAACACATTTAAAATAACTAGGTTTGAGGCAAGTTCTTTAATGCTAAAAGAAGACAAAAGACTTGGGCTATTTTGATCTGCAAAGCATCTTTTCATGATTTTAGGGGTACATCAAATTTCAGTTTACCAACATTTGGAAGCCAAAGGTAGGGTTTGGAGGATGAAAAGTTTCATGATGACCTGCGGTCACCTTTGCAGTTTGCTGTTCATTATCGGTTTGCAGCTGCTCTCTTCCTCAATCTGCAATTTGAGCAACTTTTAAAAAATGCCTCTTTCAGAGGCAATCAAACAGACAATCTGATAACATCCCATTACAGAGTCTATCATGTCTGGCAACCTGATGACACAAAGAAGGCTTCCTAGATATGTTATATAAACCATTCTGATTTCACCATGTGATGATGTCAAAAAACCAATAACCATGAAAGGGAAATGCTTCTGGTTATTTCTCTAAATAAGGTGAAGTTTCTTCTTCTTTTATAGCTGCCAACCAAAACAGTCACTGAAATTGTGAATTCCATGGGACATTCCTGAAATGTGCCCCAACTTATAACCGGTAAATAACAATATCCTATGGTATCCCCATGTCTCAAAATAGAGTAATGATGGATAGGTTCATCCAGGCATAAGGAATTGTCTCTCTCATAGTTACAGCTTTGAGTAGACATCACAAAACAATTTGTTATTCCGGGAGTGTCAAGACAACAAAGCTGTGGAATTTTAAATTATTTTGAACGCCTGAATAAAATGTTCCCATCAGGGCTTTTTTTGAGCAGGAACGCAGTTCTGGCTGGCTTGGTGTCAGGGGTGTGGCCTAATATGCAAATGAGTTTCTGCTGGGTTTTTTCTGCAAA
Source organism: Heteronotia binoei (assembly GCF_032191835.1). NCBI lineage: Eukaryota > Metazoa > Chordata > Lepidosauria > Squamata > Gekkonidae > Heteronotia > Heteronotia binoei. The sequence continues at coordinate 86,654,765 of NC_083227.1, read as the reverse complement.
AACCCTGTGCAAAACAAGGGTGGCATCAGGGGTGTGGCCTAATATGCAAAAGAATTCCTGCTGGGCTTTTTCTACCAACAAAGCCCTGGTTCACATTATAACAATACAAAAGTAAAGAATGTAATCATGATGCATCTTTGCATCAATTTGAAAATTACTAAAATAGTGATGGCCACATTGTTGCCATCAGGCCACCATTTTGACATAGCCCTCCCCTCCATCTTGGCCAGCTTTTTTCTGCCTGTCAGATGAGATCTAGAAAATTAGTTTTAGGCCATCTACAGTACAAAAGCTGAGAAGCCAGCACTGAAAGCGTAGGATACAGTATAATCTCTTTTAAATTTCATCATGATCACTAGAAACAAATGCAACCTCGGAAACAAACCCTTTGCTTATCTCCAGACCATTAATTAGGATCTCTCTGTGATTAATTATTTACATTTAGACACAAAGGGTCCTGAAGCAAAGCCTTCCTGCTGACAAAAACCTAGATCTGTATTTGTATCCTTCACTAAAAGGTTCTCTAGTCACACTAATCCAGTATGCGCCAACTGAAATACCATTTGAAAATCCAAGTTTGATGAGGTAAAGATGGCTTACAACACATTTCCTTCCTGCTCTGAGAGTTCTCCTCCTTATTTTATTCAGACATATTCCCAAAAGTTAGGAATTCCTTCCTGCCTTTTGTCCAAGCCCAGGAAAATATATTTTTTGTCTTCAATTCACATTTTTGGCTATATTGTTCAAATCAGAGTCAGTACCCAAACACGTTCTGCCTGCTGTATCCTGTTATGCACTGCCTGCTCTATAGCACAAGGAGAGCTTTTTGCCTGCCGAATGCTGTTCTGATAAATAAAGCTCTCTCTGAGTTCATCATACTCAAGGTCTCAGTGTTTCTTCCAAATTTGTGTAAGGAGTCTTCCCCACCCTCTGACACCATGCCAGCTGGAACTGCATTCCTGTGCCTTCTTGCTAAAAAAAAAAAAAAAAAGCCCTGGTCTTGCCAATTTAGCAGACTCCTTGATTGCCTCATATGGATCTTTACCCAGATCGGTTGCATCCCTTTAAGCCAGGGGCAGAACCTTCTTTTTCTGAGTAAGAAATAGTAGAATGATTGTTTTCTTCCTTACACTCTGGCTACGTGGTACCCTGGATGGCAGGCTCATTCACACTGGCATGTGAACATATATTCTGACCATTCACAGTAACAACATTATATGGTGGCTGTCCACATGGTCCAACTAAAGGTTTACTATTTATATCTATTTGCTGCAGTTAAAACTGATAAGCAGGTTGTTTTTATAGTTCTGTCAATGTCCTCCTATGGACATTACAATAATAAGGCCAAGTTCAGAAACTTGGGGAAGCAGACAAGTAGATAAATTCTCTTCAACACTAGCTAAGGCATTATTACTGGCTGGAGTATCAACTATATGTGCACTATGTTAAATAGCCACCTATATTTACCCTCTGATAAATTCATTTGATTGCAAGACCCTACTGAAAAAACTATACCTCTATGACAGGGGTGGCCAACGGTAGCTCTCCAGATGTTTTTTGCCTACAACTCCCATCAGCCTCATTGGCCATGCTGGCTGGGGCTGATGGGAGCTGTAGGCAAAAAATATCTGGAGAACTACCATTGGCCACCCCTGCTCTAAGATGAAGTGAAAATAAAGGTGCTCTCAGCCTACAAAGCCTACCTGAGGACCAGGGCACAAAAGCTGGCCTGGCAGTTTCCTCTGTAATTGTCAAACTGGTGATACTTCCTTGTTTGCAACACTGCTATGGATATTTTGAATTCAGCACAAATATAAAGCAGACAACATTAACAGCAAGGGAGGAAAATGAATAGTTTTTGGTAAATGGCTCTTTCAGGATGAGAATCCTATTTCTTCAGTATTAACAAGAGCCACTGCCTGCATTTAAATTGGCTTTCTTAGGGAACAGCACATCAGTATAGAATCATAGAACCATAGAGTTGGAAGGGACCTCCAAGGTCATCTAGTTCAACTCCCTGCACAATGCAGGAAATCCCCAAAAACCTCCTCCTAAATCCACAGGATCCTCATTGCAATCAGATGGCCATCTAACCTCTGTTTAAAAACTTCCAAGGAAGGAGAGCCCACCACCTCCTGAGGAAGCCTGTTACACTGACGAACAGCTCTAATGGTCAGGAAGTTCTTTCTATTGTTGAGCTGAAAACTCTTCTAATTTAGTTTCAACCCATTGGTTCTGGTTCTACCTTCTGGGGCCACAGAAAACAATTCCACATCATCCTCTATATGGCAGTCCTTCAAGTACTTGAAGATGGTGATCATATCATCTCTCAGCTGCCTCCTCTCCAGGCTAAACATCCCCAGCTCCTTCAACCTTTCTTCATAGGACTTGATCTTCAGACCCCTCATCATCTTCATCGCCCTCCTCTGGACCCATTCCAGCTTGTCTATATCCTTCTTATAATGTGGTGCCCAAAACTGATCACAATACTCTAGGTGAGGTGTTACTAGAGCAGAGTAAAGTGATACCACCACATCACGTGATCTGGACACTATACTTCTGTTGATACAGCCTTTTTAGTCACTGTATCACACCATTGACTCATGTTCACCGTATGGTCCATTAAGACTCCTAGATCCTTTTCACACATACTACTGCTAAGACAAGTTTCCCCCATCCTATAACCATACATTGCATTTTCCCTACCTAAATGCAGAAGTTTACATTTATCCCTGTTAAAACTCATTTTATTGGTATTAGCCCAGTTTTTCAGCTTGTGAAGATCATCCTGGATCCTGTTTCTGTCTTCAACTGTATTTGCAACCCCTCCTAATTTAGTATCATCTGCAAATTTAATAAGCATTCCCTCTATTCCTTCATCCAAATTGTTTATAAAGATGTTGAACAAAACAGGTCCCAGGACAGATCCTTGAGGCACTCCACTTGTCACTCTTCTCCAAGAGGACGAGGAACCATTCGCAAGCACTCTTTGGGTGTGATCTGTCAACCAGTTACAGATCCACCTAATGGTAACAGGATCCAAAACACATTTTACCAATTTGTCAACAAAGATAGTATGTGGAACCTTATCAAAAGCCTTACTGAAATCAAGATAAACGATGTCTACAGCATTCCCCTGATGCAGCAAGGTAGTCACTTTCTCAAAAAAAGAGATCAGGTTAGTCTGACATGACTTTTTCTTGAGAAACCCATGCTGGCTCTTAGTAATCACAGCCATCCTTTCTAAATGTTCCAGGATTGACTGTTTCATTATTTGTTCTAAAGCTTTTCCAGATATAGACATCAAGTTGACGGGTCAGATCCTCCTTTTTCCCCTTCTTGAAGTTGAGGACAACATTCGCTCGCCTCCAATCTTCTGGCACCTCTCCTGTTCTCCAAGAATTCTCAAAAATAATAGCCAGAGGCTCAGAAATTACATCTGCAAGCTCTTTTAGTACCCTTGGATGCAGTTCATTTGGCCCTGAGGGCTTCGTTTCATTTAAAGAAATTAGGTGTTTATGTTCTACCCCTATGTTGATACTAGGCTCGAACTCCATACCCTCATTATATGTTCTGTTTTTGCCATGTTGAGCACTGTTTCCCTCAGAAGAGAAGATGGAAGAAAAGTAGGAATTGAGTAGGTCCGCCCTCTCTTCATTACCTGTTACAATTTCACTTTCCTGCCCTCACAATGGGCCCACCATGTCCTTGGTCTTTTTCTTACTCTGAACATAAGAAAATAACCCTTTTTTATTTTTTTTTAGCATCTTTGGCCAGCCTAAGCTCATACTGAGCTTTAGCTTTCCTAACTTTTTCTCTAAAAACAGTGGTTTATATTTATCCTTGGTTATAAGGCCCTCCTTCCAATTCCTAAAGGAGTCTTTTTATTTCTCAAGTCTTTACAGAGCTGTTTATGAAGCCAACTCGGCTTCTTTAGGTATCTTCCATTTTTTCTTCTCATAGGAATTGTCTGTGATTGCTCTTTCAGTATTTCACTTTTAAGAAACACCCACCCCTCTTGAACCCCCTTTTTCTTAAGTATTTCTGACCATGGGATTTTACCCAGTATAGTTCTACCAAAGTTTGCCTTTCTGAAGTCCAACCTATAAGTCTGACTATGTATAGCTTTTCCCTTCCCTAAGACTGTAAATTCCAAAATCACATGGTCACTACCGCCCAGGGTGCCCACTATTTCCACTTCATCAATCAATTCTTCCTTGTTGGTGAGAATCAAGTCCAAGATAGCAGATCCCCTTGTTTTCTTCTTCACTTTCTGGGAAAGGAAGTTGTCAGCAAGACAAGTCAGGAATCTATTTGGCCTTTGGATTCTAGCAGAGTTGGACTTCCAACAGATGTCCTGGTAATTGAAATCTCCCATGGTCACTGTGTCCCTTCTCTTGGAGAACTTTGCAATCTGTTGTAGGAGTATCTCATCCAAGTCCTCTGCCTGGCTTGTTGGTCTATAGCAGATTCCCACAATAATATCACTGTTATTTCTTACTCCTTTTATTTTTACCCAGAGACTCTCAATTGAGCTGCCATGCTCAGATTCACATATTTCCTCACAAGTATATATCTCCTTTCCATATACTGCTACGCCTCTGGCCTTTCTCATTTGTCTGTCCCTATTAAATAAGTTGTACCCCTAAATGCTAATATTCAATTGTGAGTGTCATCCCACCAAGGCAGGGCTTTGTTTTGTAGCAGGAACTCCTTTGCATATTAGGCCACACACCCCTGATGTAGGCAATCCTGGAGGTTTACTGGGCTCTTATTACAGGACCTACTGTAAGCTCTTAAAGGATTGGCTATATCAGGGGTATGAGGCCTAATATGCAAATGAGTTTCTGCTACAAAACAAGCCCTGAGTATAGATTGAGTACTTCATTTCTGACTTTATAATCTTAATTCACATTTTTTTTTCTCATCTATAGTATGTGTGAAAAGATCTAAACAATTATTAGGTTAGATTTATATTATGGCAAAACCTATCATGCAAAAGAGAGCTCTTCTCAGTGTGGCACAAACATCCCCCAGAAAAATGTAATGCCAAGTGAAGTCTTTCTAGCCATTTTTTTCCACTCTACCCACTTTGCTCTCCAATTTTCCATCTATTTATTAACTAAACTATAAAAGGCTGTATGTTTGAGAATCTGGGAAGGAACTGTTTATTATTAATGGCTTAGAATTCTATACAGGAAAAAAACCAGAAATCCTTGAAAATCATAGCCTTCTAGGGAAATAAGCAATGTTCCACAGTGGTCTGCCTTTTGTAGATATACAGCTATTTTTTTTCATTCAAATCAGAAAGGTCTTTAAACATTTAGTCCTTAAATCTAACTTATTTTAAAGAGCATTATAACACCTAAAGTTGTTGGCTATGAAAAGAGCCTTGTTCTTTTGTCTGCCATCAATCAGGAGTTATATTTATCAGAAGTTGTTATCAGTGATCTCAGGTTCGACAGATGGGGTATAATAAGATCTCCTTGCTGACAACCATATAAATATTTTTTCCACCTTGAAAGGTTCTGTGATGAATGGCAGAAGTAGTATCTTTTGCTGCAAATCTCAATTGTAAGAGGAAGGACAGGGCTGCTGACAGAGGCTGTACAGACTTTCATCAGAATGTAGCATGATAATCAAAGGGCTGATCCGACAGGTATGACAAAACAATGGCATGCAACCATCTTCCTCTCATTCATCTGTTTTTAGAAGCCAAAGAATCCCTTTCCTCCCATTATAACTTCCTCTTTGCAGTTATAACATTCCAACCCACCCATATATGAACTCAAACTTACAAGGGTCACCATGAACTCCTGAAGGACTATTACTATGAAAATAAAATATTTAGGAGATATTTTATTATACTTTAAGTAATAAAGTGGCTATGTTGTTGAGGGTGAAAAAGGAGAGTGCAAAAGTGGGCTTGAAACTCAACATCAAAAAAACACTAAGATCATGGCATCCAGCCTCATCACTCCTTGGCAAATAGAAGGGGAAGACATGGAAATAGTGACAGACTTCACATTCCTGGGATCCAAGATCACTGCAGATGGTGACTGTAGCCATGAAATTAAAAGACGTTTGCTCCTTGGGAGGACAGCTATGGCAAACCTAGGCAGTATAATAAAAAGTAGAGACATCATTCTGCCCACAAAAGTCCATATATTCAAAGCAATAGTATTCTCAGTAGTAATATATGGCCCTGAGAGTTGGACCATAAGGAAGACCTAGTGCAGAAGAATAGATGCTTTCAAACTATGGTGCTGGAGAAGCCTCTTGAGAGTCCCTTCAACTGCAGGAGGATCAAATCAGTCAGTCCTAAGAGAAATTAACCCTGACTGTTCCCTGGAAGGTCAGATGCTGAAGCTCAAATACTTTGGCCACCAAATGAGAAGGGAGCACTCATTGGAAAAGACCCTGATGCTGGGAAAGACAGAAGGCAAAAGAAGAAGGGGACAACAAAAAATGAGATGGCTGGACAGCGTGATGTAACTAACATGAATTTGAGCGGACTTCAGAGGATGGTGGAAGACAGGAGGGCCTGGCATGACTTGGTCCATGGGGTCGCAAAGAGTTGGACTTGATTGTGAAACTGAACAACAAAAACAATGTCTAATACTCAAGAAGAGACTCTAGGGGTCTATGTTTAAAAGTTGCTCTGGGTATTTTTATTGCAGCAGATTCAAAATCTCTATAGCATATAAAAGCTGTACAAATAGCTAAACATTTTCTTTATATTGTTATCACCACATGAGTATCTGCATGCGAGGAAAATCTACCACATGAAGGAGCTCCCAACTCTCCAATTCCATGTGCATTAAGCAAGGGAGATAGGGTAGAGGACTGATAACAAGTATGTTATCAGCAATGCACAGCAGCCAAGAAGGTCTGAGCGCCTGCTCCGGCTGCAACGCCACTGAGGATGTTCTCCGCAGCTGAGAACGAAACGTCTGGAAGGAAAACTTTTTCCAGTAGAACACGGCACTTGATCCCAAAAGATTCTACAAACCTTAATGATGTTACCAGCCGTGAAAACCTGAATTCTTTGATAACAAGTATGTTGTTGAACAGATTTTTAGTCCAATAGCAGTTTTTATTCAAGGGAACAAAAGTACATCCTCATTCTGTGGCAACGTAATATAGGTTTCCTCCAGGGAATGGCTTCAAACTCTTCCACATTTTTCACACTGGTTTGATATGCCTGTGAACATAGAACTTAGCACCGAAATTCCTTCCATCATAATAAGCTAGCAATTGAAGCTCTAAAAAGTATCTTTCTTTTCAAGAAGTTTCTTTTACTAATTATTTCACTACCAGCTTCTGCAAATAGAGAGTCAAGACAATTGCCTCCCCCCCAACCTCTATCATAACCTAAAAATAAAATTGCACTAATTTTATTATTTGGAAGTACCTTATTTTTCATGAACTTTGAGTGACTCTTGTAAACTTCTATTTGTTTGATTTCTTCTTCTCGGTCTTCTGTGTTTAGAACTCCATTTGTCTTCAACATCTGTATTTCATCTTCAAGGTCTCTTATATTACGTTCCAGTGAAGCTATTTTTGTGTCCTAATTTAAAAAAAAAGTGTTATGTAATTATTATAAGAATTGTTTATAGGGAAAGAGCACATATAAACTGCAACACAAGATCCTCACAGAGCATCAAAGCAAAATAACAATGTCAGCACAAGAAATTGGACCTGATTCAAGTCTATTTCATTGGAACAGACCTTCAAATAATTATATTACAAAAGAAGTACAAACCCTTATTTTCTAAACAAGAGGGTGAGGCTTCATTGTATTTCATAACTCATAAAGAAAGAACTTTGATCTGATGCACATTGTAGTCAAACCTTGCCTTGCCATTAAAAGTACACACAGAGAAAATTACCAGCAAGACTGGCCATAAATAAATTTAAGAGGTAATACACTGAACTTAGACAAGATGGAAGTGCTGTTAGTTGGAGGTACAGTAATCCCAGGATAAAGTTATACTGCCCAGCTGTCTTCTGGACTGATTGTGCTACTCCTGAATGACCAATTTCACAGTCTGATAGTGTTCCTGGTCCTGTCCCTGCTTCTGCAATACCTACTTTCCAGGCTGATTCACTAACTATGCCCAATCATGGCATCAACTGACCTGTGAGGATCTTGTGTTGCAGTTTATACATGGCCCAGAAAAATACAGACTAGATTACTATAACATGCTCTATGAGAAGGTGCTTTAACAATTCAAAAGATTCAGTTGTCTAGATCTGATTAACAAGAGCCTGGTGCCTGATACAGTGTCGTGAGTTGCCCCAATTTTTGTCAGCAGCATTGGACGCCTATTTGTTTCCAAATCCAATTAAAATTGCTCTTATTGACCATTATTACTCTTATTGACCAGAGTAGTTCAGTAAAAGGACCGCCTTCTTTCATACAAACTTGCCCATGATTTGAGAAAATCAAATTGTGCCCTGCTTTGTATGTGTTTTGTGTAGGGGGGCTGGTCAGGGCCTGTTTCCCACTGCTACATGGCAAGGCAGTGGGGGACAGTTTGACATTGTGCCAACATAGAACTTCACTAATAGCACAAAATCAGAAGTGTTCTCATCACATCAGAACAACATTGTAATATGTTCTAGTTTAACCAGAGTTTTAGGTGAATAGTAGAACATCCTGATGCAGTGGGTGTCACACAAAATTTTATATCAGAATTGACATTGCATATCAGCAGAATAAGCAATGAGCTTGTCCCCACTCCACAAATTCTCAGGCTGAGACAGACTAGGTTGTATGTCATGCAGATGAGGACATTTTCAGTGGCAGCCTTCAGCTTATGCAACTCTTAGTCCAAGGAAGTTTGCCACTTTCCCTCTCTTTGGGGGCTTTCTAGAAGCCAGAAGTCCTTTAGGGTACCCCCTCCCCCAATGAGTTCAGGACAGCATAAATGGCTCTCTCTCTACTTCACCTTATCCTTACAACAACTTCATGAGGTAGTTAGCCTAAGAGACTAACCCAAAGTCTCCTGAAAAGTTTCACAGTAAGCAAAGATTTGAATTTGAGTATCTCTAGGTCCAGTCCAACCCCTTAAAGTCTACATCATATCTGAATATTTTCACTTTAACTATATTTACTCTCATTTTTCAATTTTTGTGCTGATGCTATGTTACTTCTGTTTTAGGTACTATCTAATGATATAGTTATGAAGTTATGATTGTATGAGTGTTGGCTGGGTAGCTGCTGCCATATTGTATCTTATATTTTATAATTTTTGTTGCAATGATAATCTTATCATTTAGATAATCATCTGTCTCTATAGCTGGTATATAAGCATTCTTGTCTTTTACTTGCTATAAAGCGTTTAGCACTCACAGTCCTTAGAAAACACCTATTTGGCCAATATAGTGGGCAATAAAGCTACAGTTCTTGGTGTTTAAAAGGAAGATCTAAAACTATTTTAATAATAAATAGTAACCAAGGAAAATTTATTGACTAAAGAATACCAATAGCTCTGAGTGTGCTGTACTTATTTCACTGTTTCTTAAAGTGGTGACATAGCCTCATGATTCAATGTGTTACCATAGGTCATCAAAAACATACTGCTTCTTGTTCTATTCTATACTTAAATGTCTGAGCACTGAGGGAAGACATGTACATGCATATGACAATGTATTTCACAACAGGGAGAGAGACAGAGCAACAGCAATGAACTTTCTGGCCCAGCTGCTGTAATACAAATACTAGGCATATCCAGGGCTTTTTTTTTAGCAGGAATGCTGTTCCAGCTGGCTTGGTGTCAGGAAGTGTGGCCTAATATGCAAATGAGTTCCTGCTGGGCTTTTTCTACAAAAGCCCTGTGAAACAATGGTGATGTCAGTGGTGTGTGGCCTAATATCAAATACTACCAAAAAAGCCCTGGGCATATCTGTGTGAATCCATCATGTCTTTGCACCTATTTGCTAAGCTCTGTCATTAATCTCTCCCTCAAATATGGAGAGAGAGAATCAACTGAGTAAAAGGGTGCATTCACGCAAACTAAATGTGTGCTTTGTAACTGGATTTTTACTGTCTAAGAATAGCAAAATCCACTTGTAAATTTATTTATTTATTACTTTAAATTTCTATCCCGCCCTCTCTGCAAGCAGACTCAGGGCGGCTAACAACATTCATTTTTACAGATTAAAACCAATAAAAGATCATTACAATTTAATTTTTTTAAAAAAACATTTCATAATAATAATAATAAAAAATTATTTATATCCCGCCCTCCCCGCCGAGGCAGGCTCAGGGCAGCTCACAGGACATGGTGCATACCATGATTACAATAAAATACAGTTAAAATACAGTATTTTCATGGTGCCGTATCACTACAACATAATATAAGCGGTGATCATATAGTACTCTGTACTGATGTAGGGTGGCAGCTCTCTCCCAGTTAGATCTCAAAGGCCTGTCAAAACAGTTTGGTCTTACAGGCCCTGCAGAAAGTAGAAAGATCCTGGAGGGCTCTTATGGCCTCCAGGAGAGCATTCCACAATTCTGGTGCTGCCACCGAGAAGGCCCTAGCTCACGTCAGCTGCAACCTAGCCTCCTTTGGTCCAGGGACGGACAATAGATTTTTTGTCCCTGAACGCAGTGCTCTCTGGGGAACATGTGGAGAAAAGCAGTCCCACAGATAGACAGGCCCCTGACCATAGAGGGCTTTAAAGGTCAATACCAACACCTTGAAATGGATTCGGAACACAATAGGTAGCCAGTGCAGCTCTCTCAGCACTGGCCGAATGTGCTCCAACCGGGGGAGCCCTATTAACAGCCGTGCCGCAACATTCTGCACTAGCTGTAATTTCCGAGTCAGCGCCAAGGGTAGCTCCATGTAGAGAGCATTACAGTGATCTATTCTTGAAGGGACCGTAGCATGGATCATCACTGCTAAGTCGTCGTGCTCCAGGAAACTGCCACACCTGCCAAAGATGAAAAAGGTGGATCTAGTAATGGCTGCTACTTGGGCCTCCATTGTAAGAGAGGACTCAAGGAGCACACCCAATCTCTTGGCCAGTATTAGTGACACCCCGTCAAGAGTCGGCAGAGGGATCTCCCCCCCCCCCCGGACCACCCCGGCTCAGGTAGAGAACCTCCGTCTTCGTTGGATTCAGCTTCAACTGACTCAGCCTGAGCCAAGATGCTATGGCTTGAAGAGCTGGTCTAGATTTTCCAGGGTACAGTTGGACTGACCACCCATCAACAGATAGAGCTGGGTGCCGTCTGCATATTGGTGACATCCCAGCCCATACCTCCTGATGATCTGGGCAAGGGGGCGCATATAGACATTGAATAACATCAGGGACAGAACCACACCCTGTGGCACACCACATATAAGTGGGTGCCTTCGGGATGATTTCTCCCCTATCACCACCCTTTGTCCCCAATCTTGGAGAAAAGAGGCCAACCACTGTAAGGCAGACCCATGAATCCCCACATCAGCAAGGCGGCTAGTCAGTAGCTGGTCAACTGTATCAAATGTGGTTGACAGATCTAATAATAACAGCACCGCTGAGCCGCCTCAATCCAGATGTCGCATGAGGTCATCTATGAGGGCGACCAGAACTGTCTCTGTCCCATTACCTGGTCGAAAGTCGGACTGGAATGGATCCAGTGCGGAAGTGTCATCCAGGAATCCCTGTAGCTGAGTTGCCACCACCCACTCTATAACCTTACCCAAAAAGGGAAGGTTTGATACCGGCAGATAGTTCATCAACATGGCCGGATCTGCAGATGGTTTTTTCAAGAGGGGATGGACCATAGCCTCTTTAAGAGGTGTGGGAAAGATCCCTTCTACCAGGGATCTGTTGACAATACCCTGTAGTGGCTCACGTAACAACGCCTGGCTAGCTTTTATAAGCCAGGACGGGCACAGGTCCAACTCACAGGTCGTAGGGCGTAACAGGATCCAAAACACATTTTATCAATTTGTCAACAAGGACAGTATATGGAACCTTATCAAAAGCCTTACTGAAATCAAGATAAACAATGTCTACAGCATTCCCCTGATCCAGGTAGTCACTTTCTCAAAAAAAGGTTAGTCTGATATGACTTGTTCTTGAAAAACCCATGCTGGCTCTTAGTAATCACAGCCATCCTTTCTAAATGTTCCAGGACTGACTGTTTGATGATTTGTTCTAAAACTTTTCCAGGTATAGATGTCAAGCTGATGGGTAAGTAGTTACCCAGATCTGTTATTTTTCCTTTTCTTGAAGGTGGGGACAACATTCGCCCGCCTCCAGTCTTCCGGCACCTCACGCTCTCCAGGAATTCTCAAAAATAATGGTCAGAGGCTTGGGAATTACATCCACAAGTCCTTTTAGTAGCCTTGGATGCAGTTCCTCTGGCCATGTGGATTTAGTTTCATTTAAAGAATCTAGGTGTTTATGTACTACTCCTATGCGATCCTAGGTTGCAACTCCCTTCCTCAATATGTGTTCTGCCCTCTCTTCATCACTTGTTACAATTTCACTTTCCTGTCCCTGCAATGGAAGACAGAACCTTCTCCTTGCTGCTGTTCGTAGAAATTTGATTGTCCTTATGTTTAGATCTAAGTCTGGCTTTTTAGTCAGCAGTTCTGACAGATTTTAAAAAGAAAGGCATTTCAAATCTCTCAATATCATTGCTTGGTTCAGCTCCAACCTTGGAACTTATGAGGATTGGACTCATAGGCTTCCATATCCCCAGGTTCCAGTGGGGGATCTCCCACTTTTGCAGGCTTCTTCCCACCCCCAGTCAGCTGGCCAGTAGCGGGAAGCCCCAACAGCCGCCATATGCCTTTCCACTTTGGAAGGCTAGAAGTAGCTTGGAAATGGCTTGCTTTTTAGAAGGTGTGTGTGCCTTTAAATCTGTAGGAACCAGTCTGAATGGGTGCAGAGCGGGCCAGCAGAACAACATGGCTGCTCCCAGAGAACTGGTAGAAAGGAAGGGAAACCAGTACAATACACTGAGGTTTGTTTTACATTCTTTTCAGAAGTTGTTTGCACAGTTAAACAGAGAGTAAAGAGTAAACTAGACCCTTTGGTTTCCCTGTGGTCGTCTGAGCAACTTGGTTGAATATACAGCAGATGGTGACATTCAACAACTCTGTGAGTAAATGGCCCTAGTAAAATCATAAAAGTGTGGGATTGCAAATTGTTTATTTTGGCTACTCTGTGTGGGGGGGGGAGAGGGGGGAGAGAGAGAGAGAGAGAGAATAGATGTACAGCTGCTGGGGGATGAGGAAATGAAGACTGTATTCAGGGGAACTGCAATGCTACATTTTCCTTTATTTTAGGGAATGTGAGTCTCCTGGCTCCACTCTCAAAATCCTGAGATATTTTCTGAATTAGACTTGGCAACCTTACGGATTCATTTCTGAGTATGGAGCTGGGAAAGGAACAACTTTTTAAGGAATGTTATCAACTCCTGTCAGCACTCTTTTGTAAAGTGTTTAACCTAAAGGCCCTATCATTCTGTGCCTTTGGAGTAAATTGCTTAAAATGGGATACCTAGAGGCATCATGGCCCTCTCTTAGAACAAGAGACAGAGGGAATGGTAATCTATTTGTACTATTTCCCCTCTCACACTCTACATTTTTAAATGCCATTTTTAGGACAAAAAATTGAGATGCATAAGTGTGCCACATCAGAAAGAGAGAATAACATTTTTTTTTTTTAACTTATAGATGGATGTGACAAAGAAACAACCTTCCTCAGCATGATGAAGGAAAGTACTCCCCCCTCACATCTTTAAAGGCACTTCAAAAGGTGGGGAAATATGTCCAAGAACGGTTGGGTAATGCCTTGTGACAGAAGTCTTTGCCCTTTTTTTTACTCTCTGTCACTAATAAATATACTTGAAATACAAATACAAACCATAATCAACCAGGTTCTTCAAAAAGGTTTGCATTTATGACATTTCTGTTACTTTCCTGGTACTTTTGCAAGGAGTCGTTCTACTTTCCTTGAAGACACTCTGACTTTACATTGATTTTTCAAGGAAAATAATGGGTGAGATCCAGCACAGAATTTTTGCTTGTGCTAGAGCAACAGTGGAAGCAGTAGTGCAAAAAAGACACCACAACAGACCTTTGTGCTAGGTCAAATTTATTGTATCTTCACTTGTGATTCCACTTGCACAAGATCTTTCACAACCAATTTCTAGGCACTGTGATATATAAGGTATTGTACAAGATCTTGCAAAGTGCAACTGCATGAAATCCATTATGTTTCTACTTGTGCATTGCTGCCTCCAAACCACATTCTGAAGCACTTTACCCTTAAAATAACATATAGAAATATTTTACAGGTAATAAACAGAAGCTGAAGGAGATAAAAGATGACAGATTCCTTTTAAGAAGAATCTTTTGAAGAAGATTTTAGAAAGTGAAATGAAAACCACACTGAGAGCAACTGGAAGAAACAAATTACCAGGAGTAGATGCAATATCAATAGTTATGACAAGACACAGAAATTGATTCCATAAAAATCTTAAGAAGATTGTACCAACAAAATGTAGATGACTGAGGAAGGCAACGGCAAACCACTCCATAACAAAAAGTCTGCCAAGAAAATGTCATGATGTGACGTCACCCCATGGGTTGGTAATGACTCGGTGCTTTCACAGGGGACTACCTTAACCTTTTTTTTAAAAAAAAACCCAACAACTATGAAAACAAAATGATAGCCCATGGACTGGAAATCCTTAATTTACATTCCACTTCCCAAAAGATGACACTTCCGTGCTAGATTCCCACCAGTCTGTTTTTCGTCCGGGCCATGGGACGGAGACAGTGCTGGTCACCCTGGTGGATGACCTCCAGCGACATCTGGATCGAGGCGGCGTGGCGGTGCTGATGTTGTTAGACTTATCAGCAGTGTTTGATATGGTCGACCATTGGTTACTGACCCGCCACCTCACCGAAGCAGGGATTCAGGGGTTGCCTTTGCAATGGCTTTCCTCTTTCCTTGACGGTCAGGGACAAAGGGTGGTGATTGGGGGAGAACTGTCCCAGAGACATCCACTTAATTGTGGGGTGCCACAGATGTTGTTTAACATCTACATGTGTCCCCTTGCCCAGATTGCCCAGAGGTATGGGCTGGGTTGTCATCAATATGCCAACCAATAGGCTGTGGCAGGACGGCTCAGGCTGAACAGGCTGAAGTTGAATCCAACAAAGACAGAGGTCCTTTGCCTGAGTCGTGGTGGTCTGGGAGGAGAAATACCCCTACCAGTTTTTGACAGGGCACCATTGGTAATGGCGCACAAGGTCAAGAGCTTGGGGGTACTACTGGAGCCTTCTCTGTCAATGGTGGCCCAGACAGCAGCCACTGCCAAATCCGCTCCCTTCCTGGAGCATGACAATCTGGCAACAGTGATCCATGCAACGGTCACCTTGAGGTTGGACTACTGTAATGCCCTCTACATGGGGCTGCCCTTGTGCCGAACCCGGAAACTACAGCTGGTGCAGAACGCGGCAGCCAGGCTGCTATTAGGGCTCCCTAAGTGGGAGCACATACAGCCGAGGCTGCGGGAGCTGCACTGGCTGCCAAATGGGTACCGGATCTGTTACAAGGTGCTGGTCATTACCTTTAAAGCCCTATATGACAAAGGACCTGCCTACCTTAGGGACCGTCTCTCCCCATATGTACCCCAGAGGGTGCCGAGATCAGGTTAACAAAATCTACTGATAATCCCCAGGCTGAAGGAGGCCAAACTGAAAACTACAAGGGAAAGGGCCTTCTCAATCATGGCTCCCCACTGGTGGAATCAATTACCAGAGGAGGTGTGGGCCCTGCGGAGTCTTTCAGCTGACCTTTTCTTAATGCAAATTCAGCTGTACCACCGTTATGAAAAATTCTGCATATGAGTAAGATCAGAAATTTTGAAAATGTAGCACCGAGTACGATCGTATGAAATTGTTGGTTTTAATTAGATGGTTTTAAGGGAATTTTAAGGAAACCGTATAATGTTGTAGATTATTGTTTTATTATGTAATCTTTGTATTTTATATTATGTTGTGAGCTGCCCTGAGCCTGCTTCGGCGGGGAGGGCAGGGTATAAATTAAATGTTGTTGTTGTTATTATTATTATTATGATAAAAAAGGAACATCAAAGACCACAGCAACTACTGGACCACCACATTAATTTCTCTCACAAGCAGGGGTCGTTTTGTAGAAAAATAGTGGTGGAGCTCATCCAGGGATTGTTATGCAGCTACAATACTATTCAATGGACAAGGAGGTGGAACTCTCAGAAGGAGGAGGTGGAACTCTCAGAAAGGTTCAGGAGCTGCACTCCTGTGAGCTCCTGCTGAATCTGAGGCCTGCACACAAGTAAAGTGATGCTCAAAATCTTACAACAAAGACTGTTACTGGAGCATGTGAGAAAATTTTAGAACACCACCAGCTTGTGTTTCATAGATTATAGCAAAGCTTTTGACTGTGTGATCAGGAAAAGCTATGGTTTTAAAGAAAATGGGGGTGACATAGCAGCTGACTGTTTTGATGAACAACCCATACTCTGGACAAGAGGCCACTGTTAAATCAGAATATGGAAAAACAGAATGGTTTCCAATTGGCAAAGGTAGGGTTGCCAAGTCAGAAATATCTGGGGACTTTGGGGGTGGAGACAGGAGACTTTGGGGGTGGAGCCAGGAGACATTAGGGGTGGAGCCAAGATCAAGGCTGTGACAAGCATAATTGAACTCCAAAGGAAGTTTTGGCCATCACATTTAAAGGGACGGCACACCTTTTCAATGCCTTCCTTCCATAGGAAATAATGAAGGATCGGGGCACCTTCTTTTGGGGCTCATAGAATTGGACCCCGTGGTCCAATCGTTTTGAAATTTGGGGGATATTTTGGGGAGAGGCACTAGACACTGAACTGAAAATTTGGTGCCTCTACCTCAAAAAACAGCCCCTCCAGAGCCCCAGATACCCGTGGATCAATTCTCCATTATTTTCAGAGACCCCAAATGGGTGTACCCCTAAGTAACAAAGGTGCTCTGCCTCCTGCACTGGCTGTGTTGAACCACTGTGTGGTGCCAGATTCAAGTCTTACCATCTCTCCCATTACAAGTAGTCAGGCTACTTCTGAGGGGTTTTGACCAAAGTGCTATTAATGTGCTTTCTATTATTTCCTGGAATGTGGCGGGGTGGGCGGGGAAACAAGGGCAATCCGATTTTTATGGTTTTTTGAAGCAATTTGATGTGATTTGCCTACAGGAAGTTTGGCTTTCCTCTTCTCCCCAAGTAGATGGCTTCAGAGTCTTTTTTACCTCTGCAGTTCCTGGTTCAGGAAGGGGCAGACTCAAAGGGGGTCTTCTCTCCCTGATCTCCACAAATCTGTCCGTCATGGTGGAACTGCTCCCTGCTCTGGACCGTTACACTCTGGCAGTTAAACTAAATCTTAAGCCTACTCTGTTAATCATCGTGAACGTATATTTCCCACCGCCAGTTGGGCTGGCTGCCTCTAGGCAACTATGGAAAGACTTTGAGCGATATCTGGGGGACATCCAAGAGGCTTATCCTGCTGCACACATGGTCATTTTGGGCGATTTTAATGCAAAAATGGGTCAAAGTGATCTAGAGTTGTTCAGCAAATTTGGTTCATTCCCCCCCTCCCCTTTCTCTGATCCTCCCCCCCTGTGCAAGCGGCTTTCCAACGACCACAGGTGTAATCAGCAGGGCTTCTTGTTGGCTAAATGTTGTATCAAGTATGATTTGTTAATCTTAAATGGCTCCTGGCCGGAGGATCACCCTGCTGTTTGCTCCTACTGGAAGGGAACCAAGCCCTCTTTACTAGACTATGTTGCTACCTCCAGAGCTATGCTTACAGAAGTGCTGGATTTTAGGGTTATTAGTAGATCTGAGAGTGACCACCTCCCACTGTCACTCAAAGTCTCAATTGCCTTGCCATTTAAGTCTAGAGAGATTCATCACCCTTCTGACCACTTAAGCCCTGTGACTGGCTGTGTAAAATGGTCCAGCAGAGTTAGTGCTAAGATCAGGAGTCTCTTGGGGTGTGAACAGATGATGGGCCTCAGGAAAATGAAAACGGAGAAGGAGGGTAACATTGTTTCACATTACAATGACATAACTGCTGCCCTAAAACCTACTCTCTCCTATTATGTGCATAATAACACAGTTCTGAAAAGACGATCTTACGAGTGGTATGATTCAGAATGCAGGTCCTTAAAGAGGCAGGTTACAGCTGGCCTGATTCTGGCAAGGGAATCCCAATTGACGGCTCACTATATGCAGTTAAAAGTCCTAAAAAAACAATTCAAGGAACTTACCCAACATAAGAAAGAAACTTTTATTAAGAGAAACTGGGAGGCCCTGATTAGTGCAGCAAAATCAAACAATTCATCGCTTTTTTGGCATACAATTAACCCACTACTGAAAGTTTTCCCCTCAGGAGCTTCAAATCATATTACTGCTGCAGAGTGGGTGGAACACTTTCAGAGGATATATGCCTCTGAAGAGCCCTCTTGCCCCACCCTACGAGCGAAGTTGCTAACAGAGGACATTCCGTCCTGGGATCCTGTCACCTGCGAGGAGGTGAACTCCCTTTTAGGGAGGGTGAGAAGCGGGAAAGCCCCTGGGGGGGATGACCTGCTTAAAGAGCATCGGGATTGGTGGGCTCCAACGTTGGCTTCCCTTTTCTCATATATCGATGACACAGCAAACATGCCAGCCGATTGGGGCTGGGCGATTATTTTGCCCATTTACAAAAGAGGGGGTCATGAACTACCCTCGAACTATAGGCCAATTAGTTTGCTAAGTGCTATTAGCAAACTGTATGCCTTACATCTGAGGGACAAACTTACGGCCTGGATGGATTCTCAAGGCATTATTGCCGACGTTCAGGCTGCCTTCTGCCCTGGAAGATCCCACCTTGACCAGACTTTGGTGCTGCAATTTCTGGTTGATAAATATTTGGCCACAAAGGGCTCCAGACTCTTTGCAGCCTTTGTCGACTTTAAGGCTGCCTTTGATCTGATACCCAGATCCAGGTTATGGGACAAGCTTGCAGCCTCGTCTATTGACAGACGGCTGTTGTTGCTAATGGTTAGCCTTTATAGTAACTCAGGCATCAGGATAAGATGCTCATCTCAAGGCCATCTAACCCAACCAATTTTAGTGAACAAGGGTGTCAGACAGGGTTGTGTGCTCGCCCCCTTGCTTTTCAATTTCTACATAAATTCACTTCTAACCTCCTTTAATGATTTGGCTTTACATCCTCCCAAGCTCGCCGATCGGCATATTCCAGTTCTAGCGTATGCTGACGACGTGCTTATACTATCCAGGACGCAGATTGGTATGCGGAGGGCCCTTCGCCATCTAACCCAGACCAGTCTGCAGGAAAAGTTGGAAATTAATCTAGATAAAACCAAGGTTTTAGTTTTCACCAAACGTTTCAAGGCTCATTGCTGGTTTCTAAATGGTAAACCCATTGAGCAAGTAAAAATTATTAAATACCTGGGGGTGATTTTTCATTATCAGGGAAAGCGTTTGGCACATAAGAACTATGTTGCACAATCTGCGCAAAGAACAGCTGATGCCATCTACCGTTTTTACATCTCTAAAGGGGCCAAATTCTTGCCTGCAGCACTAAGGCTGCATACTGCCAAGACCAGGGTCCAGTTGCTCTATGGCGCTGAAATTGGCCCTTATTCAACCACCAAGCCCTTGGAGATAGTACAAACCAAACTCTTGCGCAAGCTTCTGTCTGTTCCCAGTTGTGTGCCAAACACTGCTATCAGGTTGGAATCTGGCGTCCCAAGCATCGAGACGTCTATGTGGTTGAACACCCTTTGTTACTTTTTGAGGGTTCTCTCAAAGCCAGGTGGCCTTCCCCATCTGATTTTTTTTGACTCTTTTGTGGGAACTTGGGAGAAAAGGTGTTTAGATCATTTTAGACTCTGTGATCTCTCCCCTGAGTCCCTAGCAATGATGGAACTGAGGGATGCGAAAGAACTTTTGCGCCTGAGGTTGGTTGAGCTGGAACTGAGATCTGCTAGAGCTAGTCTTTCTGCGCACATTTTCTTAGGGAAGCAAGCTGAAGTACTGTCCCCAGCCAGGTATCTTTTTAACATCACTATCCC
Source organism: Heteronotia binoei (assembly GCF_032191835.1). Lineage (NCBI taxonomy): Eukaryota > Metazoa > Chordata > Lepidosauria > Squamata > Gekkonidae > Heteronotia > Heteronotia binoei. The sequence continues at coordinate 86,634,648 of NC_083227.1, read as the reverse complement.
AAAATATCGGATAGCTTTCTCAAAAGCTCGACTCAACGCACTTTTCTCTTTGGTGCTTTTGGGACGTTACGCTGGGTACCCATATCTGGAAAGATTGTGCCCCTGTAATTGCAATGAGGTCGAAACAACTCTCCACATCGTTTTGCGGTGCCCAATTTACAATGACTTGAGGGCAAGATTAATCTCTCCAATTCTCGGGTCCTTGGCGGGCAGGCCGGAGGATGAGCAGATTGCCTTCCTCCTGTCTGACATTCACTCTGATGTTTCAACTAAGATTGCCCATTTCTGTTATGTTGCTCAGTTGGAAAGGAGGGAAATTGAGAATGTAAATCTTGGCTATGAGTTTTAACAATATGTGTAATAGTTGGTGTGAGGAACTCTGTGTAAGAGGTGATGGGTTTGTTTTTATGATTTTGTTTCTGTTTGTATTAAGCTGGTCGGATGACCGTGAATAAAAGTACTAAAAGTACTACACACAAAAAAGATACCCGTGGATCAATTCTCCATTATTTTCTATGAGAATAAATCTCCATAGGGAATAACAGAGTTCCCAGCAGACATTCCCCTCCCCCGCTTTCTGACGACCCTGAAGCGGGGGGAGGGCCTCCAAACTGGGGGATCCCCTGCCCCCACCTGGGGATTGGCAACCCTAGGCAAAGGTGCCAAACAAGAGTGTCTTTATCTCTTTGTCTGTTCAATCTTTACACAGAATATAACATAAAGAAAGTTTGCTTAGATGAAGGTGGATTGAAATTGGTGGAAAGAACATTAACAAATTGAGATATGCAGATGACCTATTACTGGCAAAAAATAGTGAAAACTTCAAATGACAGAAAGGTTAAACATAAAGTGCCAAAGCAGGATTACAGCTGAACAACAACAAGACAAAAGTAATGACTACCAGAGAATTACACAACTTTAAGATTGATGATAAAGAAATTTAAATTGTTAAAGATTTTCTATCATCAGGTTTTCCATCATCAATCAAAATGGAAACTGCACTCAAGAAATCAGGAGACTGAAACTGGGAAGGGCAGCCATAAAGAAACAAGAAAAAATCCTAAAGCATAAGTATGTGTAGATGGTGACCAAGTAGGCTTCCCAATCCCCAGGTCCCAGCAGGGGATCCCCCGGTTTTACAGGCTTCCCCCCTCCGCCAGCCAGGTGGCGGGCAGGGGAAGCCCCACCCCCACAGCCATTATGCACCTCCATGAACAATTCCCATAAGGAATGATGGGGAATTGATCCGCGGGTATCGGGGGCTCTGGGGGGGCTGTTTTTTGAGGTAGAGGTGCCAAATTTTCAGTATAGCATCTAGTGCCTCTTCCCAAAATACCCCCCAAGTTTCAAAAGTATTGGACCAGGGGGTCCAATTCTACGAGCCCCAAAAGAAGGTGCCCCTATCCTTCATTATTTTCTATGGAAGGAAGGCATTTTAAAAGGTGTGCTGTCCCTTTACATGTGATGGCAAGAACTCCCTTGGAGTTCAATTCTGCTTGTCACACCGGTGCTCCTGGCTCCGCCCCAATGTCTCCTGGCTCCACCCCCAAAGTCTCCTGGCCCCACCCCCAAAGTCCCCAGATATTTCTTGAATTGGACTTGGCAACCCTATGACCAAGATCAGGTTAATTCATACCACAATATTACCCATTACTATGTATGGTGTGAAAGTTGGACAGTGAAGAAAGCAGACAGGAAGTACATTCATTTAAAATGCAGGGTTGGAGGAGAATTCTACAAATACCATGGACTGCCAAAAAAAGACAGATAAGTGGGTTCTAGATCAAATAAGCTTGAACTCTCCCTAGAAGCTAAAATTACTAAACTGAGGCTATTGTACTTCAGTCATGTTATGAACAGACAAGAGTCACTGGAAAAGACAAAAATGCTCGGAAAAGTTGAAGACCCAACATGAGATAGATGGAAATAATCTAGGAAGCCATGGTCTACAGTTTGCAAGACCTGAGAATGGCTGTTAATGAAAGGATGGTTTGGAGGACATTTTTTAAAATATATTTTTTATTTATTATAAGAAAAAAACAATTGTGGATGATAATTGCAGAATGCAAGTGTAGGAGAATGTCAGCAGTACAACAATATGAAAATTGAAAAATAATAATGAACATGTTCATGAAACAGTAATCTATACATAACATTATTAAGAAGAACCACAAGCATATTCTCAATCACTCTCTTGTTTAGGTGCTGTATATCACAGAAGTAAGATCTGTTCCTTTCTCTCTTGGTTTACTTTTTCCTGTATCCTCCCTCCCCTGAAGGAGAATAATAGTTTTTGCTAAATCAGAAAGCCAAGGGGTGTGTGTTTGGTTGGCAATAAAAGTAACAAAAGGAAACCAAACCAATTCAAAATTAGATGTAAAAGGGCCTTTTTCAGCCTCATGAACATTTAAAGCTATTTTGGCTATCAAACAAATCTCATCAGCTGTTTTCAAGCAGTCTGTGAATGTGGGTATATGTGTCTGTTTCCAGGAGCAAGCTTACACTAGCCTGGCTGCAGCACACAGAAAGGCTATCAACTCTTTCCTAGCTGTTGGAATGTTATTGTCAGTCCAAAGATTTAACATCAACTCTGCAGAAAAAGGTATTATATAGGAAGTTAAGGACATTAATTCATAGAGTCACCATAAGTCGGAAGCAATTTGATGGAACTTAACACACACACAAAATATATATACAATCTGAGTTTTTGGATTTGATATCCATGCAAGTCACTAGCAAGCAAAACACAGAAATAATCTGGGGTTCAATCAGAACACTCTTTGCATAAGTGGAAGATGTCATAAACCTGTCCTGGGTTAATGCCCCTAATAGAAGGAATATGGTACTTTCCTTCCCTTTACTACATAGGTGCTATCACTTCTTTCCTTCACCTGTTTTTCCCCTATGTTATTTTTAAAATATTATTTTAAAGCTAAAAATAAACAAATAAACAAAATAAATAAATAAATAGAAATGTTGGATTATGTGAAGTTACATGTGTGTTGCATGTTTGTGGGCATGTAAAACATGTTCCTGTTCTTTGTGTCACCACTCTAAATTGAAAATCCTACCTCCCACATTACCAGAAACTTGAGGAACACTAGAAAAGGCTGCCTCCAAGCAAGTAAAACAGGCAGAGATTTCTCAGTTATTTGAGCACATCACCTGTGCATGTGTATTTAAGTGTGAGCAAGTAATTAAGGCGCTTGAGGAGGAATTTGAACCACAAATTATGCTGGAGAACAATACAGGAAAAATACTATCAAGCATACTGATTACAGATCTAAAGAAAAGAACAGTAAAAACAAAAACTTTAAGTTAAACTTAACAATACCAACATGCAGGGTAAACTGACTTTCAGCAATTGAACAAAGACTAATGGATGTTACCAAACTTTTAACTTTTCCTGTCTTTTCTGGCAGGAAACATCTTACCCAAAACAGATTCAGAGTGAACCTTGTCAACCCAAGGTGCATGTCCCACACATCTCAATTCCCAGATCATGTTGTACAACAGTTATCCATCTTGCCCTTCCTAGCAGATAAAGCAAATGGTTATCTCTCCTCCAGAAATGCATCTCTGCTCTCCTGACTCAGCATACTTTATGACTCTCTTTCTTGAGAAAACAAGCAGCTGTCAGGATCCCAGGGAGTCCTTAGTGCAAAGCACCTCACATCTCTGAGGCATCGTAGAAGCCATTTTATGAAAGGAGGGGCCATAATTTTTGCAGGTTTTCCCCTAAAGACACAGTTCATAACACTGCATTCAATGATGTACCTGAGAGTACCCTAATTCTCAGGAGCTTTTCAGCATGAAGGTCTGCAGAAATTAATTTCTCCTCTTATTTCCACATGTTCATAAAAGCAGTGGAAAAAACGTTCCACAAGTAGACATCTCACACGAAGTACTTAGGATCCTGCTCTTCAATTAAAGGGTAACTCATCCCAGTTCTGAGGAATGCTCCTTTAAAATAATTACATCAGGTTTTAAAGTTCATAAACATTTGGGATCTACCTAACCAACTGTTGGAAGTATTATGTATACATTTTGACCATGCAAACAAATGCAGATGTATGGGTTAATGCATTGTACACAAATGACCACCACCATTTGTGTTGGGGGCAGGGGATCCCTTGGTTTTAAGGTCCTCCCCCCACACTTCAAGGTTATCAGAAAGTGGGGGGGATGTCTGCTGAACACCCCGTTACTTCCTATGGAGACCAGTCCATAAGATCCATTGGTATCTGGGGCTCTGGGGGGGGGGCATCCATCAACTGTTAGAGACACTAAATTTTCAGCATAGTATCTGGTGCTTCTCCTCACCCCCTGCCCAAGTTTCAAAAAGACTGGATCAGGGGGTCCAATTCTATGACCCCCCCAAAGAAGGTGCCCCATCCCCCAGAATTTCGAATTAAAGGAAGGCATTTAAAACAAACGTGGTTCTTTTAATTAAACTCTCTTTGGAGTTTAATTGTGCTTGTTACAACCTTGCTCCTGGCTCCATCCCCAAAGTCCCCAGATATTTCTTGAGTTGGACCTGGCAACCCTACACCAAATAGTTCCTTCTGCAGTATAAGTCATAATTTATGGTCTGCCTAGAAAGAATAAACTTGTAGTCGGGAAAAATAAAATATATTTGTAGCTGGACTTTTCTTAGATATTGGATATTTCTTAGATGTTTGAAGATGGAAAGACCTGCCCCGCCCCCCCAGCCCCGTCTGGAAACAGTTGCAAAGCAAAGGGGAAATTGCTGGAGCAACATCACGCTTGGAGGGAAGGCAGTCTCTGCTTTGGCTGAAGATTGCCTGGCTCCTGACCTCCTGTGGGTAGAGGCAGCCATGTGAGAGGATGAAGACGGCCAGAGGCATGTGCTGTCTGTAGGCAGAAGGCATGTGCTGCCTTTAAATGGGAGGTGGTTGAGAAGGATGTAGCTAAGATTCACTCCATTGACTGTGAGTGAGGAAGCTACCAGGCCAGTGGGGAAAGTAATGGGGAGATAACAGAAGGTGGACCAAATGGATGGGCAAGTCTTTGCCTCTCTAACTTTACTTACAACTTAAATCCCGTCACATTTGATGAGTGGCTGTATGGGAGAGTTTCTTGCTTTGAGTCCATTGTGGCACTGTACATAGAGGCAGAGCTTTTGTTGTAGCAGGAACTCTTTTGCATATATTAGGCTACACCCCCCTGATGTAGCCAATCCTCCAAGACCTTACAGTTGGCCCTGTAAGAAGAGCCCAATCAGAGGCATGCATTTCTGCAAAGAGCAACTTTGTGGCTTTGCAGGACCCAGCAGGGCTGTTTCTGCAGGGGGAAGGGAGAAACTGCAATTCTCCAATGGAATTGCATGTTTTCCCCCCTCAAGCCAATCAGAGAACAGAACAATTTATTTTCAAACTGTTCTGTTCTGTCCATGGGCAGATAGAGGGTATTTATTAACCATCTCTTGCCCCCTGGACTCCATTGCTGTTCCTGTTGCCATAGAGAGACTGTGAGCTGGTGTTGAGCCTCTGATGCTTTGGCAAAGTGCACCACTGCTCTGCTCTCTGTGGCCTGGTGTGGTGATTGTAATCCTGAATCCTGGATCTGGACTTCAGCATCTGACTGGGTGAGATCCTTCCTTTTTTCCCTTATTGTGGGGAAGGGGATTGGGGAATTTTTATAAGCAAGTTTTTGTTTCTATCTTTTAGAAAACCTTCTGCTTTCCTCCTGCTTTGGGTAGGTGTCTGAGTGGTTTTGTGTGTGTGTGTGTTTTTTGGGGGGGTTGCTGGGGGAGGGGAAGGGGGTGGCTCTGGCCTGGCCTGGTTGCAATTGTTTGTTTTAATCACTTTATAATTTTATTACATTGCCTAGTTTGTTAAAAAAAAATTTTGCTCTGCTCTGCTGTTTTGGGCCTCTGGTAGTCTGCTTTGGTTCCTTGGCACAGGACTTTTTTCTGTGGCCTGAGTGTCTACCTGGACTCTGGTTGTTGTGCTTGTGGGCCTTTGGTAGCCTGGTCTGGTGGTCCCTTGGCAAAGGCCATTTTTCCCTGCCATTCTCCTGTGGCCTCAGTGCCTAGCCTACCTAATCTGGCTGGTGTGCTTTGGGCTTGTGGGTTGGTTGGAGAGGGAGGGCTGGTAATCCTTCCTGGTCTCTACTCTGTTGTTAGCCTGGTTTGGTGGTCCCTTGGCAAAGGGCATTTTCCCTGCCATTCTTCTGTGGCCTCAGTGCCTAGCCTACCTCGTCTGGTTGGCGTACTTTGGGCTTGTGGGTGGGTTGGGGGGGAGGGCTGGTAAACCTTCCTGGTCTCTGCTTTGTTGGTAGCCTGGTTTGGTGGTCCCTTGGCAAAGGCCACTTTTCCCAGCCATTCTCTTGTGGCCTCAGTGCCTGGCATACCTCATCTGGTTGGCGTGCGTGCTTTGGGCTTGTGGGTGGGGAGGGCTGGTAACCCTTCCTGGCCTCTGCTCTGTTGTTAGCCTGGTTTGGTTATCCCTTGGCAAAGGCCACTTGTCTGTAGCCTGAGGGGAGGGTTGGGGGGGGGGGCTTGGTTTGCCTGCTTTGCCTGCTGTTTTTTGGTCTTCTGGTACTCTTGGAGTTTTGGGGGGTTTTGGCAGGGCATTTAAATAGGATCAAGATCTGTTAGGCTAATGTTAGAAGGGACTGTCTGAAATGTTTTTTTCCTTTGACTTAACTTAGTGCAGGGCTGCAGTTTGGCATTTTAATAGGAAGTGTCAGGAATCTAAAAAGAGCAAAGGTTTTACCTTAAAGGCAGTTTACCTAGGCAAGGGGGGGGGGGCGCGGTTTGTACTAAAAAAATAACCTGCATAGAAAAACTGTGCACTTTGCCTTCAGTGACTGAAGGTCGGTGCCAGCCTACTTGATTTAGTCAGGGTTACACCAGATTTTCCTTCATTTGGGGGACACTTGCATTTCTTGTTTAAAGGGAAATCAGGTTTGTCCCAGTAGATTCCAGTTAGGGGAAGCTTTGAAGTCCCACTAAAAAGGTTTACTTGTCCATCTCGAGGAAGCCTTTTAAAACATTCAGCCAGGTACGGTCAGGTTTCCCTAGTTTAAACCACCGCCACCAGCTCAAACACAAAAAAGGAAATTTTTAGCAGGATAGGTTAGTGACCTCTTTTTAAAAAGGAAATTTGGTGGGAGGAGGGTAATTAAAAAGGAGTCAGGTTCTAATTGGTCAGGTTGCATAGTGTAGCAGCTGGCTAGGTGATCCAAACACCCCAAACACTATCCACTAGACAGAGCTTGGGCAAGGTGAGAGATGAGTGGCAGGAAGGGAACTCAGAGGGGCCCTGGGGGCAAAGCGAAGGAGAAGACCAGAGGGACGGAGGGCAGGGGAAGGGGGAGGACCCCCACACCTGTGTGTGAGACTGCTCCTGAGGGGCCTTTCATCATTCCAGGTTCAGTGGTGTGAGAAAGAGGTCCCGCCTCTTCCCGATGGCTGCCTCTTGGGTTGCCCCAGCAGAGGTGCCTGTAGGTGCTGACACTGGGCAGGGGTCTGCTGCTTAAGCACTTGCTCCTCCAGTTGTTGTTGCTCAGCCTCAGCAGCAAGAGGAGGGGGAGCAAGAGCACTTGCCTTTGGCGCTGGGGTTGAGTGACAGTTTTCTGTCTCGCAGCATCACACCAAGGCCACGGAGGGTTATGGCAGAGCTGGAGGAGACGGTGGCCACCGACCAACCCACTTCTCCAGTACCTCTGGACATCAACAGGCCTTCTGGGGATGGACAAGAGGAGTTGCTGCTGAAGGAGGTGGAGGAGGAAGAGATGGAGAGGCACCCCCTGGTGCCGCCATCTCCACCGCCTCCTCCCTGATGGCCATCTCCCCCTGCCATCCCAAGGGACATTGTGCCTTCCCCGAGCCCCTCATAGGAGGTGGCTCCGGTGACCCCACCTTCCCGTAAGCATGGGCACCCATTCTCATCCAATGTCTGGAAGCAATTCCAGATCATGGAGGATCCCTGGTTTGCGCAGTGCTCTGTAGGGACCACATCAGTCGTGGGAGGGATCTTGCCCATCTGTCGACTGTGGAGTTGTGGAACCACTTGATGAAGCACCATGTGGGGAGAGACACGCTGCTTGTGGGGTGCCCAAGCGGGCCATGCCACCCAGCCCAGAGGTGGGCCTGCTGCTGCATCCACCTCCAGAGCTCTCTCAGGGAGTTCTGTGATAAGGAGGGAGCGCCAGGCAACTGTGACCAAGATGCTTGGTGGGGGTGACTTTAGCATGCCAATAAGGGCGGTAAGGAAGCGCGTTAGTGCGGATGTCACTTGGCACATTGCCGAGATGATCGCCAAGGGACGTCCCTTCACCTTAGTGAACAGTAATAGTTTGTGGGGGGTGCTCCATTCACTTGCCACATCACGATGAGCGGGAGCATTGTGCCAAAATTTGTGGTGAGGGAGCATTTGTCCAATGCTGCCAAGGCAACTGTTCACTTCACTTCAGATCTGTGGACTCCCCATGGTTCGCATGAAGGGTATCTGTCCCTGACTGCCCACTGGTGGCAAGCCAGGGAGGCGGGTGGGGGTGGTGGAAGCGACAGGCAGGGTCAGGGCCCCCAGGTCGGCTATCACAAGGCCTTGCTGCATGCTGAACCAATCGACAGGCCGCACACAGGGGACAACATCAGTGCCATCATCAATAGGTTGATAGAGGATTGGGTAGGCAGTGGGGTCACCACAGGCTACATGGTGGCAGATGGTGGCACGAACATGATCACAATGACCAAGCGTGTGGGCATTACATGCATTCCCTGCACAGCCCACCTGATCCACAACGTGGTGATGGACGCCTTGGGTCAGTCATCCAGAAAGGATGCTGATTACATCGTGGTGACCCACGAGTGTCGGTTTCTGCTCCAGAAATTGTGAGTCACTTCTCCCTCAGCAATACTGATGCTCGTTTGCTGGAGAAGAAACAGGTGCTGATCGGCTTGCCAGATCACCACCTGATGGGGGACGTTAGCACTCGCTGGAACTCCACTTGTGCCATGCTGGAGCACTTGGTGGAGCTGAGAGCAGCCCTGGATGCCCTGATCGATGAGAGCAGGGTCATTTCAGAGGAGAGCCCTCTCAACCAGGAGGACTGGTTGACTGCCTCTCAGACTGTGAAGGTTCTCGAGCCCTTCAAGACCTTCACAGAGATGCTTTTGTCTTACACGGTGAGCATCGCACTGGTCGTTCCCATGGTCCACATGGCCCATGAGATACTGGCCCAGTTTCTGGTGTGACGTGAAGACCGTGCAGACTACCTTCCAGTGATGCGCGCGTTCATGAGACGTCTGCAAAGCGAGCTTGAGCAACATTTTGGGGCAATCACAAAGCAGAAGGTCTACATGCTGGCAGCCATGTGTGAGGCCCGCACGGTAAGGGCAAGGTCGCTGAGCGGGTCAGCGAGCTCAATCAATGGTGAGACAAGCTCTCCCAGGAGATTGAGCAGAGGCAGGCCAAGAAGACAAGGTTGGCAGGAGCTGAGGAAGTGAGGGGTGAAAGCAGCTCCCCTTCTTTGGCGGCTGCTGCTCATCCCCCACCTCCTCCGCTAGGCGGCGTTTCCCACAAGGCTCCCACTCCAAAGACTGCAGTGATGGCACATTACGGGTGGTTCGCTGGCCCCTCCAGGAGCGGTGGGTGCATGAGAGCGGACACGGGTGCTGCGCAGGTTGGGGCGTACCTCGAGGAGCCCTGCGAGCCACAGGACACTTGTCCATTGGACTACTGGGTTTTGAAGGAGAAGGTCTCCATGACCCAGGCGTTCCTCTTGTGCACACCGACGAGCATTGAGAGCAAGCACGTTTTTTCCCATGCGGGCGACATTGTCAGCCCGCATCGCACAAGCCTCAGTCCCACCACAGTGGCAATTCTGGTCTTCTTGAAGGTCAACATGCCACTGTTCGGCTGCCCAGACACGGACTCCGAGGGTGTATGGAGCACCTGGTTGTGCCTGCATCCTCTCTCAGTCTGGTCTGAGAAATCAGGGAAATTAAATTAAAATTAGAGAGAGCCCAGAAAGAGCCCCAGCCAAGAGCCCAGTGATTGGTCAATTGATTGGCAACCCAGCCCCAACATTTCTCCCATCATGCTGCCTGCCTGACTCAAAAAGAATGCTGCATGAAATCAACAGAGCAGTAAAAGAAAATTTTTCCAATCCCCAACTCAACATAGCCAATAGAGTTTTTGAAAGGGCTAAGAAAAACCAGCAGCTCCAGTCAGAGTGCCATGTTGTATTTGTGGGTTTCCTGGCTGTAATGGTTTAGTGTATGGACTGTTATCTTTTTTGGGCCTGGTGTGATTCCCCACTCCTCTGCTTTCTGAGCAGCTGCTGGAGTGGCCTTGGGTCAGGCATGGCTTTCAGAGTTTTCTTTGAAAGGGTGGCTTCCCTGAGAGCCCTCTCAGGCCAACCCAGGGTGTCTGCTGTGGGGGGGAAGAGGTAAGGGAGACTGTGTGATTCGTTGTAAGGTGATCTGAGACTCAGAGTGAAGGGCAGGATGGAAATCCAGTGTCTTCTTTGTTTTACTCTCTTCCATTTCTTCTTCTCTTTCTGATTCTTCTTAATTGGAGGTGAAAGATGGGGTGGCTATGATGAGGAGGGCAGCCACACCTTGGCTAAAGTTCCCCTAATGGGATAGTGATGGCTGGTGTGTGTTGCTGCTGAGAGAGAGGAAATGGTTCCCTCCCTCTCACTCTCTGAGGCCCTCCCAGAAATCTCCCTCATTTGGGGTGCAACTCTGGCTCGCCTCCTCCTGGTGCACCTGGGTAATGCCAAAGAGCCTAGACCAACCAACCGTTGATTGCTCAAGGTAAGTCTAAACGCTTCTTGCTTTGTGTCAGATACAGATGTGGAGCTAGGTGTGGTCCACTACTTCTGTTGTGTGAGAGTTGTATTGTTTGGAGCAGGACTGGAGATCTGGCATCTGTAGATAGTGTGTTCCATGGCAGGGAAGCTGGTATCTGGGTGAGAGACCCAGAACCAGCATGGTTGGTGTGCTTGGCCAGCTCTCTCCATGTTGTTTGGGGCAGGGCTGGAGAGCTGGCATCTGTAGATTGAGCGTTCTGTGGCAGGGAAGCTGGCATCTGGGTGAGAGACCCAGAACCAGCATGCTTGTTGTGCTTGGCCAGCTCTCCCCACATTGTTTGGGGCAGGACTGGAGAGCTGGCATCTGTAGATTGTGTGTTCCATGTCAGGGAAGCTGACATCTGGGTGAGAGACCCAAACCAGCATGGTTGGTGTGCTTGGCCAGCTCTCCCTGTGTTGTTTGGGACAGGGTTGGAGAGCTGGCATCTGGGTTTGCTGCAGCCCGGTCTACAGAGCAGACCTTGACCAGATTGTGTTTTGTTGGGCACTGAAGTTGGCAACTGAGTTTATGTTGGTGCCAGGGTGCATATAGAGTAGATAGATGAATGTAGTGCATTAGGGTCCTATAGAGATTCTCTGGTTTGAAGTTAGGTTTGGCTTTGGGTGCCCCAGGAATTGGACCCCCAGTCCAATTTTTTTTTGGCCTTGTAATTTTTGTGTGGGACAGTGCCCTGAATCTGCACAGCAGTTTTGAGGGCTCTCCCCAAAACCCCCTGCTTCCAGAGTCACTTTTCCCACAATAATTACAAAAAACCCCTGCTTCCAGAGTCACTTTTCCCACAATAATTACAGTAGTGGAAGTGGCTAATTGTTTTTTTCTCACCATTGGGAGCAGTGTACATTTTGGGGTGCTACAGGTAGGTGCAATCTTTTGGGGCCATGGGGGTTGCTTGTGGGAGAGTCCCCTGCAGGTTTCCTGCAGTTTTGGGGGCTCTCCCTCAAACCCTCTTCTGGCAAGAGCCACTTTCCCCACAGCAATTAAAGTGAAGGAAGTGGCAATTATAGTGGAGGAAGTGGCTAATAGGGCATTCCCCAGCAAAATGCGCGTTTTGGGGAGCCCACAGACAGGGACCCCCGGCCCAATCTTTTTGGGACTTGGGGGTTTTGTAGGGGAGAGTCCCCTGCAGGTTCCCTGCAGTTTTGGGGGCTCTCCCTCAACCTCCCTGCCCCCCAGCAGCCTTTGATTATACCCTATGCTGCCATTGAGTTCAATGGCCCATAGGATATAATGGTGGGATGGGGCACCCTCTTTGGGTGCCCCTGGAATGGGAGCCCCTAGCCCAATCTTTTTGGGACTTGAGGGTTTTCTAAGGGAGAGTACACTGCAGGTCCCCTGCAAGTTTTGGGGCTCTCCCTCAAACTCCCTCCCCTCCAGGCAGCTTCCAGTATACCCTATTTTGCCATTGACTTCAATGGCCCATAGGGTATAATGGGAGCCAAATACCGTATATATCCAAATAAGAACATAAGAGAAGCCATGTTGGATCAGGACAATGGTCCATCCAGTCCAACACTCTGTGTCACACAGTGGCCAAAAAAATTATATACACAAACACACACACATATATATACACACACACTGTGGCTAATCGTCACTGATGGACCTCTGCTCCATATGCCCTCTTCTGGCCAGAGCCAGAAAAAAAAAATTCAGATATTTCCGAATCCGGATATTACCGATTTTTTTTTCTGTTGACAGCCCTAGTCTCAACTCCCTTCTCATCCCTGGTTGGCAATTTAGAATATACTTAACAGTAATATAGCAGCAAAGCCTTTTTAATATTATGAACAGAACTGGTTGGCGGCAGGGGGGGGGGAGAGTTAATATTTCCACATGATTTATCAGAGTAGTAAAAAGATGTTTCTCCCATACCTCATGAATAGTACTGGAAACAGTTCGATAAATGGCGAAGGAAAATTTCAGAATTTGTGTGGGCTGGGAAGAAACCAAGGATTAAAATGAAAATCTTGACAGATGCAAAAGAGAGAGGTGGATTCCAATTACCAGATTTGAAATTGTATCATGAAGCAGTTTGTTTAGTATGGATAAAAGAATGGATAACGTTGTTAAATAAAAAACTTTTAATGTTGGAAGGGCCATGGAAAAAAATTTGGCTGGCATTCATACTTATACTATGGAAAAAAGAAGATGGATGGCCTTTTCTCTCACCATTATATAAGAAGTAATCTACTAAATGTATGGATAAAGTATAAGAAATATGGTGATGAGAGGAGACCTTTGTGGATAGTGCCAGCTGAAGTGATAAAGATAACGGCTAAAACAGCCAAAGAAAAACGGCTATCATACAATCAGCTACTAAAAATACAAAGTGGAAAAATAGAACTGAAAACTGCAGAAGAACTGAGTTACAAGTATGATTGGTTTCAAATGCAACAAATAAAAAGTTTGGTGGAGAATGATATCAAAACTGAAGGAATAAGGAAGGAGCAAACAGAAATGGAAAGAGTTCTGCTTGGAGATAATGAGAAATTAATTTCAAAAGTATACAAATTACTTTTACAATGGTCTACAGAAGATGAAGTAGTGAAATCTCAGATGATAAAATGGGCAATTAATGTAAATAAAGAAATAAAGATGGAATCTTGGGAATATTTGTGGAAAATTTCAATGAAACTCGCAACATGTCATAGTATTAAAGAAAACTGTTTTAAGATGATGTATAGATGGTATATGACTCCAAAAAAATTAGCAAAGATGAACAACAAGATGCCAGATAGGTGTTGGAAATGTAAAAAGCACGAAGGTTCTTTCTACCATAGGTGGTGGACTTGTGAAAGGGCTAAAATGTTTTGGCAAATGATTCAGCAAGAGATTTCTAAGATTTTGGGATATGAATTCAATAAAGTGGCAGAGACTTTTCTGCTGGGATTACAAATGGAAAAATTTCCAAAAGAAGACAGAACTTTAATATGGTACTTGCTCTCAGCTGCTAGGACATTGTATGCGCAGCTGTGGAAGCAAGAAAAAATACCAGAGAAATGGGATTGAATTACAAAAGTTATGTCATGGAGTGAAATGGACAATTAACAAGAAAATTAAGAGACTATGATTTGGAACTTTTTAAGTTGGAGTGGAAGAAATTCAGAAGATACGTAGAAAAAGAGTGGAAAATAAAAGGACATTGGACAATCTTTGATAATGATTAAGGTTTTTAAAATAAGAATATAACTGTTGGTTGTTTTTTTTTCTTTAATAGTTAAGAGTACCTTTAATATTTGTTTCCTTTAAGTAAATAACACTGGTGGGGGTCAAGTAACAGGGGGAGGGGTGGGGGAAAAGTAAGATATGGGGCAGAAAGTTTTTTCTTTTACTTTAAGTTTTTATAAGTTGTAGATATAGTTTTGCTACCATATGTTACTAATAAAATTGTTTATTATCATGAATAGTACTGGAATCTTAATCTGTTTTAGTGGTTACACATATGGAGCAGAAGTTAGTACTCCAATTAATTAGAGTTGATTATATTTAAAACATCATTCAGACGATGGGTTGTTGTATTTGTAAATGCTCCATTGCTACTATAGACATTCATCTTTATGCTGCATGATAAATAACAATCTTTTCAGAAAATATGGCATTAAATTCAAACCCAGTAAACCTGGTATTAATAAAGCTGTTTGGAGTACTGTGTACACTTCTGGTCAAAACGCCTCAAAAAAGATAATTTAGCATTGGAAAAAGTGCAGAAAAGAGCAACTGGAACAATTAAAGGGTTGGGACACTTTCTCTATGAAGAAAGGTTAAAATGCTTGGGGCTCTTTAGCTTGGAGAAACGTCGACTGAGGGGGTGACATGATAAAGGTTTACAAGATTATGCATGGGATAGAGAAGGTAGAAAAAGAAGTACTGTTCTCACTTTCTCACAATACAAGAATTCGTGGGCACTCAATGAAATTGCTGAGCAGTTGGGTTAGAACAGATAAAAGGAAGTACTTCTTCACCCAAAGGGTGGTTAACATATGGAATTCACTGCCACAGCAGGTGGCAGCGGCTATAAGTAAAGACAGCTTCAAGAGGGGATTGGATAAACATATGGAGCAGAGGTCCATCAGTGGCTATTAGCCGCAGCATATTGTTGGATCTCTCTGTCTCGGGCAGTGATGCTCTATATTCTTGGTGCTTGGGAGGGGGGGCAACAGTGGGAGGGCTTCTAGTGTCCTGGTTCCACTGATGGACCTCCTGATGGCATCTGGCTTTCTTGGCCACTGTGTGACACAGAGTGTTGGACTGGATGGGCCATTGGCCTGATCTAACATGGCTTCTCTTATGTTTTTATGGTATTTCTCATCTAACACCACTACATAATAACTTTGACCCTGCTTTTGTGCTAGATAATGGTACAAGGATAAACATAAATAGATTTCTTACTGATTTACTTGCTAAAGATTTATTGTGATATGGAATTTTTATGAACTACAGCCCACTTCAACAGATATAAGATTTCTGCCCTATATTGGTATGCACAGTGATACGCAAGTGGAATCTTTGTCTGGGGGCCTATAGTGGCACTTGGCAGCTTTGACATAAAGTGAGCCATCAAGCTGCAACCAACTTATGCCAACCCAAACACAGGATTTTCAAGGCAACAGATGCATTGCTCTTCTCTGTATAGCAACCCTAGATTTCATTGGTGGTCTCCTATCCAAGTACAAACCTTAGCTGATCCTGATTAGATTCCAATTTCTAATGAGATTGGGCTAGGCTGGGCTGTCTAGGCTGCTTTATACTAGTAAAGTATCATAAAAGATGACTGGGCACCACTGAACCAGTAGCCAAGTTCAATATGTTGTTTAACTTGACCATGAATAGCAGAGTCTTCAGAATGTATCAGAACAGAAACTCATCTTTAATTGCAAGGCCATACTAATGACTTCAAAATGCTAATCACATTTTTTTTCTGAATTTAATGTCAGGATTTACATGCATTTGGTTGGATCTAAAAATGTCCTCCCACTTATTGGAACACAAGTTCAGCTTGTGGAAGGTTGTTTTATACCTCAAAATCAAGCATTACACAAGAAAAGCAAAAGAAATCTAAAAGATGTTCCTTCATTTGCACAAATTCTTCTACAAAGCAGAAACATAAGAACTGCCATATAACACACAGCACTTCATTAATTCTTGCATGTACATTCATGAACTAGAGCTAGCTTCTGCTCGTATTTCCCTGGAGTCAACCCCTTGCACTATGTGCTAGTTCAGTGTATCTACACAGACCAAAGAGGAAAAAAGCAAAAAATAACAAAAGCACACAGATCAAAGTTATTTTCAAAAAATTAAAAAACTGCACAGCAGCTGATAGGTAACAGAATGCAAAATTGCTTCTAACATAAAAAGCTTTGGAGATGGACATTCAAAATGGGTGTGAGTCTATTTGACATCTACAAATAGGGATGTAGTTAGGGTGGAAGCCACCAGGTAAACTACCTAACTAAAACACTTACCTACCTAAACATTTTTAAAAGGAGGTTAAGTATCAGAGCTTCCATTCAAAAGAAGGGTGGGGAGGTTGGTCAGACTAGAAAAATATCTAGTTAGACATTAATGTCATTTCTCCAAACTACACTAATCTGACCTGCCACATCACAGTCTCTTCTAGTGCAAGGTGGATTTTTCAAGGTCTTCCTCATACTGATGTGATCCTGGAAAAAAATCTGCCTTTAGCTACTGTTATTGTGAACACTGCAGTGTTTAAAAATGTAAGGGTAGAGTTGCCACTGGGGAAAATGTGCCATCCTGTTTGTGTGTAAAGTGCCATCAAGTCACAGCTCACTTGTGGCAACCCAAGCAAGACTGGTTCCTGACTAATTGTAAGGGAGACAGCATTTGCCTGCCCTACACAGTTTGAATAGAAACACATGGAGGGGGGGATCCAATGGGGTCTTTTCATTAGAGCTAGCCATTAGGGAAAGCCTGACAAAGCACCATTATTCTCTTGCCCTTCAGTGCAGCAAGAGCTCCCCTACCCTCCCACCCTTTTCTGAGACCCTGCAGGATTAGCTGGTTGCCTACCAAGAGCCAAACAGGAATTTTTTGGACTCTCACTTGAATTGGCAGTGTGGTGGGAGTCTTTTTTTGCCTGCTTTGTAGGGTCTGTTTAGGGAAGAATAATTATGCCTGGTTTTCTGGTTAGAACCTAATGAGGTTGGCAGGGAAAGCAATGGTTAAAGGATGTTAAATTGGTAAGTACCCCAAGATATCTGTGATGGGGAGCTATCAAGCTGGGCACCCAGGGCCGGCGCATGGGAGTAGGTCAAGTAGGTGGCTGCCTGGGGCGCCACTTGGCCTAGGAGCATCATGAGGCACCCCCTCTTCCCGCACCGTTGCTGGCTGCCTCCCTGAACCCGCCACCTCCCTGCGCCCACCGCTTCCCTGCACACACCGCCTCCCCATGCCTGCTGCCCTCTGCTTCCCTGCACCCGCTGCCTCCCCGCGTTTGCCGCCATTTGCCTCCCTGCACCCGCCACCTCCCCATGCCTGCTGTCATCTGCCTCCCCGCGCTTGCTGCCTCCCATGCCTGCCGCCATCTGCCTCCCCGTGCCTCCGATATCCGCTGCCCTCCCATACCAAGCGCCAACCACACGGGGGGGACAGGGGAGTTCGGCATGCCACAAACCTGCCCAGCCGCCCTCGGGAGGAACCTCCTGTGGCCACCTGGCCCCAGCCAGCCACAGTCGGCCCTGCACAGCCATCTCTGAGGGCAGCAGGACCCATGTTGGGTTCGGCAGCAGAAATGATGACGTCATTATGACATCAACGGCACGCATGATTGAAACAATTGGGGGGCGGAGATCAGGGATTGGCCTGGGGCGCAGGCACCCCCCGCCCGGGCCTGTGGGCACCCATTGCCTAAACAGTCTAGGTGGAGCAGTGAGCACCTCCTCAGGGTTCGGGACTCCTATCACAAGCCCTAAGGCTGAACCACCATGGGTGGGTGTTGTCCTCCTCCATCCCTCCTATCCCTCCTATGTGAGCTGTGAAAAGAAAGATTCAGGAGACATTTTGGATCTGGCTCTGACCCAAAGTGGTATTGCCCAGTACCTTATGGGTTAAATAATTTGCAGATCAGCTGTTTCATCATGGCAAATCTGAACTCCCTCACTGGTTGGAACTGGGTGGGAGTGAGTGAGACTGTGGTGCACCAACCATTGGCCCACCAAACCATCGATCACCTGTTCTTGCATTGCATTGGCTGGCTCTGCTCTCCCCCACCCACTGCTGGCCCCAGGACAGATGACAATTGGCCTCTGGGGAAACTGTTAGGCAATGGCTGCTGCTAATCAACTAATCTTGCTTATCTCAGTAAAAAGCAACCAAGCTTGGTTCTTTCAGTAAAAGGCAGTGTGGGAGGCCCTTTCAAGTCCTATTTTGGCTTTCAAGGGAGAACTCATTGGTTGACTCTGCTCCTCTCCCCCACCCAAGTTGCTAGCCAGCCAACCAGCTTCTCCCAGTCAAAAGCAACCAAATCTTGTTCAGGCTCTCCCTACTCTCCCACTAACTAAGCTGCCTGTTGCTCTGCTTTTCAGAGAAGAGCCTTGCCTCTACTGGCTGAGGGACAGAGGAGGAGGAGGAGGGAAAGAGCTATAGAGAAAGCCTTTTCGTGATTGGCTGAGGAAGGAAGAAATGATATTTCTCAATTGTTTAAGAACTCTCTTGATTGGCTGAGAACTCCTCCCTATCCACCTCCAGAAGGGAAACAGACAGAGACAAGGGAAAAAATGGTATCCTGTACCAGCAGGCTAGATACAGTGAGAGAGAGAGAGAGGGAGGGAGGGAGGGAGGGAGGGAGGGAGGGAGGGAGGGAGGGAGGGAAGGAAAGCAAAAGACATACTGAAGTCCTGTGCTTAAGACCAACAACATTATCAGAGAGAGTGTGTTGGTCTGAAAGGTATCACACGAGGCCTCTGAGGGAGAACTCATTGGGGCCAGTCCTAACTATGGCTGCCAGTTCCAGGTTTGTGGGAAATTCCTGGAGATTCTGTGATGGAGTTTGAAAGGGGCATAGGAGTTAGGGTTTCAGAGCAGGGTCTGCCAGACTGCTGTGGAAGCTGACTGGGTGATTTCAGATCAGCCACAGACTTTCAGCCTAACCTGCCTTACAGGGTTGTTGTTCAGATCAAAGGGGGGGAGAGGAGAATGATGTACGCTGCTTTGGTCCCCACCACCGTGGAGAGAGAGTGTCCTTTCCCTAGGTGGAGGCATCAGGGAGAGGGGGAAGGTGATGGAAAACTGAAGGCAGAGGGGCAGATAAAGGGAAGGAAATTTCTGGAGATTTAAGGGGTGGAGCCTGGAGAGGGTGGGGTTTCAGGAAGAGTGGGAACTCAGACGGGTACAATGCCATATACTGCACCC
Source organism: Heteronotia binoei (assembly GCF_032191835.1). Classification (NCBI taxonomy): domain Eukaryota; kingdom Metazoa; phylum Chordata; class Lepidosauria; order Squamata; family Gekkonidae; genus Heteronotia; species Heteronotia binoei. The sequence continues at coordinate 86,615,426 of NC_083227.1, read as the reverse complement.
TCCAAACCAGCCATTTCCTCCTGGGGAACCACGGTTGCCAATCTCCAGGTGAGGCAAAAAAAAAAAATGGGATAACACGCTAATGCCATTGAGGAAATTGACAAACAGGCTAATGTGTTGTATTCATTTGAGCATTGGTTCCAGATATTAAAATTAATAGGGTCTGTGGAGAAACGCCATCTTAGAGTGTTGGTGCTTCATTGGCAGGGATCAGTAAACTCCTCAGCAGGCTTTGTAGCCTCCCTCCAAACCCCCCCTCCCTTCCAGAGCCAAACCAACAACTCTAGGGGGAAAGTCTCCTAGAGAGGCAGGAAGTGCTTTTGTTCTTTGCATGTGTGTTAAGCAGGAAGAGGTTTTTAGTTCTCAGCTGCAGCTCGAAGGAAGAGGTTGCCAGTGGGAGAGCTCCTGCCTGTGCATGCGGCCTATTCAAAAGAGAATGAGGCCTCCAGGCAGTAAGACAAAGTAAGTCATCCAAAAGGGCAGGGCATGTTTAGATCAGGGCCAGCAGGATGCGTTTATAATCAACTTTTCTTTGTGATGCTCTGTGCGTGTGCTGTGCTGTGCTAACTTTTTAAAGGCAACTGGTTTTGTTTGTTTTTCTTTCCCCATCTTTTTCTCTTTTAAATAAATGTTTTTTCTGTTTTAAATGCTGGCAGTCAATCTCTGTACCACATAGATCCCCAGACCGCTTTAGACCACGCTGTGTTAAGAAGGGGCCCCAGGTGAAGGGGGGAAGGCATGCAGTTGGATAAGGTGCCAATCCTCCAGGGGTGCCCCAAAGAAGTGCTGAGGTCTCTGTGAAACCCAAGTACAGGGTGGCAGAGGACCTTGAGGCCTGGCCTCATAGCTGGAGAGGGGGATTGGGAGTCCTGTTCCTCTCAATCGGAACCCCTAGACTGAGCAGGTGGTGGCAGCGAGCCCAAGGGGCAGGAGGAGAAATAGCTCCCTCCAGGAGTTGGCGACTCCATAGGGAGCAGACGGGACCGGGTCTGAAGGCAGAATCGGGCCGGTTCCGTCACAGGGTCAGACGAAGGTTGTCCAAAAAATGTGGAGATACTGGAAGCATGTCACGACTATTGCTGTTGAAATTATACAACCATTGCTGTTGAAGAAAACTATTAGCATGTCCTCGAATATCTATAGAGCTTTCCTCTTCCATTTTGTGGACTTTATGAGTCGTAATTTTTGAATTAGTGACCTGTTTGCATTCCAGTATAGTGAATTATTGTTTGTATTATCAAGATGCTGTTTACAATGTATCATTACTGATTACTGAGTAATTGACAAATTTGTTGCAGGATTCAATGTTAATATTGATTTAAATAGAATATATATATATATATCAGTATTTTGCATTGGTAATTTTGTGAATAAAAATTGTGTATCCTTACACAGTTCTCTCCAGGCTATCAATCTCCAGGTGAGGGCTGGAATTCACTCAAAATTACAATTGTTTTCTAGATGGCAGAGATAAGCTCCCTTGAGGTGGGGGGGGGGGCGGAATGAATGCCTTCACTTGGGTAAAAGGGAAGACAGCAAGGGGGGGCACTCGCTCCCGCCTCTTTTTAGAACCTTTTTCTCTTCAACGGGCCTTATTCCTAGTGTTCAATAAAGTTCCTAGTTTAACTCAAATTACATGTTGTGTTTTCATTCAGGGGTGGGTGGCCAAACGGATTTCAAGTCAAGTGTGAAACTGAGGTGGCTTGCCATTGCTTTTCTCTGCAGAATCTTTCTTGTGGTTTTCCATCCAAGTACTAACCAGGGCTGACCATGCTTAGCTTCCGAAGTGGAGACTGGGCTGTACCATGTCTCTCCCCCGTCCCCAATCCCTAACAGACAGTTAATGTGACATTTTTATCATGAACACTAAATTCTGAATCATGGAAGTACATGACTTAGCCCTGAAAGCGATATATATATCTTCCTAACACACACCAATTATTCTCATTAGCCACTTGAAGGGGATTTTAAAAAAACAAACAGAATACTGATCAGATACTAAATTTGATTTTTTTAAAAGCAAAATAGAAGTATTCAACCTTCAAAAAACAATTTGGATATATTATAGAATCCTGCTGCTGCTTGGTAAATCACTGTCTCATTCCAAATTCCAAACAGTTCTAATGGAATATACACTTTTCATAGCAAACACAGCAAACAGGGAAAGGAAATTCTCACTGTCAAAAGTACTCTCCTTTAAGAAGGCAACAAAAACAATATTTTCATGCATGGTGCATAGTAAATTTGTTCTCATAGATGTTAAATTCAGACTAATTACAAATTTTAATGTAAAATAAGACAAAAGGCAAGCTCATGCAAAGTAAATACTAGGCACCACACACAACACACTCAGGTTTTCAGCAACAGTACTGTAAACATACCTGAAATACTATAGCTGGATCTATACATATAGATGGTTCTTTCTGCAAGAAGCAAGGAAAACCACAACTGTTTTCACTAATTTAAGAACCTTCTGTGTTCACATTTTTCTCCTTTCTATCTTAGCCACAGCTTGCAGCGAATAAGTCATTACATGATAGGCTAGGCTAGGCAGATAGATAGATAGACAGACAGACATTCTGTTCAACTCAATCACAGAAATACTCTTGTACCTACTCCTAATCATACCCCCCTTGAAATGGATCCACTGAAGCAGGTTGTTTGCAAATCTTCTATTTATTTTGACGTCTTCCTCAGGAGAAGTTCCTAGCAAGCTGTATTCAGCAGTGGATTTGATATTTTGTGTCACTCCCATATGAACTTCCTGTACAGATTTTATTTATATTATTGGGCATCTTCAAGGTCTTAGGCTGCAAGGCAAACCTGATCAGGTTAAACTAGGATGTCACAGTAGGCATCAAACCAGTGTGCAGAAGAATACGGAGAAAGCTTTGGATGCAAATGAATATTCAGCCCAAGATTACAGCTAAAAATAATAATACAAGGAGACCATTGCAACAGGATTTCCCTAGGATCAACTTCATATGATATCTCAATATCAGATGCTACTTTCAAAGTTCCCCTGAATTTTGAAATCAGCTTTCTAGTGATGTAGGCTTCACATTCCAGAAGGGAAATCTGAAGTCCTATTAAAATGCAAAACATGTCATGCAGTGGAGGCTTACAAAGCCTCTTCTTCAGAACCAAATCTCTTAAGAAGCTAAAGAGAATTCTCCAGAGATGAAATTAACCAGGAAGAGAAGCAAACTGAGGTCAGTTTCCAAAAGACACCCCAGAAAAAGATGAAAACATACCCGGATTTGCTGTGCTGAGCAACAACAACGCCTTTCAGGATTTGGAAGCAGAATGGAGTAAAGCATACCTGTAGGAATAGCTCAGTTCTGACAGAATTACTTTATTACACAGGCAATGGCAAGCATAAATAAAACAGAGACAGGAAAAGCCACCAATGAATTAGTGGTGCATGAGTGAACAGGTACTAAAGTAAGTTGAGCTCAAGAAAACATACAGGTTTCCAAAGGGATGCAATGATTCAAGGAGCATGACTACCATCAAGGGGTTTGCACCTGCCAAGGCTCCCTACCTGGCAAAGAGCCAATTGCTAACTGGAGCCCCCTGGGACCTGCAGCTCCTTTTAGCCTTCTCACTTTTTCAACATCTCCCTCAGAAAGAAAGAGCAGGAGGAGATCAAGTGTGGTTGATTGCAAGGAGATAAGGAAGTGGCCCCTTCTCATCATCACATTTCTTTATTTTTAGGAAACCCTAAGGATTTTCCTATGATATATTCTTTTAAAGTTATCTTTAACTACTTCAGTAAGTATGCAAGCACTATGAGTTGATTTTGCAGAATAATATTGAAATACTGAATATCATACTAAGGACCACCAAAAAATTCAAATAAGTGTGTTCTAGATCAAATCAATTCTCCTAGAAGCTGAAATGTCTAAACTACGGCTATACTATTTTGGCAACATTCCAAGAAACAAGAATAATTGGAAAAGTCAATACTAGAAAAAAATTGAAGAAAGCATGAAAAGAGGAAAATCTAATGTGAAATAGGTTGAAGGCTGTGGCTTCCTTTGTTGAGTCAGTTTGCAAGACAAGCAAAGTTGTTAATTATAGGACATTTTTTGCAGTCATTAGTTTATAGGGTTTCCATAAATTGGAAGCAATTTACCAACACATAACATACACACAAATTCTCAGAAGGTGGGGGGAGGGGAACCCTCACTATAATATGGCTATTGAATATTAAGTACATATGAAGGACTGCAAAGTTATTGGTCGATAATTTCAGATCATTTTATACCTAAAATCACAGACCAAAATCAATAAAGCACTGTGCATAAATGAAAACTTAGGTTTTCTTATGCATTTATTTGTTAGACAAAAAAATAATCATCCATGCTAATAAATGCATTTTCTTTTTATTTTATTTTTCCTTCAGAGCAAAATATGATAGCCAGCATTCATTACTGAAATGAACAACAATTTTTTATATATACTTCCTCCTTTTAAGATGGCTGATGTGATCAAACATATATTTAAGAGCTTGTCATGATCCTGGGCCTAGTGAGGCCTGCAAGCCCCAGAAAAGCCTGCCTAGGAGATACTGGGGAAAGCCTACATTTCCCAGGATCCCCTCTATCCCTTTGATTGTGTGCCAAGGTTTTGGAGGGAAATGAGCCCAGAGGGGGGTGGGGTCTGGGATAAGAGCATAAAAGAGCCAAGCCCAGATAGGGTGTGTTCTTTCCTGGAGAGGCTGCAGGCAGAGAAGAAGTGATCTCTGGAACAGGCAGTAGGAAGATCCCTTACCTAAGAAGGTGAGTTTTGGTATTAGAGCAGGGACTATCTAGCTAAACGGAAAAAGTCCAGAAAAGGACAACTAGAATGATTAAAGGTTTGGAACACTTTCCCTATGAAGAAAGGTTAAAACGCTTGGGGCTCTTTAGCTTGGAGAAACGTCGACTGCGGGGTGACATGATAGAGGTTTTTCAAGATAATGCACGGGATGGAGAAAGTAGAGAAAGAAGTACTTTTCTCCTCGTGGGCATTCGATGAAATTGCTGAGCAGTCAGGTTAAAACAGATAAAAGGAAGTACTTCTTCACCCCAAGGGTGATTAACATGTGGAATTCACTGCTACAGGAGGTGGTGGCAGCTACAAGCATAGACAGCTTCAAGAGGGGGTTAGATAAAAATATGGAACAGAGGTCCATCAGTGGCTATTAGGCACAGTGTGTATATATATGTGTGTGTGTATATATATATATTATTTTTGTGCCACTGTGTGACACAGAGTGTTGGACTGGATGGGCCATTGGTCTGATCCAACATGGCTTCTCTTATGTAAATCGTGGATCCACAGCTTCGTGGCAGCGCCAGGGACCAAAAACTTGGTGTTGAACCACGGATCCTCTTGGATCCACATGATTTTTGCTTTGAAACCCCCCAAGCTCACCATCCAATCACATATCATGTTCATGGGCAGAGTTTGCACCACAGAAATCATGGATCCACCGCTTTGTGGCAGCCCCAGGGACCAAAAACCTGCTTTTTGAACCACGGATCCTCATGGATCCCCATGATTTCTGCTTTGGATCCCCCGAAGCCCTTCATCCAATCACTTATCATGTCCATGGGCAGAGTTTGCACCACAGAAATCATGGGTCCACGGCTTCGTGGCAGCGCCAGAGACCAAAAACTTGGTTTTGGACCATGGATCCTCATAGATCCACATGATTTTTGCCTTGGATCCCCCCATGATCACCATCCAGTCACATATCATGTCCATGGGCAGAGTTTGCACTACAAAAATCGTGGATCCACGGCTTTGTGGCAGCGCCAGGGACCAAAAACTTGGTTTTGAACCACGGATCCTCATGGATCCCCATAATTTCTTCTTTGGATCCCCCGAAGCTCACCATCCAATCACATATAATCTCCATGGTCAGAGTTTGCACCAAAGAAATCATGGATCCACGGCTTCGTGGCAGTGCCAGGGACCAAAAACCTGGTTTCAGACCAAGGTTCTTAATAGATCTTTCTGTTTTTGCTTCAGATCATCCCAAGCTCCCCCTGGAGTAATATATTATGTCAATGGCCACAACTTATATCCTAAAACCATGGATCCACAGCTTTTTAGTGACACCTTGGAGCAAAAACTGGTCCTGCACCATGGATCCTAATACATTTTTCTGTTCTTGCTTCACATCACCAAACTGGAGAGCCAGTTTGGTGTAGTGGTTAAGTGTGAGGACTCTTATCTGGGAGAACCGGGTTTGATTCTCCACTCCTCCACTTGCACCTGCTAGCATGGCCTTGGGTCAGCCATAGCCCTGGCAGAGGTTGTCCTTGAAAGGGCAGCTGCTGTGAGAGCCCTCTCAGCCCCACCCACCTCACAGGGTGTCTTTTGTGGGGGAGGAAGGTAAAGGAGATTGTGAGCCGCTCTGAGACTCTTCGGAGTGGAGGGTGGGATATAAATCCAACATCTTCTTCTTCTTCTTCTTCTTCTTCATCCCAAGTTCCCCCTCAAGTAATATATCATGTCAATGGCCACAACTTATATCCCATCACCGTGGATGCACAGTTTTGTGGTGATACCATGGAGCAAAAAATGGTCCTGCACCATGGAACCACATGGATCCTCATGGTTTTTGCTCGGGGTCACCCGAACATCAACATCAAACCACGTATCATGTCCATGGGTAGAGTCTGCACCACAGAAGTTATGGGTTCATGGCAACCCCATGGAGAGAGAACAGAGTTCCAGACCATAGATCCTTATGGATCCTCAGAATGTCAAAGAATGACTTTTCGAAACTTTGTGTGTGAGCACCACAAACTTAACATCTACTCGCTTATCGCATCGCTGGCCACTGTTTATGGCACAGATGTTTATTCAATCATCTCCATACCACCATGTTACGAAATCAGATATCTAAAGTACAGATCTCTCATAGATTCATACTCATGATTGGACCCTCTGAAACGCAACATCGAATCACATTTCACAGCAGGGTCCACAAACTATGGCACAAAAACACCATTTTTGACACCAACTTTATAAAGAACTTTGGTAGAAATATGAATCACCATGTAGCATGTTAGTGAATGCTCAACCCACCCAGTTCTGTGAGTTCCGCTGGCTGTGGCTCTTTGGGCTCAAAAAAGGGGTAAGGGAGAAGGATAAAGCTCATTCTCCCTTTTCATGGTGTTACCAATCCAAAGTTGGCCCCTATGGTGATTTTTCAACACAGAGCCCACAGCTTCCATTCTGCTGAAAATCTCTGAAGCAATCTTGTGTTTCACGGTCTTCTTTCACCCTTTCTTTTGTGATGCTAGAATACAGGTTTTCCTTGGTCGTCTTATAACAGGATTAATTAGGGTTGCCAAGCTGAATTCAAGAAATATCTGGAGACTTTGGGGGTGGAGCCAGAAGACATTAAGAGTGGAGCCAGGACCAAGGGTATGACAAGCATGATTGAACTCCAAAGGGAGTTCTGGCCATCACATTTAAAGGGACTGCACATGTTTCAAATGCCCTCCATTCATTAGAAATAGTGAAGGATTGGGGCACCTTCTTTTGAGGCTCATAGAATTGGACCCCCTAGTCTAATTCTTTTGAAACTTGGTGGGTATTTTGGAGAGAGATACTGGATGTCTCCACCCCAAAACACAGCCCCCGCAGAGCCCTTGTTAGCCATGGATGAATTTTCCATTATACCCTATGGGAATTGGTCTCCTTAGGGAATAATGGAGTGTCCAGCAGACACTACCCCCCCCCCCGCTTTCTGATGACCCTGAAGTGGGGGAAGGACCTCTAAACAGGGGAATCCTCTGCCCCTACCTGGAGATTGGCTACCCTAGTTTCCAGGTTAAAGTGGAGGCCAGTGTAGAGTGAATTACAGTAATCTAGCCTGGAGGTGACCACTGCATGGATTACTGTGGCTGGTCTGAACAAGGCAGGAGGCGAGCTAGTTGCCTGACTTGGCGTAGGTGGATGAATGCAGTTTTAGCAATATGTGTGACCTGGGCCTCCACTGGAAGAGAGGCATCCAAGGTCACTCCCAAACTCTTGACTGTTGGTGCCGGTATTGAGGGTGCCCCATCAAGAGCAGGCAAGCTACACTCCAGCTCCAACCCCGGTTCCCCCAGCCACAGAACCTCCATCTTTGAGTGGTTCAGTTTCAACCTACTCTGCTTCAGTGAGCCCACCACAGCCTCCAAACCCACAGCCAAGGATGACGGGATTGAGGCCGATCGGTCACCGAACAGCAAATACAGCTAAGTGTCATCTGCATAGTGATGACACCCTAGCCCAAAACTCCATACCAGCTGGGCAAGGGGAGAGGAGTGCCCCTTGAGGAACCCAACAATCCAGGGGGTGTCATGAGGACACATTCTCTCCTTGCGCCACCCTTTGTCCTCATCCATGGAGAAAAGAGGAGAGCCATTGTAAGGCTAAGCCATGTATTCCCATGTCATCAAGGTGGTGAGTCAACAGATCATAGTCGGCTGTATCAAACGCTGCTGTGAGATCCAATAATAACAGCAGTGCCAACCCACCTTGATCCAGCTGCATTCGGAGGTCATCTGATTAGAGCAACCAGAACAATCTCAGTCCTGTGGCCAGGGTGGAAACACAACTAGAATGGATCTAGCACCAATGTGTCCTCCAGGAAGCCCTGGAGCTGCTCAGCTACTGCTGTCTCAATTACCATTCCCAGAAATGATAGATTTGATACTGAGCGGTAACTGGCCAGATCCACAGGATCTAATGATGGCTTCTTTAAGAGTGGTATGACCACTGCTTCCTTTAGGCCCTCTGGAAACATACCAGTTTCTAGGGACAGGTTGATAATTTCCTTCATGGCCCTGAATCCTCACATCACCAGTCCTAACCAGCCACGAGGGACATGGGTCTAGTAAGCAAGTGGTAGTTCTAACAGCTCCCAGGACCCTGTCAACATCGGCAGAAGAGAGCAAGTTGAAAGAGTCACAAACTGAACCCAAAGACAGCCAAGGGGGCTTCAGTTCATTCACTGTATCGAAACTGGCAGGTAGGTCATTGCGGAGCAACAAGACTTTATCCGTGAAAAAGCTCATGAACACCTCAGAACTAATAGGCAAATTATTTCCTCTGTTTGAGCCTCTAGTTGTGAGGGATCTTAGTGACCAAATTATTTTAAACATTTGAGCTTGGTGTGAGTAGGCCTGCCAAGCTCCCATGGGGAGCAGGGGATCCCCCAGCCTGGAAGGTTCCAACTCGGCCGCAGGAAGCAGGTCGCTGGAGGGATCCCTGCACCCAAAGAGCCCTGTCATCATGTGCTGCCCCTGGCATGATGACATCACCCAGAAGTCAGCATGCTGGGAACATTGCGCTAGGGATGCTCTAGGAGTTGCAGCAAAAACTATAGCACCATAGGGTTTTACCGCAAATTCTAGAGCGTTTCCAGTGTGACTCTTTCTGGTTTCTGGCTGTGACTCTTTCAACTTGCTCTATGGTACCATAGAGTTTTACCACAACTCCTAGAGCATCCCCAGTGCAACGCCCCCCAGCCCAATGATGTCACTGCCAGTGGCGGAGTGGATGCGATGGAGGCTTAGTAGAGCTCCCTCTTCGCAGTCTTAACTGCCATCTAATAGGACTTCACCAACATCCTATGAGTTGTTCAAACCATCTCATCACAAGTACGCTGTCAAACTCGCTCTAGTTGTCAGTGCTCCTGTTTCATCCCCTGGATTTCTTCTGTATACCAGGAGGATGATTTTGCACAGGAGCACAGAAAACATCGAGGTGCAATCTCTTTGATGGCTTCAGTGAGATGGGAATTCCAGTCCCCTACCAGCTTATTTAAGGAGGTGCAGGAGGGCTGTGGATCCTGCAGAGTGTTCTGGAACCAAATAGGGTCCATAAGTCTCTGCAGGCAAGCAAAAACTAGCTCGTCACCCAGACAGGGAAGAGCGGAAATGTCCAGCCAGGCCTTCAAAACCAAATAGTCCGACCATGGCACATCTTCCTTTGAGGCTAGGTCCACATTCAACACCATACTAAAGATCAAATCCAATGTGTGGCATGCCTGATGTGTGTGGCCCAAGATGTTTTTTTTGAGTCCCAGTGCTGCCGTGGAAGACATTAGTTCCGTAGCCTGAACAGAAGTGGCAGGCTTGTCCGCATGGACATTGAAGTCTCCCAAGATCAATAGCTGTGGGAACTCCAAGGCCCACCCGACCACCATCTCCAGCAGGCCCAGAAGGCCATCCGCTGGTGAGCTAGGCAATTGGTACACCACACAGATGGCCAGAATCACCTCTGACTCCCACACCAGGCCAGAACATTCAATTCCAGTGATTTTGGGGATGGGGAGTGGCTGGAAGGAAAAAACCTCATGGATGAGCAAAGCCACCTGCCCCCTGTGTTCAAGACTGATGCAAGACTGAAAAACCTGGTGGGGCAAGCTCTTTCAGGGCGACTGTTCCTTCTTCCCGAACCCAGGTCTTGGTCACACAAACCAGGACTACTTACTGAGCTACAAGGTAGTTTTATAGAGTCTTGGTCTTCTTATTGATAGACCTGGCATTGCATAGCATCGGCGTGGAAGGGGACCGAGCATGTCCATATCTCTGTTTCCTTCCATGCCAAGACCTTCTCCCACCGCTATACCTCCTTCTGCCCTGGATAACTGGAATCCCCAGTCCAGAGCTGGCACTTTACATGATGTTATCAATATGCATGCTGTTCTTCATATAGTATCATAGAGTTGGAGGGGACCTCCAGGATCAGCTAATCCAACCCCCTGCACAATGCAAGAAATTCACAAATACCTCCCCCTAAATTCACAGGATCTTCATCGCTGTCAGCTGGCCATCTAGCCTCTTGGGGGGGATTCAAAGCAAAAATCATGAGATCCATGAGAATCCGTGGTCCAAAACCAAGTTTTTGGTCCATGGTGCTGCCATAAAGCCGTGGACCCACGATTTCTGTGATGGAAACTCTGCCCATGGACATGATATGTGATTGGATGGTGTTCTTGTGGTGGCCAAAAGCAAAAGTAATGGGAATCCATGAGGATCAGTGGTCCAATACCAAGTTTTTGATCCATGGTGCTGCCAGGAAGCCATGAATCCATGAATTCTGTATTGCAAGCTCTGCCTATGGACGCAATATGTGATTGGATGGTGAGGTTGGGGGGATCCAAGGCAAAAATCATGGGAATCCATGAGGATCTGTGGTCCAAAACCAAGTTTTTGGTCCATGGTGCTGCCACAAAGCCGTGGATCCATGATTTTTGTGGTGGAAGCTCTGCCCATGGACATGATATGCGATTGGATGGTGAGGTGGGGGGGGGGGGATCCAAGGTAAAAATCATGAGGATCCATGGTTCAAAACCAAGGTTTTGGTCCATGGTGCTGCCACGCAGCCATGAATCCATGGTATCTGTGGTGCAAACTCTGCCCATGGATATAAGAACTGATGGTGAGTTTGGGGGGATCCGAAGCAAAAATCATGAGGATCCATGAGGATCCGTGATTTGGAAGCATGTTTTTCCACTGCTGTGGTGCCACAGATTCGTGGAGGCATGATTTTTCTGGTGCTGCATAGAGTCTAATACAGGATCTGCAGCATGATGGTGGTTTGATTTCATTTCTCTGTAAAAATCATATGAATTCATGAGGATCTGTGCTTTGGAACCCTGTTTTTGCACTGATGAAGCGCCACTAATCCGTGGAAGCATGATTTTTGTGGTCCTGCCTATAGTCTAAGTCAGGATCTATCGAATCATAGTGGTTTGATTTCATTTCAATGCAAAAATCATATGAATTCATGAAGATCCGTGTAGATCCGATTTTTACCCTTTTCCGGTTTTAAGGAATACAAAAGTTGTATCCTTTATGGCAGGCAATTTGAGAACTCAAGAGCCAGATGAAAAAATAATCCAGGACAGAGACAGGGATGCTATGAGACCAGCAGTTCAGAGGAGGAACGCTTAAGGAAGAGAATAAGCAGGACTGCTTTAAAGAGTCAGAGCTTAACAGCCAAACTAGAGATGATAGTAGGGGATATGTGAGTGGGTTTCCCATACATTTTAACACTGAAGTAAGCTGTACTGGGCTTTAAAGGTCAATGTGAGCATCTTGAATGGAGCCCAGAAACAAACTGGAAGTCAGTATAAATGAGCCAAGACTGAAGTGATATGACCCCCTCTGATCAACATCATGGATTCACTAATTCTGAATGGTTTTCAAGGAGTGTCCCACACAATGCATTGCAGTAATCTAATCTAGATGTAACCAAGGCATACACCATAGTGACCAGATCTTTTCTGTCCAAGAAAAACCGAAGCTGACTACCCCATAGACGCTGGTGGTTGAGCTATCACCTGCTTATCCAGCCATAGGCCTGGGTCCAAGAGCACTCCAAACTTTGGACTTGTTCCTTCAAGGGGAGTGCAACCCAATCAAGTTTAAATCCCAGGTGGACCATTCACTCACCAGTAACACTGTCATCTTGTCAGGATCAAGTTTCAGGTTATTAGCCTGCATCCACTCAAAAAATTGTTCAGGGTTTCTACGTCCTCCCTAGGATCAGCCAGAAGTGCAAGATAGAGCTGAGTGTCACACACCTATAGGTGAAAACCCAGCCCATGTCTTCAGATAACCTCACCCAGCAATTTCTTGTACTGTTTAAAGGAACAGGGGACAAAATAGATCCCACAGGCCAAAGGCCAACAGATTGAACAACAGTCCCTCAGCATCACCTTCTGGACTTCCACTGCAGGTAGGATCAGAACCACTAGAACCAGTACCACTCAGTCTCAGCCCAGAAAGTCAGTCCAAAAGAATACCATGATTAATGGTATCAAAAGCTGCTGAAAGATCCAGGAGAATCAACAGAGTTGCACTCTGTTCATCTGCCAGTGCAGATTGGCTTCCAGGGTGACCAAGAGTGTTTCACTCCCACAACCAGGCCTGAAACCAGACTGGAAAGGATCCAAACAATCCTCTCTTCTCTTGATGTGCTGCAGCCTTGACCCTCATAGCTTCCATTTATGGTTTTTAAGGACATCAGAATTCATAGTTTGTAAAAGATTCATTGCCACATGATAGACAGCCATTCATGTAAATCCATGCAAAGTTAAAAGTGCCCTGAGAAACAGCCTGGAGACTAGATGCAAAGAGATCTAAATGGATCTCCCGCACTTGCTTATAACTGTAAGTAGCCATCACAGGGGGCTCACATTTGGGTTGGGTCCATGGCATAGGAGAACGCTAACCCTTTCCCCCATGCATTTACATAGTCTCAATTGTTTATCTGTCAGTGCATGGAGAACCACATGCCGTTAAATAGTTTGAAGGGATTATGTGATAATTCCAGTGCCATTCACTGTCCAGAAAGGGAAATTTTGCAGGTCATAACCTGATGGTCTTTGTTAAACATTGGCGCTCACTGCACAATGGCGCCAAAAAAACACAAGCAAACTAGCATTTTACATCACTGTGCTTCACCCTCAGCGCCAACACAAATAGTGAGAGATGGCATGTTTGAATGGTTGAGTTTAAAAGTGAACATTTCTCTCATCATAATTTCCTATCTGTAAAATTAGTGGTTGTAATTAGTGGTTATTTATATATTTTATATGTTTTGTTCTGTTTATATTGGTAAGCTGCCTTGAGTTCTAGACAGTAGAAAGGCAGCAAATAAACAAACAAACAAGAGGAATAATAGTGGTTTACCTCACAAGTGGCTAAATTAAGGACTAGTATAATAGTAGTTAACAACAGTAGTTAACAATATTCTATCTATCATGTAACAACTGTCAGAAAAACAGATACATTTAAATTGTACAGGCCAAACGTGAGGATTCATGTGAAGAGATCGAAAAGTTTCTGACTTTCAAGCATTTTTAATCCAGTTTTTTTCAACTAATAAGGAGTATACTTCTTTCAGCATTAAGGCTATTGTCCTTTCCAGGGAGTAGCCCCAGTGAATAAATGAGACAATTCCCAAGCATATCTCTTTAGGGTTATTGCCTACATTATTTGGTGTACATGATCTAGAAAAGAGAGCAACATTCCCTGGTGCGATCTGAACAAATGTCTACAGAAATGTTTTTCTAGATGAGGAATGACAGCAACAGGTGCAGAGAATGATTGCAGCAGATAATGCAGAATGGCGAATGAGTAGTTTGCTTTGATACAGTGTGAAACAACTAAGTATGCTTTTTAAGCAGTTTATAAACCCATCTTCCTTTTCTGCTTCTAAAATCTGCAAAATTAGTTTGCCAGATTCAGTGCTACAAATGTCTCATGAAGTTAGTTGGTTGAGAAAATGTAATATTTGCAAGGGGAGAAGGGAGGGAATAATTCCATCGTAGTGAACTGTAGCACAAAACATTATCTCCTTCAGATAAACAATTATTATTAAATTTTAACATATGGACTTTGCTTAGAATCAAACTAAGAAATGTACCAGGCATTAACAGATTTACATCCATTTAAGAACAAAGCATGGGTGTTTGAAGTTATATGTTCATGTTGTGCAGATCAATATATCTTCTATAATAAAAGCTACAACTTTTATCAAACCAAGAGGCATTAATAGAAATTACACTAAAATAGTGTATTAGCAAATATTCAAAAATCCATACCTTCATCTCTATGACAGTCTGAAGAGCTTTCGTTTTAGCTGGTTCAGGCTGAAGTTGGGTTCTTCTGTGCAGTTCCTGTGGAGGGACACGATAGAAGTAAGCTTGACGACTCATCTTTCCATTACTCTGTCAGTTGTACAGATATATTACACCTCACAGCAAACTCCAAAGTTTAATGTTCAGACATGCACAAGCTCAAATGCTACAGGTGCATCTTTGCCTATAAATCCCCCAGCATCACTACAGACTCGTATCTTACATTACAGTCAATGCTGCCAGCACATGTGCTATTTCTGAAACCTTTATCAATAATTAACGTCAACTGTGACAAAGACAGCGTGTTGTATTTGGACTAAGAGATTACAACACTGCTGCCTCTCCCAGGCATCGGATAATAAGTCATTCAATTACAGTACATTATATTGCCAATTCAAAATGGTGGGGTGGGGGAAAACAAATGTCATTTAAAATCTACAGCTGAACTTCTCTGCATAGAGTTTTTCCACTGATATTTGGAACAAGCAATTTAGAGACATTACATTCAAATCTGACATTTACAGAATAGTAATTATATAGTGAGTTGATGCAGAACTGTTTAAAGTACCTTTTTATGTTGGCTCTTTTCTTTTCTTTCTAATATGCTGGTTTTGGAACGTACACTACAATCTCTAAACATGTTTGCTCAGAAATTAGTCCCAGAAAATTCAGGGAGACTTAATCCCAAATTAACATTTGTGAGGATCAGGGTATTTATCTATAGATAGTAAAATTACACAAAATGATATCCATGTACAAAAGTGAATATCTAGGGAAATGGTTTTTTGGGAACAATCCATCAGGAATTTCTCATGTTCAAGCTTCATTTAAATGGATATCAATTGCTCAAGAGCAGTACCCATTCACACAATGTTATTTACAAGAGAACTTTTCAGTGAACTGCATGTACAATAAATAGCTCATTCGAGTTAAAGAATAATTTAGATGCTTTCAGATTAGACTTACTTTGGCTGTCGTGTGGAAGAACTCACTAGAAAAAGCAATTATGCTTGGATTGGTTAGCACAAAAAGGAAACTGGGTCGCCAAAGCACAGGGTGGCTAGACACCATAAAAATTGACACCAGCCTGAGCATGAAACAACTCAAACAGTACAAGACCAGAAAATGTGGAGAGAGCTGGCCCATAGAATCACTATGAGTTGGGCATGACTGAATGGTTAACAACAACAGATTAGACTACTACTTTCCCCCCTTACTTTATTCATAATAATTGCCTTCTGGTTCCTACATCCATTGCCTGTTCAGTGCCAATACTGAATGGCCAGAGTAACAACCAAAATAACAGTGAATTCTCCCACCCATTCCATTCTCTAGTCCATTCTGTGATCTTATGACTCAATCAAAATGTACTAGATTTTTATGTACTAGGTTTGAAAAACATATATTATTTTAACCATTAAATACATAATATATCTTTATTTCAAATAATCTGATGAACTGATAGTCTTGGACTACGCAAATAACTGGTTGTTAAATATATAAAATTCACCTTTGGGTCTCAATGTATCAATCGGTCGTTTGGCAAGACCACTGTACCCAAATCTCTCATGTTTATGAGTTAATACTGACTGACTTAATACTGATAGGGTCCCCATTAAATTATTGATTCTCTTCAGAATAACAAACTGAACTACAGAGTTTTTTATCTATTCCCCACCATCTGCCAGAAATGACTAATCTATTATGGTTCTGTAAATTTACTTCTGTAAATGACAAAGAGAAAATTATGAAAATAGAATAATTTTCCAAGGATGTCTTTCATTTTTTTATTTCTCCATTCAATCAGTTTATCATACATTAAAAATTTCTATCCCTCTCTTCTCTTTAATTAAAGGACTTAAAGATCCCACATTCAGATTCAACAGTTATCTCAATATCTTTCTGTACCCCATAATACCAGGGTGTCAAACTCATTTGTCACAATGGCCAGACCTGCCATAAATGTTGCTTTGTTGGGCAGTGACATGTGTGCCATAAAATGTAACACAAAGTACTGGAGATATAAACTTTATAAAGATTATTTCAGATGCTGAATGGCAATAGCAGGCATGATTGGATTAGGTGTGATATGCAGAGGAGGAGTAGGTGTAAAGATATCAGCATTGGTAATGAGACAGAAAACCTAGGTCTCAGTTTAGGACTGGAGGATTCAGTCCAGGAGGATGCAAAGAATAAATGGAAATAAGCCTGAACACGTGAGCAGTGACTCACAAATGCTCTACCAAATGCTCTACCAAAAATGTTGTTAATCTTTAAGGTACTAGTGGACTTTTACACTTTCTACTGATATGAGAAACCACAACATTCAAAAACCAGTGGATAAATTTTGTTAGTTGATAAGGGGTTACTGGACTCTTGTTCCCTTCCAGTAATAAAGAATGCAAGCTGTGCTCTTAGGTTTCTTCCTCCGCATCTGTTGTTTATTTACTTATTTATTTATTTCTACTTATATCCCGCCCTCCCTGCCGGAGCAGGCTCAGGGCGGCAAACAAGGCCAGTAGGCAAAATTACATACATTACATACATTGAAACCAGATAAAACCACAATTACAGTTACAACAGTAAAACTATTCAAAACAGCCAGTACAATAATATTAGTGCTATATTCATGCTATATTCTTGATGGCCGTGTAATCTTCAGTTAATCTCCAGATGTAATTCCAATATAAAGGCTGTCGTTATTTATGTAGTTATACGCTAGTCCTGGCACCACTGGTCCTCTTAGGTGAGTCAATATAGTAAGCAACAGTATAATGACACTCTGTGTGCTTAACTATATACAGGTTTATTTACAATATATACATTCATCCAGCAAAATGCTCCGCCAAACAACCATATAGAGTAGAAGGAAAATACTGTAAAGCACAGCATTGCTTATATACAATTTACATAGTCTTTGTACCAATGGGCTATAATTGCTGAGTCATTTTGCACCGGCCGCACAGTTTCTGCACTCATTACCCTATTCTGGTTAGAATTAGTTTCACTTGGTTGAGCCTTGCTGGAACACTGATGTTATCTGTTTTGACACTGACTATCAGATCAGCATGCTCCCATGCTAGTCACTTGCCTCATGCCTTACTGAGCATTTTTATATGCTGACACTCCCCCTAAGGCATAGGCAGTGAGAACTAGTTTGGATCTCAAATTTGTATAGTTCTCCACATTTAGACTTTTGGTATACATATCTGCCACATTCATTACTGATGTACAATCTTGTAATATTATTAACTTTCTGTTTACAATATCTTTCACATTTTGTTACTGTATATTGATATGTCTACTTCTTCGTTTTATCCCTTGTGCATCTGCTAGATGCAGAGCTACAGTGTTATCACAGAATAAACGTACTGGCAGTTTACACTGAATTTCAAGTCAATCAATAATTGATACAGCCATTCAATTTGTATCACACAGTCATTAATTGCAGCATATTCAGCTTCACATTTACTAGTAGCCACATATGTTTGTTTTAAAGGTTTCCATAATATCAATGCACCATTTGTGTACACAACATACTCTGTTGTGGATCTACCATCCTGCCTATCACCCCAGCTTGAGTCGCTGTAGGCAGTGATTTGTTGTGCCTCATTTGCTTTTAACACCAATGTGTAGTTAGTGGTACCCTTAAGATATCTGAGTACCCTTTTTGCTGCAACCCAGTCCTTAGCATAAGGATTTGAGCTCTTCTGACACAACATGTGTACAGCAAAACATATATCAGGTCTAGACCAAAAGGCAATATACAGTAATGACCCTACTAGAGATTGATACATGGCCCTGTTTTCAAATACTCTTTCATCAGGGTCATTCTTATAATCTGTAGTCACTGGTGAGTCTAGACAATGTGCATATTGCATGTTATATTTTTCAAGTAGGTTATATATTTTCTCCTTTTGATTTAGACTAAACCAGCCTTGTGAGTCTCTACTTATGTCTATTCCCAAATAGTGGCTTATGTTCCCCAAATGTTTCATTTTAAACAGATTTTGAGTTGCCTCTATAAACCATTGTAATTGTGTTTCAGTATGGAACAAGAAACAAATATCATCAACAAAGACTAATAGGTAACGTTTTGTTTGTTCAATTGTTTTGTAGAACATACAGGGATCTGCTATACGCTGTTCAAATCCAAGATCAATTAATGCTTTACTCAAGCACTGGTTCCATTCCCTGGCACTTTGTTTTAAGCCATATAATGCTTTATTCAGTTTCAAAAACAAGGTTTTGTTTGAACTTTCAAAACCTGGTATCTGTTCCATATATAGTTCCTTCTCTAGAGGTGCATTCAAGTATGCAGTGGTAAAATCAAAGTGATGTATCTGCATCTTGTCTTGCCCTGCTTTACATAATGCTGTTTTCAAAGTATCTGCTCTCACAGTTGGAGCGAACACTTGATCATAGTCTTCTCCTTCTATTTGAGATAAACCTCTAGCAACCAATCTTGCTTTTCTCTGAATTTTACCATCTGGTAGTGTTTTCACTTTGTACAGCCACCGGCACCCAATAGCCTTTTTCTCAACTGGCAGACAAGTTAAAGAAAACACATTATTTTCAATTAACAAGTTACATTCCCTCTGCATGGCCTGCTGCCAAGCAACTCTTTCCGGTTCTGTCATAGCTAATACCTCTTGATAGCTTTGTGGCTCCTTAACATAAACATGATTTACTGAGGTATTTTCAAATCCATATCTCTTAGGTGGTTCACCTTTAGTGCTTCTGGTTGACCTAGGTACTACTGCACTTTGTTCACCCTCAGAGACACTAGGTGAAGGAGAACTTATTTCTTATTTTATAGTAGGGATTTGTTCTTCAACTGTTATGGATAGTGCTACCTGCTCAGACAAACCATTAGCATGGATTCTTTGCCACCCTTGGTGTTCACAAAAATTAGCTGATCTGCTAAAGCTAATGTTTTGGTGATTGTTAGCAAACCGGTAGGCTTTCATGCCTGTTTGATAACCCAGATACAAAAGTTTTTTAGATCTTTCACTTCCCTTTCTCCTCTAGTTTACTGGAATGTTTACCCATGCCTTGGTACCAAACACTCTGAGATGATCTAGATTAGGATTTTGGTTATATAACATCTTGTATGGGATGTTATCAATGGGTTTTGCCCAGAGTCTATTTTTTACATAGCAAGCAGCTTTTAAAGCTTCTGCCCAGAAACTGATAGGCAACCCTGCATTTTTTAGCATAGAATGCATCATTGTCTGCAACACTCCACCTTTGCATTCAGCAACCCCATTCTCCTGAGGTGTTGCTACATTCGCCACTCTGAGCTATTCCCTGGATGTGCATCCACTTTTTAAATGCTGAAGACATAAACTCTCTTCTCATATCTGTTTGGATAGCACAGATTATCCAATTGTTTTTGTACCTTCTTGTACCAATATTTTACAGTAGTAAATACATCAGATTTCTGTTTTAATACATCCAGGAAAACCTGGAGTAGTCATCAGTTAGAATTAATGCATATCTGTTACTGGAGTGGCTTTTAGGAAATGGATCTATCAGGTCTGCATGTATTAAGGCTAGTGGCCTTGCCGACACTCTATTTCTCTTGCGAGCTACAGGGAATGCTTGAGATTTAGTACTTTTACATATCTCACAGTCAAGGTATTTACTACAATCTTTTATACCTTCCTTCCCCACAATAGAGAGTGTTTTATTGATAGTATGAAAACTAGCATGCCCCAATCTCCGGTGCATTAAATGTACACAGTTATCATGTGGGTTAGCATTCATTACAGCTTTAACTGTTTCTGCTGTGTTCCCAAGAGCACAAACATTATTTTGTAGTCTCCCAACTCCCAGCACTTGCCCTCCTTTTATTACTTTACAAGTCTTCTCAGCAAACATAACCGTAAATCCAGCCTTATCTAGGACAGGCACACTTAGTAAATTGTTCTCTAATGATGGAACACACAGCAGTTCAGAGAAAGTGTGCTGCAATGCTGGAAAATTTACACGCCCCTGACATAATACCTCAGAGTTACGTCCATCAGCCAAACTGACATGCTGATGATTAGAAGGATTTTTATCTTGAAGCAAATGTTCATCTTTGCAGAAGTTCTGCGATGCCCCCGAGTCTAAAATCCACACTCCTGGAGCAGCAGTAGTTTTAGTCACAACCAGCGAAGCCTTGGAGCAATCTTTGGAACCTGTAGACTGTCCTCCTTGCCTCCGCCTGTTCTTCCACTCTGGACAAGCATGTTTAAGTTGTGTTGTCGAGCCACAACAAAAACATTTCCACACCTTTAGGGCAACCTCCGACACCTCTCCGAGCCAATTCCTGGTGTCGTCCAGCAAACTGCTGGTGTTTCCTTTCGATTTCTCCCCCAGTCTGGATCTCTGCCAAACTGGAGTGTAACTTGACTCCTACAACCGCTTCTCCTTCTCTAGAAGTTGACCAGTCACGTATGCCAAGGTCCGTTTGCTTGCTTCAGCTGTCTCAACCAACGTAACAAACATGTTAAATTCAGCTGACACTGTCTTGTTGACAACTGTCCGCCAGGGCATTTAAGTGTGCCCTTACAGACTCCCCTGGCTTCTTTACTGTCCTGTACAGCCGACGAGTAATAGCAATCAGGGAGCCGGCAGTACTTTGCACATAAACTGCTTTTAAACTGTCCCAGGCAGTTTTGGCCATGTTCTTACCCGACAAATGGATCAGCTGGTCATCACCCACACTCAGGACGATGTTAGCCAGTGCCTTCTCATCCTTTACCGTGTCCTCCTCACCGAGCTGGGCTGGAGATGCTTCGACCATCGACCACAGACCCTCTCGCATGAAGAAATGCTCCATGCAAAGAGGCCACACACTATAGTTAGTGGAGGTGACCTTCTCGACAAGCTGAGCTGTTGAAATATGAGCCACGCTGACGTCCTCTCAGCACTGCTGTTCAAAGTCTTTTCGAGCTCGTCCTCACTCCCGTTCTCAGACAACAGCAGACCTCCACAATGGCTCAATCCACCACAGCAGGCTAGCCTCACCTAAAGCCTCCAGAGCTTAGCAGACTGGATGGACTGGGACCAACCTGGCGGGCTGGGACCAATGTGGCGGGCTGGGCCCATAACCCTGTTATTATTTATGTAGTTATACGCTAGTCCTGGCACCGCTGGTCCTCTTAGGTGAGTCAATATAGTAAGCAACAGTATAACGACACTCTGTACTTAACTATATACAGGTTTATTTACAATATATACATTCATTCAGCAAAGTGCTCCGCCAAACAACCATATAGAGTAGAAGGAAAATACTGTACAGCACAGCATTGCTTATATACAATTTACATAGTCTTTGTACCAATGGGCTATAAGTGCTGAGTCATTTTGCACTGGTCACACAGTCTCTGCACTCATTACCCTATTCTGGTTAGAACTAGTTTCACTTGGTTGAGCCTTGCTGGAACACTGATGTTATCTGTTTTGACACTGACTGTCAGATCAGCATGCTCCCATGCTAGTCACTTGCCTCATGCCTTACTGAGTATTTTTATATGCTGACAAAGGCCAGGCTCTATAGTGATCAGTTCAATTTTGTCCAGACAAAATATCAGCTTAGTTTGTCCAGGCAGAGGTAACAGATTTAGCCATCAAAGGCTTATAGGCTCTGTAGAACTGTGGATCCTGCAGGGTCCTAAGGTCTTCAAGGAACTCATCCAACCAGCATGGGGCTGTAACCGAGAAGATACTTGTTGAAGTTGCAACCAGCCTGGCTTCTCTGGGTCCAGGGACTGAGAGGAGGTTTTGAAAACCAGATCATAGTACTCTCTGGAGGACATGTGGGGAAAGGTAGGTCCCTGGTCATATAGGGCTTTAAAGGTAAGAACCAGCACCTTGAAATGAATCCATTATGCAACTGGTAACCAGTGCATCAGTTTCAGCACAGGCTGAATGTGCTCCTGCAAGGGGAGGCCCAATAACAGCCTAGCTGCAGTGTTCTGCACCAGTTGAAGCATCTGGATTTGAGACAAGGGCAGCCCCATGAAGACATCATTACAGTGGTCTAGTCTCAAGATGACCATAGCATGGATCACTGTCACTAGGACATCACAGTTGAGGAAGGGATCCTCCTCTGAGGAAGGGATGCCTAACGAGTCGGAGATGGTAAAAGGCCAATTTGGTAGTGGCTGCTACCTGGGCCTCCATTGTTAGAGAGTGATCTAGGAGCACTCCCAGACTCCTAACCTTTGGTATCAGCACTAATTTTGCCCTGTCAAATGTCAGGAGTGGGATCTCCATACCCAGACCACCATGGTTCAAGTATAGGGCCTCCCTTTTGGTTGGATTCAGTTTCAATCGACTCAGCCTGAGCCAACCAGCCATGGTTTGTAATGCCAGATGCATGTTTTTGGGTCATAGCCAGATCAGCTACCCAGCAACAGATAGAGCTTGGTGTCATCCACATATTGGTGACATCCTAGCCCATACCTCCAGTCAATCTGGGCAAGGGGGCGCATAAAGATGTTAAAAGAACTGGGGAAAGATCAGCCCCTTGTGGCACTGCACATAATAGTGGGTGCCTCTGGGACAGCTGCTCCCCTATTGCCACTCTTTGTCCTCAACCCTGGAGAAAAGAGGAAAGCCACTGTAAGGCATACTATTGTATCCCAATGTTGGCGAGATGTGGATGAGTAACTAATAGTCAACCATGTCAAATGCAGCTGACAGGTCCAACAACAGAACTGCCAACCCACCCCGATCCAGATGCCTCTGGAGGTCATCTGTGAGGGCAACTAGTACTGACTCTGTCCTGTGGCCTGGGCGGATGCCTGACTGGTATGGATCCAATATGGAAGCATCCTCCAGGAAATTCTGCAACTGAATCGCCACTGCTCTCTCAATTATCTTGCCCAAATAAAGGCAAGTTTGACACTGGCCAATAATTTGCCAATACGGCCGAGTCAAGTGATTTTTTTTTTCAAGAGAGGGCAGACCACTGCCTCTTTAAGGACCCCAGGGAAAGTCCCTTCACGTAGGAGCCTGTTAACAATTTCCCTTAAAGGACCCAGTAGCTCCACCCAGCTAGCCTTAACTAGCCATGATGGGTATGGATCTAAACTGAAGTGGTCAGGTGAACAGTAGCAAGAACTCTGTCAACTTCCTCCAGACTGAGGTGAGAGAATTGCTCCAGAATCGAACCAGAAGCCGTGCATGAAGCCTCGAGCACGCTGTCTCAACTGTGGCAGAGAGGTCATGACAGAGCAATAAGACTCTATTAGAAGCAGAAAGGGGGATCTCTCTCTGACTCTTTCTCTCCCACCCCCCCAAAAAAGTGTGCAGACACACAAAAACTTATAAATGGAATAAAATATTGTTGGTCTTCTTAAAAGTGCTATGGAACTCTCTCTCTCTGGGTCTTCCCGTCTGCCTCCCTCCCCAGAGGAAGAGGAGGGGGAGGAGCCCTCAGCCAATTGAGGGAGGGGAGGCTTGGCATTCTTTCTCTCCTCTGCAAAGCAGAAAATAGGAGACACTGGGCAAAAGCCAATTCCAATGCTGGGAACAGGAAGTAGGAAGCAGCAGAGGGCCAGTTGCTTTCAGACAAGATAGGAGCCCTGCAGGGGCTTTGATGTGGCCTGTAGATCATATGTTTGACATTCCTGCCCTAATATCACTGCTCTATAATAGAGAAAAGAACCCATAATAAATAAATCACCAGCTGTTTCAATAAGGACAGTGCAGATGTTGATCAAAACTGAGGTCAAGAAATCAAGAATTTCTTCATGTCATTCTTGTTCCTATCCTTGAGAAAGGCTTGTTAGAAACTGGATACAACTGAAACTCATTTCCATGAAGTCCAGTTCTGGCTTCACGTGAAAACCCAGGAATCTCAAATTGTAAATGCTGGCATTAAGGCTCAGGATCTCCTGACAAAAATATGTAATATTTCATTAAAATCTGCCTCCATTCCTGAGGACTGAAAGGTAGCTAATGTCACCCCTATCTTTAAAAAGGGTTCCAGAGAAGATCTGGGGAATTACAGACCAGTCAATCTGACTTCAATACCAGGAAAGTTAGTGAAGACTGTTATTAGAGAGTTAGTAGGCACATTGATGAACAAAAATTATTAAAGAAGACTCAGCATGAGTTCTGTAAGGGAGGATCTTGTCTCATTAAACTGTTGGAGTTCTTTGAGGGGGTGAACAAACATGTGGACAAAGGGGACCCAATAGATGTTGTTTACCTTGACTTCCAGAAAGCTAAGTGAAGTGGCTAAGTTTGTGGATGACACTAAATTGTTCAGGGTTGTGAGAACCAGAGAGGATTGTGAGGCACTCCAGAGGGATCTGTTGAGGCGGGGCGAGTGGGCATCAACATGGCAAAAGAGGTTCAACATGGCCAAGTGCAAGGTAATGCACATTGGGGCCAAAAATCCTAACTATAAATACAAGTTGATGGGGTGTGAACTGGCAGAGACTGACCAAGAGCAAGATCTTGGGGTTGTGGTAGATAATGCACTGAAAATGTCGAGACAGTGTGCAACTGCAATAAAAAAGGTCAATGCTATGGTGGGAATTATTAGGAAGGGAACTGAAAACAAATCAGCCAGTATCATAATGCTCCTGTCTAAATCGATGGTGCGGTCTCATTTGGAGTACAGCATACAATTCTGGTCACCACACCTCAAAAAAGATATATTCTAGTTGCTCTTTTCTGGAAAAAGTCCAGAAAAGAGCAACTAGAATGATTAAAGGGTTGGAACACCTTCCCTATGAAGAAAGGTTAAAACGCTTAGGGCTCTTTAGCTTGGAGAAACATCGACTCAGGGCTGACATTATAGAAGTTTACAAGATTATGCACAGGATAGAGAAGGTAGAGAAATAAGTCCTTTTCTTCCTTTCTCACAATACAAGAACTCATGGGCATTCAATGAAATTGCTGAGCAGTCGGAACTGATAAAAGGAAGTACTTCACCCAAAGGGTGATTAACACATGGAATTCACTGCCACAAGAGGTGGTAGCAACTACAAGCACAGCCGGCTTCAAGAGGGGATTGGATAAACATACGGAGCAGAGGTCTATCAGTGGGTATTAGCCACAGCAAATTGTTGGATCTCTCTGTTTGGGGCAGTGATGCTCTATATCAGGGGTGGCCAACAGTAGCTCTCCAGATGTTTTTTGCCTACAACTCCCATCAGCCCCAGCCAACATGGCCAATGGCTGGGACTGATGGGAGTTGTCGGCAAAAAACATCTGGAGAGCTACCGTTGGCCACCCCTGCTCTATATTGTTGGTGCTTGGGGGGGGGCAACAGTGTGAGGACTTCTAGTGTCCTGGCCCCACTGATGGACCTCCTGATGGCACCTGGGTTTTTGGCCACTGTATGACACAGAATGTTGGACCGGATGGGCCATTGGCTTGATCCAACATGGCTTCTCTTATGTTTTGATGTTACTCACTCCCTGCTCAATGGAAACCACTTGAACAGAGAAAGCACTGCTGCATTGAAATCTACAGCAATATACCACCACTACTGAAGTTGTCCAGAAAGTATATTTCAGCTTTCAGCACAACAAGATCAGGCAACCTGAAGATTCGAGAAAATTCTATTTGGCCTTATGCAGTTGCTGAAGCTTGCCATGATCACAGTCTATCAATAAACCACTGCGTTTTTATGTTGCAAATAAATGCTTAAGCAATTTCTTTCATAATGATGCAATTATATTATTATCATCGCAAACCAAAATTCATTAAATGCTTTTCTTTTAGCTTTGGAACCCCTGCTAAAGGCAATTGCTCACACATTACAATACAATGTTACTTTGCAGTTTACAAAGTAACATTGTATTGTAATGTGTGAGCAGTTGCCTTTAGCATGGCCAGTGGAAGGTGAACAAAACACAGAACTAAACCTAGGACCTGTGTAGCCGCTGCACCTGTCAGACTTTGGTCTGCTACCCATAGGAAGAATCGTATACAAGCGTGGTACTATGTCTTTCAAGCAAAGGAGAACTGAGACAGTGGACTGTAAAGTACTACCTTACAAAAGTGGTGTGAAATAACATTCTGATTTTGAAAGTACTACCTTACAAGAGTGGTGTGAAATAACTTTTTGATTTTTCTATGGACATTTAATGAATTTTGGTTTGTGATGATAATAATACAATTGCATCATTATGAAAGAAATTGCTTAATTTGCAACATAAAAACGCAGTGGTTTATTTATAGTGTTTGCTAATCAGTACACTGCAGTTTCCAGTTTGCCCATGATTTCAGTCTAAGCAACTCTTCACTCAGTGAGTTGCTCATAGATAACCTATATAAGCCACAGCAACATTCCTATCTGCTTGCCTTCAGGACATTAATCCTCACATTTCAGATTAATATTGAGCCAAAACAGGGGATTTGTTTTATTAACATTTTACCCCCAATGAAATTAGCCTGTCCTTTTGGGCAATGTTTTATATTACTCGGCAAAAAGGAGAAGCTGTTTGCAGTGGGACGAGCACAGCTAGAGCTGGGGAGCTAACCAGAACAACCTTTCCCCCAAATTAGGATGTAGTCACTTCCAAGCAGCATCAGATTGAGAAATAACAGCAGTAAATAAATAATCTGTACATTCTTGGCAAGGGTGTGTGTGTCTTCAATATTTGAGGAATCTGGCTTTGTCCATCCTTCAGTTTCCCCCTCCCCTCCCAGAAAAATACAAATCTGGATGATGGCTTCATAGCCGTTTGAAACTTTTAAAATCTTTTCTAGTCATATAGTTTAAGACATTTTACTCAATTAAAATGCATTGCTTTATATGAAAAAAATTCTACCTCTCGGATGTGTGAATAAGTGGTATTATCTTTTATTTGTTGTTTTCCTACCCATGGCAAACAAGAACATGAATATTAAATCTACTCCTTGGAAATCAATGGCATGCAAAAGGCTCCTTCCTCTCTTCTCCTCTTGCTGCCAAGTAGCACTATTGCAAACTGAGCCTCTCTTCCCCATCCAGAGTGAATGTTCTTATACAGTTGTTCTCTTTTTCTTTTTTTAAGCACCAAAGGTTTTATGTAGATCAACATGAGTTAAGTTTATTTTAACCAGAAGTTACAGCTGTTGTCCCCATGGATTCTTAACAGACCCACCTCTGAGCTATTGCTGAACAACCAGTAATCACTGAGAAAACATCAGCCAGCCATTCTGAGACATTAACCTAACAGGAATAGTGAACCAAGACCTGCTGAACATGTTCAGCAGCTGCTGTTCTTTCCCACAGTGCAAAAGAATCCACTGTGACATCCTAAGGAGCTGTTCCAATAGTATCAAGTAATGATTAATTTTAGTGGATGGGAGCTGTGAAATACCAGTTCTCTGAAAATAATCTGGTTTAACCAGCAAACCTACCATCTCATTATTTACCTATTTAACTTGTTTAGTCAAATTTTTGCCCCACTTTTCAACAAATATTTCTTGAAGTACCCACTATTATAAAAATACAGTAACATAAAATACTACTATGCCAGTAATTGTTTGGTAAAGCATTATCGCAAGATTATTGGATTTCAACAAAACTGCAAGATTTTTCTTTACATAATCAATGTCTGCCAGCTGACTAATGGTAACGAAATTGTAAGGGGGGTGTTCTATTTTTAAAAAACATTTTAAAAGCTACATTGGATAAAGATCCACATAAAATCAGTGCTTTTTACTGAGGGTACATGGTGGAACAGAGTTCTGGAACTTCTTTGTGTCAAAAAGTCTCAAAAAATGTTTAAAAGTTAATGAGGGACATCCATGTGTTTCTCCTTCATTTCCCTCTTGAGAGTTCCGGCACCTCTTTTTCCAGAAAAGAAGTCCTGCATAGAACAGTTTTAACAACCATGGACCATGCTGGAATAACCTTGCTATGATCAGTCCAAACAACAAGAAGACGACTGCATATTTATATCCCACCCTTCTCTCTGAATCAGAGTCTCTCAGAGTGGCTTACAATCGCCTTCAACTTCTTCCCCCACAACGGACACGCTGTGAGGTAAGTGGGGCTGAGAGGACTCTCACAGCAGCTGTCCTTTCAAGGACAACTTCTACAAGAGCTATGGCTGACCCAAGGCCATTCCAGCAGCTGCAAGTGGAGGAGTAGGGAATCAAACCCGAATCTCCCAAATTATTCCTTTACAGGGCCGAGTGCTGAAAAAGTGATGCCACAGGTTTAAAGCAGAAGTTCACTGTACAGTATGGCGATTTTGCTCCCTCAACCCAAAAATCAGTGCAAAAACTCTCCATTGGTACCATTGCCCATTCTTTGGAGTAGTCCCACACTTTTCAAAAGTTCTGTATTTAATAAGTAATGAACGGTATAATACACATGTCACAAGATTTTTTTATTTAAAAGATGGATAACCACTTGAAGCATGAGGGAAGGAGAAGAGCTGAGCCAGCATTTGATTTCTTGGTGCATGCATCTATAATTTCATCTATGAAGCCAAGCATATCTTGTGGATGAGCAGCATCAGGACTTTTTTGGTAGAAAAAACCCAGCAGGAACAAATTTGCATATTAGGCCACAACCTTGGACACCAAGCCAGCCAGAGCTGCATTCCTATGTGTTTCTGCTCAAAAAGAGCCCTGGGCAACAAATTGCAAACTCTCTTTTTATTGTTATGCCTCTTTTCACGTAATCTCCTTGACATACAATTTGGGGATACTTCATTTTACATATAAAGTTGGGCACAAACAGAGCTACCTCATATTCATTTCAGGGTCAGGGCTACCTATGTGTATGTGTTGCATTGTTAGAATTCCACACATACACACCCCTTCTGAAGAAGTTGTGGTGGTAATCAGTATGGGTGAATCAAAAATATTATTGTATCTATGTTCTAACTTCCATGGCAATGTGATACAATAATATATTTCTAGGGGATTTTGCTTAATCTTGAAGAATTTGGAGCTATAAATACAATTCTGAAGCATATTAAAAATAAAATAGTTGTTGAATTTGGAGCAATAGACCCAACAAAAATCACACATTTTTAAACTGTTCTCTTATTTATTAAGGATATAAACCAGTCAAAGAAAAGAACTTTTAGCTGCCACTGGCTTAATTGGAATGATTTAATAATCTGTTTAGATTTTCACATTGAAATCAAGGGGCCTTAGATGAGCTTAACTTTGGCTGGATTGTGTCTCTTTCAAAAGAGTCTGTTGGCCAGTTCAGACAATATTACAAATGCAGAACATGCAGAAGCATGAGTGGCTCCTGTTTCTGTAATCCTCACATTTAGAGTAACATCCAGATTGGGCTTGAAGAAAGAAACAAATCAGCTGAGAAACGCTAAACATTAATGTGCAATGTCTTCAAAATACTTGACAGTTGTATTGTGTTTGGTAGGGAGAAGAGGAAGTTTCAGGTTGGCAGCCTCCAGTCAGCCGAAGTTAAAGCTGCCTTCCAGGCAAAACTCCAGTCAAGAATTGAGGACCTCAGTTGCCCCACAGACCCTTCTCCAGAAGCACTCTGGGAACACCTAAAAACTACCGTCCTGCAGATCTCTGAAGAAGTCCTCGGGTTCTCCACAAGGAAGAACAAGGACTGGTTTGATGAGAACAATCAAGAGATCCAAGAATTACTGGCAAAAAAGAGATCTGCCTACCAAGCACATCTTGCTCAGCCCTCCTGTCCTGGGAAAAAAGCAACCTTTCGCGCTGCATGTAGCAACCTCCAGCGCAAGCTTCGAGACATTCAGAACGAGTGGTGGACCAAGCTTGCAGAGAGAACCCAGCTGTGTGCAGACACTGGTGATTTAAGAGGGTTCTACGAAGCCCTGAAGGCAGTATATGGTCCATCATATCAGGCTCAGAGTCCCTTGCATAGTGCAGACGGCCAAGTGCTCCTCACAGACAAGGCATCCATACTGAACCGGTGGTCGGAGTATTTTCAGGTTCTCTTCAGTGCCAACCGCGTAGTTCAAGATTCAGCAATCCACCTCACCCCACTTCAACCGGTGAAAACAGAGTTGGATGAGATCCCCACCCTAGAAGAGACTGTTAAAGCCATCAAGCAACTGAAAAGTGGCAAGGCAGCAGGAGTTGATGGAATTCCACCAGAGATCTGGAAGCATGGGGGCACAGTACTACATAGCTCACTTCACAAAGTACTTGTCACCTGCTGGGAACAAGGCAAATTACCACAGGACTTTCGCGATGCAATCATCATCACCCTATACAAGAACAAAGGGGAAAAGTCAGACTGCTCCAACTACCGGGGGATAACCCTGCTCTCCATCGCAGGCAAAATCCTTGCCAGAATACTCCTGAACAGACTGGTGCCCACCATTGCAGAAGAACTCCTCCCAGAGAGCCAGTGCGGCTTCAGAGCTAACAGGAGCACCACCGACATGGTATTTGTTCTCAGGCAGCTCCAAGAGAAATGCAGGGAACAGAACAAGGGTCTGTATGTGACTTTTGTCGACCTTACCAAAGCTTTCGATACCGTTAGCAGGAAAGGCCTGTGGCAGATCTTGGAACGTTTAGGATGTCCCCCAAGGTTCCTCAGCATGATCATCCAGCTACACGAAGACCAGCGAGGCCAAGTCAGACACTGCAACGACCTCTCGGAGCCCTTCCCAATAGGCACAGGTGTAAAGCAAGGCTGCGTTCTCGCGCCAACTCTCTTTACGATCTTCTTTAGCATGATGCTTCAAAGAGCCGCAGTAGATCTAGATGAGGACGATGGTGTCTACATCCGCTATCGCACCGATGGCAGCCTGTTCAACCTGAGGCGACTAAAGGCACACTCCAAGACAATGGAAAAACTCATCCGAGAGCTACTGTTTGCTGATGATGCTGCACTCGTCTCCCACTCGGTATCAGCTCTGCAGCATATGACGTCCTGCTTTGCAGAGGCTGCCAAGCTATTCGGCCTAGAAGTTAGTCTGAAGAAGACAGAAGTTCTCCACCAGCCTGCACCCCAGGAAGATTATCACCCTCCCTGCATCATTGTGGGTGAATCAGTTCTGAAGACAGTCCAGCAGTTCAGCTACCTGGGGTGCATCATCTCCTCAGATGCCAAGATCGACAAGGAGATTGACAACAGGCTGGCAAAGGCAAACCGTGCATTTGGCCACCTGCACAAAAGAGTGTGGAGCAACAAGCATCTGAAAAAAGGCACAAAGATCAATGTTTACAAAGCGGTTGTGATGACAACCCTCATCTATGGCTCCGAATCGTGGGTTTTATACCGTCATCACCTGCGACTCCTTGAGCGCTTTCATCAGCGCTGCCTTCGCACCATCCTCAACATCCACTGGAGTGACTTTGTGACCAACACTGAAGTCCTCAAGCGGGCAGAGGTTACCAGCATCGAGGCACTGCTGTTGAAGACGCAGCTGCGCTGGGCGGGGCATATTTCTAGGATGGAAAACCACCGCCTTCCCAAGATTGCCCTGTATGGCGAACTCTCCACCGGCCATCGAAATAGAGGGGCACCAAAGAAGAGGTACAAGGACTCCTTGAAGAAATCCCTTAGCACCTGTCACATCAACCATCACCAGTGGTCTGACCTAGCCTCAGATCGCAAAGCATGGAGGCACACCATCCACCAGGCTGTCTCTTCCTTTGAGAACACACGCATAGCTGGTCTTGAGGACAAAAGGAGATTGAGGAAGAATCGCACTGCTTCAGGACCAACCCTAAATCAGACTTTTCCCTGCAGCCGCTGTGGCCGTACCTGCCTGTCCCACATTGGTCTTGTCAGCCACCAGCGAGCCTGCAGCAAACGTGGACTATTGCACCCTTCTTAAATCTTCGTTCGCGAAGCCAAGCCGAGAGAGGGAGAAGAGGAGCTGGCCATTCAAAAGAGCAACCCTGCCAAGATTTGATCAACAAATATTGCAGTTAGTTTGAAAACTGACCTATTCCCAAAGGCTGCAGAAGTTGGAGAATGAAATGAGTGTCGTACATCACCCATAGAAACAAGCCAGAGTTTCCACCCCTTTTGTCAAAGATGTATAGTCTGTCAGAGATGAGTATTCCTAGATGTCTATCACAATACACAGACTTGCCTCATAATTCCTTTTCTGTGTGCAGTATGAATCAAACTTACTTAAAAGCTTTTCTTCCCTATTCCTGGCAGTAAACTGCAACAGAAAACAGAATTCTGGAGAAGATCAGAAAATGACTTGCAGTTTATTATTCTCTAAGTAACCATTTCAATTAGATTCAAATGTGTATAGGCTCTTACAAGGCACATATTGTTCTGTCCAGTTTCTTTTGTTAGAAGAAAGACATTTTAACGGGTATTATTCCTTTCCCCTTCCCTGAATTATATTTTGATTAAACCATTACCTAAATGAAATTCTGAATATTTTATGAATCTGCTGAAATCTGAGTCTGGGAAACCATACTTTTGAAAAGCATTTATCAGTATGAATGAACTTGCTTGATGAGGTGACTGTAGATAAACAGCAAGAGCCATCTTTTGATCTGGGAGTGCTCTTCTTCAGAATAAGTAGGATAAAGGCTTTGTTATAGCCTTCTTTCTGACCCCAAATGAGGTTACATCAGATTCCAACATTAAGACAGGTTGACCTACCAGAGAAGGTTTGTTTAAAGGCTCTCTTAAACTTACTGTGTCAGACTGTGGAGTGACACTCAATATGTCAGAACATCTGTTGAGTCCATTTCTGAAATCTACTATAGAGCTGAAATGCTGCTGTTTTGGAATGGATTGTCCTATCCATCTTGGTTGAAATACAAATGACCGCTCAAGAGCTTAAGCATGCTCTTGGCACCAATATTATTACCGGAGAAGCACATCGGTGCTTTTGCTTAAAAAGTCATTTCTTTTTCATCTGCATTTGGCTTGTAGATTTTATTCTCTCTAGATTATGTGGCATGGTAGGGCTGCAAGTTTCCAGGTGGGGCCTGGAGATCTCCTGCTTTTACAACTGATCTCCAGCTGGCAGAGATCCACTTCCTTGGAGAAAAACCAGCTGAAGAGTGGACTCTAGGGCATTGAACCATGCTAAGGCTCCTCCCCTCCACAAGCACGGACCTTTCTCAGCTCTACCCCCAGTCTCCAGGTATTTTCCAACACAGATCTGGCAACCCTATAAACTGGCCAGGTTGCTGCAATGTGCTCTGCATGCAGCTGCCCTTGAAACCAATTTGGTAAGACTTCAGTTGGTTTAAAATGCAGCAGCCCACCTATTGGCTGGGATAGTGCTCTGTATATACATTCTACCACTTTTAAAGCCACTACATTGGCTGCTAATTTTTAAGTTGAGTTCAGTTCCAGCTTCTGGTCCTTATTACCTATAATGTACAACATCATACAAACATACTTCTCTTCTTATGTAAACTAACATAACAACTTAGACCCTCTCAGGTCCTGATTTTGTCATCAGGCTTGGACTTAGCTACTGGGCATTCACAGCTGCTGACCTGGGCCACAGGCTGTAGGGGCCTGACCACCCATGTCTCCCCTCTCCAGATGAAGAAAGACCAAAGACCAGGCAGACTCTCACCTCCATCCTAATCAAACCCCACCAACTCTTGGCTAGCCAGCTTGGCAGCTGCTGCACCTACCTACCTCTCTGTAGCTTGGTAGCAACCAGCTCAGCAACTACCACACAAATATACACAGGGTTGCTAGGTCTGTGTTGAAAAATATCTGGAGACTTTGGGGGTAGATTCAGGAGAGGGTGGAGTTTGGGGGGGAGGAGCCTCAGCATGGTACAATGGTATAGAGGCCAAGGCAGCCATTTTCTCCAGGGGAGCTTAGTTCTGCCAGCTGGAGATCAGTTGTAAAAGCAGGAGTAGGGGGTGGCAGTGATTCTGAAGCTCAACCCTGAACAGGGTTCAGGGCACCAAAATCACTAAGCCCACCCTGGTTGCCATCTAGTTGGCTTTTATAAAAGACAAAAGCTATGGTTCATGCTTTCTTAGTTGTGATATCCATTTTGCAGAATGAACTATTGAACAGGTATAGAAAGATCTTTATTAGTTTTTTTTTAAATATAGGGCATGAATATGTAGGTCTTTTAGTGATTAACTGACATGGGTTTTTTTATGTGATATTTCATTTTTGGGGGGACCTAGTTGTAATATCTTTTGTGACTAAAAGGAAAGCTCAATAAGCACAGGAAGGGAGGGGCATAAATGTTCAAACAAATAAATAGATTTCAGTTTTCAAAGTTGTATTAGTAGACAATCCTTGACACCAGCTGTTGTTTTGTAGAAAAACAGGTGATGGAGCTCATCCAGGGATTGTTATGCAGCTGCAATACTATTCAATGGACAAGGAGGTGGAACTCTCAGAAGGAAGTGGAACTCTCAGAAAGGTTCAGGAGCTGCACTCCTGTGAGCTCCCACTGAATCTGAGGCCTGCTTGACACACATGCTAAACCAAAGCACAACAGACCATTTTGCACAGCATCACTCTAAAGACCAAAGCAAAACCGCAGATCAGCTTCCTCTTATCCTGTCTGGGCAAGAACACCCTTCTCTCTTTCTCTCTGCCGGCTCACCAACATCTTCAGAGGTAGAAAATGCCACTTTTTAGCACTAAGCCCTCAAAAGGCTGCCTATCATTGACTTAGGGAAAGAACCAGAGTATCAGAATGCTCAGTCTGAAGCTATAGACAGGCCAGTTAGGACCTACATGTCCTCAGCCATTTCATTTACTACCATTCAACTAGTTTATCTGTCTACTGCCTAGCTTTGTTTAAAGTTTTATCAAGCATTCATTCTTTTGTTGAGATTTGAGGTACAATTTTAGGTTTATCAATGTTGACAAGCAAGCTAAACATGAAAAATGAAGGTTTTTAATTCACAGAACACAGCTTCTATTCCAGTTCATACAAGTTTGATCATGCCTGCATTTCTCTGGAACCCTTTTACAAGTATATTTTTCAAAAATGACAAAGCCAGACAGAAGTGCATAAACCATGGGTATATGCTGCTGTATCACAGCTAGTGATTTTCAAAAAAGAATTTCAGTTATCTTCATCTCTCGTCAACCTTTCCCATACACTCCTAGGTAAAAATAACTAAAGTAACATGCAAGGGATGTGTGCATATGGATTAGGGATAAACTGCACATCTGTATGAAAAGCTTGGCTACATTTTATGACCAAGTCATTGAACAAGCTGACCAATTTTTTTTAAATAAAAAGGTGTAATTTGCAATACAAAATGACAGAAAATTTACAAGCTCCGCTTGTGGATAGATTCAGGTGGGTAGCTGTGTCAGTCTAAAGCAACAGAAAAAAGTTTGAGTCCAGTGACTCCTTTAAGACCAACAAAATTTTATTCTGGGTATTAGCTTCTATGTGCATGGACCAGTGTGCATGCATACAAAAGCCTATACCCAGAATAAAACTTTGTAAAAGTGCCACTAGACTCAAACTTTGTTCTGAGGCTCCATTTGTATAATCCATCTATTATATACATAAATGCCCAGACATACTGGGACAGCTCACCACATCAGCCATTGGCCTGTCAACTGCCACTCAAGTTCAATTGCGTTTCATTGGTTGAGTCCGCTTCTCTCTCCCACCTGCTGTTGCCTACCTACTCTGTGGCATTCAGAAGAGAAAGTAGGCAGCAGCAGTGGGAAGATGGCAAAGAGACAGGAAACAAAGGTGGTGGTGCTGCCATTCCTCTTCCTTCTAGCCTCCAGGGTGAATAGCTACTCAGGTGAATGGGTTGGCAGGCCCCTTCTCCTCAAAATGAGACTAGGTGGTAAGGCCTGGCCCCATTGGGAGCACTTCCTCAGAGGCTACAGTGGCCACATCATTCCTGTCACTCCTTCCCTCCCCCCTCAGCCTCACTGCTTCCCCTCAGGCTGGTGGAGCCGCATATGATTAATTTGCCCCTGTCTCCTCAGGCAACATAGCAGCTGGTCTGGAGAAGTTGCCTTTACATCCCATTGGCCCATCCCTCTGGGTCCTCCATTTTCCCTCAGTGGCTGTTGCTAGGCAACCATAGCATTTCAAGCTTGGTTTTGTCAGTAAAAGGCATGGGGTAGGAAGCCTATTTTGGCTTTGAGGGAGCAGCAGCCCCCCATGACAGCCAGTGTGACATAGCAGCACTTCAGTGCAAGGTCTGCCAGACGCAAGTTCTTGCTGTGGAAGCCAACTGGGTGATTTCAGACCAGTCACAGACTTTCAGCCTAACCTACCTCACAGGATTGTTGTGCAGATCAAAAGGGGGTGAGGAGAATGATGTAAGCTACTTTGGTCCTCACTGTGGAGAAAGACTACTTTTCCTGCATAGAGGCTGCAGGGAGGGGGAAGGAGATGGAAAGCTGAAGTCACGGGGCCAAAAAAAGCTAGGTTGAAGGTTGGCTGGGAAGATTGGATTGCCAACTCCTGGTAGGAAAATTCTTGGAGATTTGAGGGGTAAAGCCTGGAGAGAGTGAAGCTTGAGGATGGCTGGAACTTCATACAAGTACAATGCCATACACTCCACCCTTCAAACCAGGCATTTCTTCCAGAGAACCATTGTTGCCGGTCTCCACATGAGGCCTGTTGATGACTCAGAATTACAATTGCTCTCCAGATAGCAGAGATCAGCTCCCCTGGAGCAAATGTGGTTCTTGAAGGGCACTTGGTATAATTAGTAGACTGTGAAAAAAGCCTGATGTTCACACCGAAAAGAGACGCTTAATGCTGTGATTAGAGAATGTAGAACAGGGATCCTAAATAACTGAGCTGTTAAACTGAAGAAGGAATTGAAACGTCATCAAAATCTAGAGAGATGTCTTTTTAAGAAAGTGGCTGCGTTGAAGCTACTTCCTCAGGAGCACCCACCTTGTGAATTTCAGTTAGACTATTTCCAAGTTTGGACTTATATCTATTCATTTGAGGATGGGTTTTTTTTGGCCCCCTTGGGGTTTCTGTTACTTTAAAAGGCCCTAGCACCACTGGCTTCTTATCATTATTGTATTGTTTATTACATTTTTGCAAACTGAAAGACAGTGTATTACTTAGTGGCTTTGATCAGTCCCCTGGAGAAAATGGCTGTTTTGCAGGGTAGACTCTGTGTCATTATACCCTGCTGAGGTAACTTCCCTTCTGCTTTGGTCCCCACTGTGAGGAATACTACTTTTCCTCGGTAGAAGTTGCAGAGAGGGAGGAGGAGATGAAAAGCTGAAGTTAGATCAATTCCCCTACCAATGGCTGCCTTGAGGTGCATACTCTATGGTATACCATAACACATCCAGTTCAGGCCAAAAAACCCAGATCATGCCACAAGCTCACACTGATGCTAAATGCCACAAGGCTGAATATGAGAGGGAAAAGTGGCAATAATGCAGTGCAAACAAAAGGAATGCTGAGTTTCAGCATCTGTGTGACCTGGGCCTTTTTTGAGCAGGAACACACAGGAATGCAGTTCCGGCTGGCTTTGTGTCAGGGGGTGTGGCCTAATATATAAATGAATTCCTGCTGGTGAAACAATGGTGACATCAGGGGGTGTGGCCTAATATGCAAATGAGTTCCTGCTGAGTTTTTTCTACCAAAACCCCCTGTGTGTGACCATTGTCATGCCCTCCCATACCCCACATAAAGACAGGTTGCTTACCTGTAACTGTAGATCTTTGAGTGGTCATCTGTGCATTCACACTCATGGGATATAGCACCCGTGCCAATCCCCCGAATCGGTACCTAAAAAGCCCGGGATTTTTTCATGCTCGGCACCAGTGGGCATGCACAGGCATCCCAGCACACATGCTCGCCAGCGCGCGGATCCTGCCAGTTCCTTCTTGACTGCTGGAAGCCCCCTAACATAGGGAGACCATCAGGAGTGGGGAAGGAGGGCGGGTAGTGTGAATGCACAGATGACCACTCGAAAATCTACAGTTACAGGTAAGCAACCTGTCTATCTTCTTCGTGGTCTCTGTGCTTCACACTCATGGGAGATTAGCAAGCAAGACATACCTGGAGGTGGGAACATGGTCAACCAGAAAAGACAGCTTGCAGCACCCAGACGAGTCCTCTGCTGAGCATGCACATCCAGAGCATAGTGCTTCATGAAAGCATGCGGAGAGGACCAGGTGGCAGCCTTGCACACATCTGTCAGGGAAACACCTTTCAGGAACGCCACCAACGTCGCCATCGATATAGTAGAGTGTCCACGAATGGGCCCAGGCAACGGCTTCTTTGCCAGCAAGTAGCACAGTTTAATAGTCTCAGTGAGCCACTTGGAAAGCCGCTGAGATGAGATTCTGGAGCCCAACTTAGCAGCATAGGAAACAAAAAGATGCTGGTCCTGGCGAAAATTCTTAGAATGACTCTAATAAAATCCAGAGCATGCCACCTACGTTCCTCATCCAAGGAAGGCGTAGGATAAAACAAGGGTAACCAAACTTCCAACTTCAGGTGAAACTGGAAAACCACCTTGGGAAGAAAAGAAACATCAGGAGCCAACAACACTCCAGACTCCTGAAAAACTAGGTATGGATAGTCACAACGCATAGCCATGAGCTCCCCTGCACAGCGTGCCGATATGATTGCTACCAAAAAAGCAGTCTTCCAGGACAGAAGCTGTAAAGAACATGTGGCCATTGGCTCAAAGGGACGCCGAGTCAACCTGTCCAAAACTAAAGTCAAGTCCCACAGCTGTGGGGATAACCTCGATGGAGGATGCAACCTGAGCAGACATTTAGAAACCTCTTAGAATGAGGGTGTGCAAAAACTGAATTCCCCTCTACAGGCTCATGGTACACTGAAATCGCTGCTAAATAAACTTGAACTGACGAAAAAGCAAGGCCAGCATCCACCAGAGATATCAAAAATCACCAGTAGCCCCACCCGTTGGGGTGAGACTATAGGCTCAGTTAAGAACTGAAGAAACTTTCACCACTTCCTATCATAGGAAGCACGAGTAGACAACTTCTTACTATTTAGGAAGGCATGCTGGACTCTACTGGAGAACCCACAGGGTCGATGAACCACGCTGTCAGCTTCAGGTGAGGCACATTGTGATAGAATACATGTCCGTCCTGGGCTGACAGAAGGCCCGGTTCCACCAGAAACTGATAGAAAACCCCCCTCGCTAGTTGAAGCAAGATCGGGAACTAGTTCTGCCGAGGCCACCATGGTGTCACTAGGATGAAGCATGGTCATTCTCCTGCAATTTTGTTGACAACTCTTGTCAGCAACGGCAGAGGCGGACACAGGTACAGGAAGCAATCATTCCACAGGAACATCAGGCCGTCTCCCAATGACTCTGGATCCGTGCCCCCCCCCCCCCGAAACAAAACAGAGGGCACTTCTGGTTCCTGGCTGTGGCAAACACATCCACGTGAGGATATCCCCAGAGCTGAAACACGGGTTGAAGGAAGCGCCACTGTATCTTCCACTCGTGCAGAGATGCTGCTCCTCTGCTCAACAAGTCCGCCTGCAGATTGAGCACCCCTGGAAGGTGTGCAGCCCTTACAAAGATGTCGTGCTCCAGGCACTCCATCCACAGCTCTAGTGCTAGCGCACAGAGTCATCGAGAGACTGTCCCGCCCTGCCTGTTGATATAACACAGGGCTGTAGTGTTGTTCGTCAAAAGGGCCACCGCCTTCCCAGCCACTATGGGATGGAAAGATCGAAGGGCGAAATGAATTGCCAACAGTTCCAAATAGTTTATGTGGCAATGAGTCAATTGAGGAGGCCAAGGGCCCCCCACACACAGAGAATCCATGTGAGCACTCCAGCCCCACAGAGACGCATCTGTGGTGATGGTCACAGTTGTTGCAGGTAGGTGGAAGGGAGCTCCCTGACAAATATTGTCTCTGGATTTCCACCATTGCAGGGTCTGGAGGTTCCAGGGTAGAATCATAAACCTCTTCCGAGGTGAGTCCCTTAAAGGCCGAAACTGTCTGAGAAACCACAGTTGAAGACCTATCATTCTCAGTTTTGCAAACAGCAGCACGCTTGTAGTCGCCGCCATCAGCCCCAGCATCCGCTGCAGCTGTTGTGCCGTGTCCCATTTCTGACTCTGTAAAAGATTGACAAGATTGATGATGTCCATCGCTCTCTGCTGAGGCAGAAAGGCGCGGTGAAGGTTTGTGTCCAGCAAAGCCC
Organism: Heteronotia binoei; assembly: GCF_032191835.1. Classification (NCBI taxonomy): domain Eukaryota; kingdom Metazoa; phylum Chordata; class Lepidosauria; order Squamata; family Gekkonidae; genus Heteronotia; species Heteronotia binoei. Next base: position 86,574,746 of record NC_083227.1, on the reverse strand, counting down.
CTATGAACTGAACTGTCCATGATGGAGTAAGATGAGACTTTTCCATGTTGACCTGCAGACCTAAGATGTGAAGAAGACAAAGAGTGGTGTTAATATGGCTGGACAGACTTTCTTTCGACGCTGCCACAAGGAGCCAATCGTCAATGTATGGAAAGACGACTATACCTTGAAGCCGGAGATGTGCAGCCACAACACTCATCATCTTGGTGAACACCCAAGGTGCAGTGGACAGACCGAAGAGAAGGGCTTTGTACTGGAAGTGGTTGGAACCTACTGCAAACCGAAGGAAATGCCTGTACGCAGGATGGATGCTGACGTGGAAGTAAGCATCCTTGAGATCCAACGTTGCCATCCAGTCCCCTTGGTTGATGAGGGGAAGGATTGTTTGCAGAGTGGACTTTCTGAATTTCTGGTACACGGTAAACTTGTTCAGACTCCGAAGGTACATAATTGGCCTCAATCCCCCATCCCGTTTGGGAACCAGGAAATAACAAGAGTAGAAGCCTCCCGTTCTGGCCTCTACTGGGACCGGTTCTATGGCTTGTTTCTGTAAGAGGTTGCTCACCTCCGCCAGCAGAGGTGGGGAAGGGAGTGTGGTGACAATCACTGACTGAGTCGGAACCTGAATGTAGTCTATCTTGTACCCTTCTGCTATGATGGAAAGAGCCCACCTGTCTGTGGAGATGGACTCCAAAGCCGGAAGGTATGGACGAAGGTGGATGGTAGACGAAGTAAGGGCGGCAATGTGTGCTACTGGAAAGTCAAAGGCCCTGCTTTTGTGGGCGAGCACCCTTAGATTTGCCAGTGGTTTGTGCTGAAGCAAACCTGTTTCGGTTGTTTCCCCTTTAAGGAGACCTACTTTCTGGTTGGGAAGATCGAGGTCTCCACTGCTGATCGGGGGAGAATTTTTGGTAGGGCTGCTTAGGCCAGGATTTGTGCCACTGCTTTGACCTAGCCGTCTTAGATGAGGCCGGGACACCCAGGTTCCTTGCGGTCTTTATGCTCTTGTCCATCTCCTGGAGGACACTGTCTGTGGTTGAGCTGAAGAAACCTTCACCCCCAAAGGGTAGATCTTCTACAGAGGCCCTGGTGTCAGGCTGGAGAGCTGTAGACCTCAGCCATGAGTGACGGCGTAGGGAGACAGCAGATGTGATGGTTTTGGCTGATACGTCAACCATGTGCTTTGCTGCAGTCAGTTGTTGCTTGGCTACAGCAAAGCCCTCCTTCTGTAACTTCCAGAATGCAGATCTCTTTTCCTCGCTTAGGGAGGACAAAAGGGGAGTGAGCTGCTCCCAAACTGAGTATTGTATGGAATTGTGTTGTTAGCCGCCCTGAGCCTGCTTCGGCGGGGAGGGTGGGATATAAATAAAAATTGTTGTTGTTGTAGTATTGGTATCTAGCCATGAAAGCAGCATAATTAGATACCTTTACTCCTAGAGCTCCCGCTGAATAAAACTTCCGACCAGCACTGTCCAATTTCTTGCCCTCCTTGTCAGGTGGCGAAGAATGGGTCTTGAGGGTCTTGGATGACGAGGAGACTACCACCAAGTTGGGTTTGGGGAGCGCAAACAGAAACTCAGCACCAGCCTCCTGGACCCGATACATATGATCCAATCTTCTAGATGAAATAGGGGTGGACGCTGGCTTCACCCAAGGCTCCTTCACTGCCTGCAGGATGACTTTTGTTACAGGCAATGCCACAGCCGTTGATGTGTCCCACTGCATAATATCGAAGACTGTGTCATCAACAACTGGCTGCGGTTGCGTCACTGTGAGGGAGAGGGAGTGTGCCATCCGCTTCACCAAGTCCCCATACGACTTCAGATCTTCCGATGATGAAATGGAAAGGTCCTCAGTGATATGCGACTCTGGCGAAGGTTCCACCGCTCTGTCCGGGTCATCATTACCAACCTCAGAGTCCGATGACGAGGAGTCCCTTCTTACTGAGTGCTCGGAGAGTATTGGGGTCGAAGCTCGCTCGGGAGACCACAGAGATACTGACGATTGAGCTTGGACGTCTTCCACCCTCTCTCTTCGTCTCTCCGGAGGGATTGACACCGATGTTGATGCTCGCTGCTGAGAGTGATCGGAAACTCTGGAGAGATGAGAGACCTCCGACTGCTGATCCCATTCAGGAAAGTCACATGGAGGATACCATTGGTATGGTGGGTACAGGTAGCCGTAAGGAGAAGACCACTGATGTTGATCCCATGGTGAAAGCGGTGGGAAGCGTCGGACCATAGTCGTTGGCTCTAGCTCTCTCCAGACCATAGTCAATGCAGGTGCCAGGGGTTCGTTCGGTACCAAAGCCTCGATCTCCGAGATCAAACCACTGTCGCTGCGACGGCATGATCCTGATGAGTGGGTGCGCTGGGTCAGGTCTATTTCATGCTCCAATCCCGACAGGCGGAGCTGCTGCGACTCTCTGCCTCTTGATGCCGAAGGACTCCTCAGACATGGAAACGCCAGGATCTTTCAGGGTAGAGCAGCTTGAGTCGACACCGAAGCGTCCCGAGAAGGAGGAATGCAGGAGAGTCTGGTCTTTCTCTTCTCCTTCTCCTTCGATTTCTTCAGGAGGGACGATCGGGTCCCCAAATCATTCCTACGCTTCTTGGCCGGAGTCGCCACTGACCCTTCAGAGGGTTGTTTAGTGGGTCGGCCTCTCTCGGTCAGCAAATCAGTCTGCACCAGCGATGGCTCGACCAATGTAGCTGTCGGAGTCGATGCAGCCTCTTCCATCGGTACCGATGGGCCCGTTGCCATTTTCGGCAGACAAACAGCCGATTCTACAAGTGCCGCAGATAGTCTCGCTGCACGATTTTTGCGGGTTTGCTTAGAGAAGGCTAAACAGTGCAGGCACGAATCAACTCAGTGTCCCTCGCCCAGACACAATAAGCAGAGGGAGTGCCCATCAGGAGGTGCAATCTTCTTACCACACGAGCGGCACCTCTCAAAAAAACCCCAATGCCTTTCCATAGGCGTCAAAGAAAAAACCACACAGAAAGATTTCTGAGGGGAAAGGGGGGGGGAACAAAGCCCCGAGGGGCAAAGTCCAACAAAAAAAAATTTAAAACAACAATAACTATCTTAACAACTAACTAACTACACTACACTAAGAAAACAACAAGCGGGCTATACAACAAGAAGAAACAATCCAAAGGATTACAGTACCGACTGGAGAATGAAAGGAGATCCTCTCAGCGCAGCGGTCAAAAAGGAACTGGCGGGATCCGCACGCTGGCGCCAATGAGCATGCATGCTGGGACGCCCGCGCATGCCCACTGGTGCCAAGTGCAAAAAAATCCCAAGCTTTTTAGGTACCGATTCAGGGGATTGGCACGGGCACTATTTCCCATGAATGTGAAGCACAGAGACCACGAAGAAGATTTATTCTTATCTCCATTTTGGGCCCGTTTCAGGGCTTTGAGCCACCACAGACAAGGGGATACACACACACATGTGGGGGAGGGGGATGCCAGCATCTGTTTCAGCTGTGGAGTGGGTAGGAAGACAGCAAGGGTGGGGGTGAGTGAATGTCATGGGTGGGGGAGGAGTGGACTGCCAAGGGTGTGGGAGTAATTGAGAGGAAGAGGTGGTTGGGGATGGGTGGTAGTTGGAGGGGGGTGTTGCGGTTGGGAAGACACCAAGGGTTGGAGGAGTGAATGCCTTCGCTTGGGTGGGTGGGAAGACACCAAGGACAAGGGGGAACTCACCCAGAGCTTCTTTCTAGAACCCGTTGTATTTTTCATCACAACTGGCCTTATTCCTAGTGCTAACAATAACTGCAGAAATGTCACATTGCAAGTTTGTCCCAGATCTCAGATGGAAGCAAACAAAAACTTGATCCCAGATCAATGCCATCCCACAGACAGCTGGGGGTGGGGGAAGTAATATAATACTGACTCATAGCTGCATAAGACCAGAGAAGGTTCAGGCATATAGTTGCTGTAGTATTTCTTTCAAAGAAAAATGCTTTCCTGAATGGAGAGGATCTGACTTTGTTGTTGTTATCAGAAAGTCACAGAACAATGCCCTGTATTTTAAGGAATTCATCTTGAACACAGGAAGCACTTACACCTAGTTGGATCATTGGTCTATCAAGGTCAGTATTGGCTTCTCTGAATGGCAGTGGCTCTCAAAGGTCATAGACCTCTACCAGAGACTGCAGACCCACTTCAAGTCACTGCAAATAATACTGACCTTGACAGACCAATCAACTGACTCAATATAAAGCAACTTCATGTGTCCATTTGTACACAACAAGATTACCACAGTAATAGTCTAGTATCAATTTAACAGTGCCCTAATTTTAACAGAACAATTTCACAAATAAGGTGCAAACTGAGAGGTTGCATTTTTAGTAGAAATAATTATTAACATTTACACAGGACAGTATTGAGCTGTCACAGCAGTACTGCTCTCAGGAAAGCTTTAGTGAAACTAAGAGGAGAAAAATATGACCAGAGCTCCCCTGAATGGACCAGAATGGTGAAACAAAATGTGTAATTTGTGTTGTATGTATGTAGTTGTTTAAAAAGTTACAGAACAGTGCGAATTTATTTATGGATATGAGTTAGCTCAACAAAACAACAATAGTGCCTCAAAACAGATGAAAGTTAAGAAAGTTTAATTCAACCAACTCTGTGTTCATAAACACAGCAATATGAAAGTCATGGGATGTTTTTGATCTTCCATCTAAATTGCTGAAATCAAGGCTTGGTACCATCTATTCTGTCTCCATGGTAGAAATAAAATTTCTCCTTAAATGCTTTTAGAAATAAAATTTATTCTTCACAATATTTATATTATGAAAAAGGGCCTTCCCTGGAATGGCCCAAACCACTCACAAAATGGACAAACAAGATTCTGTGAATGATCATCAACATTAATAAATAAAAATACCCTCCTAATACTGATTTGCATCTTTTTCTATAGAGTGCCTTGGGCAGATCATGTAATAAGGCCAAAGCCACACTGTAAAAGCTCATGTTGTGGACAAGGCAGATGCCCATCCTCAGGGCTTTTTTTGAGTGCAGAGGAACGCAGTTCTGGCTGGCTTGGCCTCGGGGGGTGGGGGGGTAACCTAATATACAAATAAGTTCCTGCTGGGCTTTTTCTACAAAAATAGCCCTGCCCATCCTAAAGGGCAGGACCAAAAGCAGAGATAGGTCAGATATATTAATCCTAATAGGTCACCCACAAAAAAAAAATAGCAATGGGTTATATTGTGTAAAACATTTCTTACAAGACTTGAGCTGCAAACACGTTATTGGATATTGATTCGTCTCATGGATTGTCCAGTTTACACAGGAATAACTGCTACAACACCATAATAGCACAATATAAAGATGTTTATAGCATAATGTATGGATGAAGCATTGCTTTAAATATTTCAGCATAAACATTTTATACATAGTCCTCCTAAAGTGCATTAGCTCCGAATTTTAAGGAATGCCCCTCTCTTCAGGCCCTGAGACCCCAGGAGTTTCTTTTGTTAGTATCTTCACCACTGGGTTGCTAAAACATCTACCAGTTTCTCCATGGTGGCAGTCAGCCCAGGGAGGCTTACTTTTCTCCTTAAGTGCTTTTAGAAGACAGTTGATTTTATTTCAGTGTTTGCCTGATGCATCTAAACTAAGCTAAGATGGCCACTACACTGCACCTTGGACCAAACTACAGAGAATAATGTACAAATTATTTTGAATAATGCTTTGAATAATGTACAAAAAAGGTGAACCACTTGATAAATCAGTCACATAATTTAAACATTTAATGCAACATGACTGGGACAGGTGCTTACTGCCAAATCATTCATTGGTTACGTTGAAAGATGGCTCATGGAACTCAATGGGGCTTACAATTTTGATACTTTAAGGCTGCAATTCTAAGAACACTTTCCTGGTAGAAAGTGCTATTGAATAAAATCAAATTTACTTCCAAGCATACCTTTTAGGGCTGGTCACTTAGGCTATCAAACACACAGCACAAGACATAATACCAAACTGAATGGAGCTTCATAAAATATGAGTATAAATGTAAGCCTGTTTATTCTCTTCTACCACAAAAAAGATACTGAAATATCACACACTGATGTAGGTTGACAACACCCACTCTAAAAATTTCAGATACTTTTAACATTCAGATATATGCGATATCTAGTATTTGAACAAATGCATTGTTCTTTCTTCTGTATCAAAAATGTCTAGAAGTCTTTTAACTTCCTACTATTCAAAATATTTGGCAGTGCACATAAAGATTTGTGGTAATATTATATGTGTGATTAGCTTTATCAGATCCAGACAATACTGGAATAAATGGATGCTCCTGCAAGCAGATTGTCCAATCATTTCTTCACCATTACATAATAATTTAGAACAGAGAGAAATAGCCACTATTGTGGCTACCCAAATTCATATCATAAAGATGTCAGGATGACTGCAACTACCACAAAAAGAATTTATAACTAATCTTAAACTAGTAGCTTATGCTATGACATGTTTTATGTCAAAGCTTTTAAAATACACAGAGTGTCCCGTAAGCAAAATCTAACCCTTTGTTACATTTTAAAACTACCTTCTGGTTTACATTTAAGGCAGTTATATGAACATATGATACTGCCTTATACCAAGTCAGATCACTAGTCCATCTAGCCCTGTATTATCTACCATGAATCCAGAAGTCACAAGCCAAAAGATTCTGTGGCATTGCTATCTTGTATTCATTCACTAGATTTACTGGGGACTTAAATATATATATATATATTTATAAATATCTGTAACAAGGTTTACAGTAAATTAATGCTTAACAAACACTGAGGTAATACATGATTACTTCAAGTTTTCTAACCAATCCTTTACGTAACAATGTTCATTAGTGAACACAGGAGAGGTATACAAAAGTGCATTATATACAACTACAGTCACAAGATATATTGATTTGAGAAAAGATATAATAGGCTAGGTTACGATGACTGCGGTCAGGTTACATTAAGTCGACAAAATGAAATCTGGTAAGTCTGGCCAAAATTTTATATTGGATGTCATCTCTCAACCAAGTCTGTTCAACTGAAAATATTCTCATGATGCAGGATAGCATTTGTAATTTTGTCAGACATAAAATATTCCAGCAATTTAGATCACCATTGTTGTATGCTAGGGACAGAGGGGTTCCCCTCCCCCCCCCCAGTATAACGCTATGAGTGCTTTAGCAGCAGTCAGCATCATCGTAATGATTTCTTCATGGGGTTTGAAAATAATTTTGTTTTCCCAGATATTGAGAAGGAAGGCTTCTGGTGACCTTGGCATATCATACCCCATATGCTCTTTAATATGATCTAATATTGTATTCCAACATACTGGAGATTTGAACTGGTATTATCTGTATGTACAGAATTACACCACCTTTAGGTTTTTAATTCAAGAGAAGGAGAATGCAACTGGTAACTTTATCACTGTCCATCTTGCTCTTTGACCAACTCAGAGCTCTTTAAACACAGGCAAACCAAAGATCAGGCAGGTCAGCCAGACATCAGTTGAGCATGCACACCAGTGATCTGGTGGGAACAAACAGTAGTAGAACTTTAGGGTTTGTAGAATCTTTCGGGCTCAAGTGCCGTGTTCTACTGGAGAAAGTTTTCCTTCCAGACGTTTCGTTCTCAGCTGCGGAGAACATCCTCAGTGGCGTTGCAGCCGGAGCAGGCGCTCTGACCCTAATGATGTTACCAGCCGTGAAAACCTGAAATCTTTGATAGTAGTAGAGCTGTTGATCTCATGATCACCAAAAAGAGCTGAGACTATTTATGAAGGCAAGTGTACAGAGTGTCCTTAAGGCTAGAATCCAGCAGTTTCTTACTGCTGGGCTTAGTCCAGCATCCTGCAAAACCTTCATCATGGATCTTGATCATCACAAGTCTCATGGGTAAAGGAGAGGTCCCAAGTAGCTAATGAGGAACTTTGCTGCCAGAGATGAACTCTCCATCTCCTCCACTGATGGGGCTCTGTGGGTGCCCATGGGATCCCTAGAAAATGGTGGGTTTCACTGATAGGATTTTCTTCAGCCCCCATGTCCAGCTCCTTTTCATTAGCTCTTTGGTTTTCTGATCCTTTGGTCTTGGTGGGTGGCCTGAGACCTGAATGTCTGAGGGCCCTAGGGACTGTGAGGTCTTCCAGGATCTTAATCTCTACAGGGTTAAGCCACCAAAACCCCCTCATTTTACAAGGACTCCTGAGGCCCAGCCCTGACACTAAAAATAATGATCCAACACTCTCATACTTCTGCAAAGACTTCTTTTAACAACATGGACAAGCATCATTGTGTTAAATTGCCAGGTTTCAAAGGAGCCCTTCATATATGGAAAGTGGGGTTGACAGGTCCAATCTTTTCCTTGGCAGGGGAATTTGGGGAATGTTCCAGGAGGGAGTATGGCCATTCCCAATGCAATGATGTCACACAGAGTGATTTCATAACACCCCAGAAGCAGTTTGTGCACACACAACCCCCCCACCACCACTTTTTTCCAACCATTTAAAGGGAACCTTCACTTTAAATGGTTGGGCAAAAAGCAGGGGCCAGTGGCTCTTTCCTTGCAAGAGGTGAATTCACTTCTTGCATGGTAGGAGCCAACAGCCCGCACTTGAAAAGAGCATGCACTATGTGCTCCTGCCCTGCAAGAGGCAAAATGACCTCTTGCGTGGCAGGTACTGGCAGCACCCACTCTTTTCAAGCAGAGCCCCAGACAACTGTTTGGGGCAGGGCTTCCCCCCCCCCCCATGGTCAGCTGGCTGACATCAGGATAAGCACTAAAAATTCAAAGAACCCCAACTGCTACCTAGGGACTGGCATCCCTAAGAAAGGCTGTTTTACATGCTGCAGTAGGGCAACTAATAAAGATGAAACTAAATCCAAAAGAGTTTAAGCAACCTGAAATAAGAATGCTTTATCATAGGTGTGGTTCTAATATGCCACAGAAGAGGGGGCTGGTTAAAATGGTCCATCCATGGAGATTCAAGGTTCCTGCTGGATTCCAGTATGCTTTGGGGTACTTTACGAATCCAAACAAATTATCTCAGGTGAGTAGTCATGTTGGTCTGAGATAAAACAGCAAGATTTGATGATATCTGGAAATCTTGTTGGTCTTTAAGGTGCTATAGGAAACAAATGCTCCCTTGAGGTTGCAATGGGAGCTTTGAACATGAACATCCTGTAAGATACTGATAAGATTGCCTCTGACTGATCTTTCCTGCCCTTGGGGCAGAATGCGAACTCATCATTTACCATGGACTGGGGTGACATGGAGTTGCTGGGAGACAGCTAGAGAAACACTGGTGGATAACTCATACTGAATCTGACAGAGCATGCAATAGAGCTCATTGGGACACCTATAAAACAATGATGACAGTGGAGCGGGGGAGGGGGGGAGAGTTACTTCTCTACTACCACCACTGAATCTGCTAGATCATGACCATCCCAGCTGTTTAATATATCATAGAATTTGCTGACTCCTACATCCAAGCTTTTATTATCACAAGAAGAAAAAATTAGTTGTAATTCTTTTGCTACTAAAAAAAAATTGCTGATAAAATCTCTCAAATACATTCTGATTTGGATGCTGACTGTTAGGTAGCTCAGACAGAAGATATGTCTGATGCAATCTTTAATCTCTTTATTGACTATTTTAATCCAGTTACCATGATGGATGCACCTTGTCATCTTGTTGAGACATTTGTAGGCAGAAGTAGTATCAGTGGATGTGTTTTGGACTCTTTTAAATTGTTTCTTATAAATCGGTCTCTAATAATTGCTACTGAAAACCAGTTGTCTTCAATGTGGGACATGCCCTGCAGTATTCCACAGAATACAGTCTTATCCCCCTTACTATTCAATCTTGATGTAAAGCCCTCAGGACAAATCATTTGTAGCTGGAGAATTGAATGTCATCAGCACACTGATAATACCCAGCTCTATATCTCTCTGTCCAAATCTCCTAATGGTGCAGTTGTGAGCCACCCCCTAATGACTGTGGTTAAATGGCTAAAAGTGAACAAACAGAAAATGAATCATGATAAGACAGAGGTAATACTAGTTGGGAAGGCTAAGGCCTTGACGGTCATTGTACTTCCCTCCTTCAATGGGGTTCAGTTGACCCTTGCTGACTTGGTTATACTATGTAAAGGAACTAGGATTGTATTATAACAGAATGATTCAAGAAGGTGCTTTAATAAAGGGAACAGAACTGTATATTATCCTGCTTCCTTTGCATTACACAGACAGACAGATATTTATTATGGTCAATGATCAGCAAACCAGGCATATGTTAACAAATTAATTCCATGAAGATATATATAAAGGAACAGTAAAAAAAAATTAGAAATTATTTACTGAGGCTGTTCAGACGCACAGTATAATCAGTTGTCGCTGCTGTTTCATACCGGATTAAAAGTGGCTGATCATACAGCAACATCTGCCTCCCGGTATTAACTCATAGTTGTCCCCCCCACCTGCAATCCTTCTCGGAACCAGAGTATTTTGTTACCTGCTCCTTTGAGTGTTTTCTGAGTTCTCCGGTTTCACCTCATAGTTTCCCCATCTGGATAGTTCCCAACCGACTTCCAGATGACTGAAGGCTGTCCCGGAGCAAAAGGAGCCTCAGACATCCGATTTACGGTCGCCATTTTTTTAACTACTTAGCGATATGCGCATAACTGCATAACCTTATAATGTTTTAACCTACGTGCATAAAAGTGGAGAAAAAAAGAACTTCATAGTGCTGTCGTGTGGATGGCAGAAGACAGTTTCACTGTGGAGTGATTTGAATTGCAGTATGGCAGTCTGATTGATAATATCCGGAACAAAGATATTTGGAACAGAACCGGGTCAGTTTAATACGGACTCGACACGCTGTGTAAACAGGGCCACTATGTCAGAACTGTGACCCAGTAGGCTCTGGCAGCAGCACAGAATCTTGCAATCCTATGCTTGGGAATCAGTAAACTAGCTAAGTAATTTGACAACACCAATTTCTTGTGTCAAAGACATGGTTGGCCAAACGGGCTTAACACAGGAGCCACACAGAATAAATGTCAGGTGTTTGAGAGCCACAAGACATGAAAAACAGATTGCTTTCTTATAACTGATGATCTTCAAGTGGTCATCTGTGCATTCACACCATTGGGATATACAGTGCCTGCACTGGTTCCAATTGGTGTTGAGTAGCTCCACTAGAGGGATTTCTGTATCCCTACCTCTGAGCATGTCCAGAGACTCCACCATGCATGCTCAGGATGCAGGGCACCAGAATCCTGCCAGTTCCTTCTGACCAATGACCAAACCAGGAGGTAACTGTAACTGAGCTGACAGCAGAGGGGAGGAAGGACAGAAGGTACAAATGCACAGATGACCACTTGAAGATCATCAGTTACAGGGAAGCAACCTGTTTATCTCCTTTGTGGTCTCTGTGCATCATACCATTGGAAGAATAGCAAGTTGAAGCCTACCTGGAGGAGAGAGCTGACAGTTGCAGTCTGCAGCACTGAGTGTCCCACATGAGTCCTCTCACACTCACTTAAGTCTAAAGCATTGTGCTTGGTGAAGGTATTGGGGTTGCCCATGTTGTGGCCCGGCATATGTCCTGTAATGGCACCTGTTTCAGGAAGGCAGTAGAAGTTTCCAATGTCCTAGTGGAGTGAGCTTGAAGAGACCCAGGAAGGGATTGTTTAGCCTGTAAATAACACAGTTTTATGGCAATCATTGGACAGTCTTTGAGAGGCTCATTGCTCATAAGTCTGATAAAAGGGGTAGAACTCTGGCAACATAATCTCAGAGTGAAGATGCAGTTCCGAAACCACTTTTGGAAGGAACCTGATATCAGAAATGAACCTGAAATCAGAAGGAACCTGAAATCAGAAATGTTCTGTGATCGTGGAAGCTCACTGTCCCGTCTTGTAGAGGTGATTGTAATAAGCTCATCCATGATAACAGCTGCAATGGACAGTAAGCCATAGGTTCAAATTAGCACCTCATCAAGCCTTGAAGAACCATCCACATGGGGGTTAGGTCCCAAGTTGGGGGGTAGAGATGCAAAAGTCCTTTTAGGAATAATTTAGATTCAGAATGAGAAAAACACTGGTCGTCCCTCTATCTGTGCATAATGTGTGGAGATGGCAGCCAAATAAACTCTGATAGAAGAATGGTTAAGACCCTTATCCACTAAGTATAGAAGGAAACCAAAGATCCATTGAACGCCCACCTGTTCCAGAGGAACTGGACACGGAGGCAGGTAAGCCACAAATTTCCTCAACTCATAACCGTAAGATTTTCTGGTGGTGGGCTTCCGACTGTTGAGAAGGATATAGCGGACCCTGTCAGCAATCAGTTGGAGGTGAGGAGTGTCATGATAGATGACCTTGCCCCTGTTGGCTACCAGTAGATCTGGTTCCTTCAGAAAGAAGTGAAACATCCAGTTGGAGAGATGGACTGGAACTGGGAACTTAGGCTGTATGGACCACCAAGGGGAGACCAGGGTGCATTTTGGTTTCTCTCGCATCACCTTGGTGACCACCCTGGTCATCAGAGGAATAGGTGGGAACAGGAATAGGAAATTGTGAGACCAGTCCAACAAGAGACCATCTCACAAGGAAAGAGGGACCACTCCCCCACCCCCGGAACATAACTGTCTGCATTTGGTGTTCTTGCTTGTGGCAAAGATGTCTATCTGAGGATGTCCCCAGGTGGTGAAGACTGGGTCAAGGTATGTCTGGTTCAGTTCCCATTCATGCAACAGTGCTCCTCCTCTGCTGAGGAGGTCAGCCTGGACATTGTGATCCCCTGGAAGGTTTGATGCTACTATCTAAATCCCTTGGCTCAAGCACCATAACCAAAGGTCTTTTGCGAGGCTGCAGAGTTTCCAGGTTACAGTCCCTCCCTGATGGTTGATGTAACTCAGGGCCACAGTGTTGTCTGTGAGCACTGAGATTGCCTTCCCATGGAGAATAGGCAGGAACAACTGCAGAGCAAATGTTATCACAAGGGGTTTGAGGAAGCTGATGTGATGAGCTGTGCGGATTGAGTTCCACTTGGCACCCACAGAGAGACCCTGAAGATGAGTGCCCCAACCCAGCAGGGAGGCATCAGTGGTAAGCATTTCCGATGATGAGGGGAGTCTGAATGGTGCTCCCTCCACAAGATTGCTCAGGTTCTCCCCTCCCTGGTGAGGGACTGAAGAACAGCCGAGGGCAGAGAGAAAGGTTGGGGGGTGCCGAGAGGGTTTGAAGACCTTCAGGAACCACAGCTGTAGTGGTCTCATCCGAAGTTTAGACATGATGATTACAGCAGTAGTGGCAGCCATGAGGCTCAGTAGTCTCTGGATCAAGCAGACAAAGGCCAATCTCTGTACCCTGATGTGAGTAGTCAGGGAGACAATGGTTTGAGTCCTGGATAGTGGGAGGTATGCTTTGCAGTCCCTAGAGTCGAGGAGGACTCCAATGAACTGAACTCGCTAACAAGGAGTAAGGTTGGATTTTTTCTGATTGACACAAAATCCCAAGTCCTGTAGTGTGTACAGTGTCTGTTGGATGTGCAACAGAAGTTGATTGTGAAAGTTGGCAACCAATAACCAATCATCGATATATGGGGAGACAACAATGCCCTTCAGGCAAAGATATGTCACCACTATCACTATTGTTTTTGTAAAGATTCTGGGGGCTGTGGAGATGCCAATGGGTAGGGCAGCTTATTGGTAATGATCCATGCCCACTGCAAACCAGAGATACTGTCTGTGACGATGGCTTATGTTTAGATGAAAGTAGGCATCTTGCAGATTGATCGTAGCCATCCTTCAGGAGTAGAGGTAATATCTGGAATAGTGTTGTCATCCTGAACTTCCAGTAAGTAATGTACTTGTTTAGAGTACAAAGGTCCAAGATGGGATGAAGGCCTCTGTCCTTCTTCGGGACTGTGAAGTACGAAGAGTAGAAGCTGTGTCCCCGAAGGTTGGGTGGAACTGGTTCGAAGGCCCCTTTTTGAAGGAGGGACTGGACTTCATCCTGAAGGATCTTGAAGGAGGGTTTGATGACTACTCGCAGGGTGGGTGGCATCTCCTCGAACTTGATCGCATACCCTTGGCAATGATGGTAACAACCCAATTGTCTTAAGTAATGGCCTCCCAAGCATGGAAATAGGGGGCAAGTTGGGTGGCCCAAGGGGTCATGTTGGGGATTGGTGAGCATGGTTCTGGTATGCTGATAACTGTCAAGTCAAAGGTTCTGCTTGGAAATGCTCACCTGCCTGGGGCAAGACTGATGCTGATTCCCATGGAAATTGGATTTGGGCTCATAGGATTTGCTCTGCTAACTCTGAGAATGGCTGCACCAGGAGTGTTCAGGGGAGGAGTGACGCTGAGATCTCCAAGACCAGGATAGAGAGAATTGTTATTGCTTAAAGGGGTGTGCAAAAGCTGAGACACTCAGAGTTCTAGAGGCAATACTCTTGTCCATGTCCTGTAAGGTCATATCACTGGAGGCATGGAATAGGCCTAGTCCATCAAAGAGGAGGTCCTCAATGGACGCCCTGGTGTCCTGGTTTAATGAGGTAGCCAAGAATGTCTTCTTAAGACTATGGCAGATGCAAGAGATTTTGCAAATATGTCAGTAGCATGCTTGGAGGAGTTTACCTGCTGCTTTGCCACTAACATTTCCTCTTTTTAAATCTTCTATAGGGTACATTGGTGTTCCTCTGGAAGGTGTTGGAGAAGTGATGTGACTTGGTCCTAAATAGCAAACTGGTAGTGATCAAGGCATGCCACATAATTAGCATTTTTGATGCCCAAAACAGCAGTGTCATAGAATTTTCTCCCAAAGGCATCTATTTTCTTGCCCTATGTATCTGTGGGTGAAGATGTAGAGTGTTTCCCTTTTGATGAAGAGGTCACCATGAGTGAGTTAGGCTTCAGGTGAGTAAAAAGGAATTCAAGCTCCTTTTTCCTGGATCTTATACATGTGATCCAGTCATTTTGAGGAAACTCCTAATTAAGAGAGTTTTTCCAAGGGCTCTTTCATGGCTTGCAGCATAACATTAGTGAGAAGGAGGGCAATAGCTGCAGAGACATCATGTTGCATGATAAAAACTAAGTCATCAACAGCTGGTTGGGGTTGGTGAATAGGCAAGTCCAGGGATGTGGCCATGCATTTAATCAATTCGCTGTAGGATTTCAAATTCTCAGATGGAGAAATCAGGGCAACCTCGATGACAGGAGTGGACAGTGCCAGATCTGCATTGTGAGAATCAGATTCTAGCTCTACTGAGCTTTTGGTGTCTTCAAAGTCCAAAGTTTTAGATTCGGACTGGGGTTTGTGTACAGAGATCAGCATCAAAGCACACTTTGGCCAAGGAGGTGTCGTTGCCGGTGCTGATGGGGCTGGACATTTGAGCTGCGGCTTATGAATCTAGTCACAGCAACAATGATCCAGGAAGTGATATCCAGAGCATCAATCCCAGTCAGGGATATCTCTAGGGTGATGCCAGGAGTAAGGTAGGGGCCATATGGATAGCTGGGGGGCTGGGAATCCCAAGGAGTTGGAACTCTGGGATGCCAATGATATCACTCCTCATATCGGTGCCAATAATAGTGATTGGTCAGGTGAGACTAAGTATCCCGAGATGGGACTGATGGACCAGGGGCCTCTGGAGGCCAATGTTGTTTTGCTCACCTGTTTCAGCAGGGAGGAGTGGAGAGATTGCTGTGTAAGGTTAATCTAAGCAATGTCCAATTCTGGGATGTGAGCCAATGGACTGGTGTGTGTTTGCACTGAGGAGTCGTCCTGACACAGAGATACCAAAATATTTGTCAGCACTGATCTCAGTGGCGTCAGGTCTGGTACCACTTTGACTAACATCTGATGGACTCATTCCAATGAGGCCTGAGATGGGCTTGAAGAGGGCTTGCAAGCAATCAATCAGGATTAGTTTGCTTGTGCTCTTTCTCTTTCTTCCATTTCCTGACCGGTGAGGTCATCGAAGATTTCAGTGTTGACTCTGGTTTCTTTTTCAAAGTTGATACCAAATCGACTTTTGCTGTCAACAGTGTCTTTGAAGGAGTGGGAGTGATGGCTGAGGCTGACAAGGTGGTGGCCTCCGCTGCGGAGCCAGAATCCATCAGTTGAGGTGTGAAACTAACTGTAGCAATGCAATGTGAAGTCTGGCTGCTTTGTTTTTCCTGGTCTGCTTACTGAACTTTAAGCAGTGAGTACAGAAATAGGTGTGGTGGGCTTCACCAAGGCAAAGGAGGTACAATGAGTGTCCCTCCAATGGGGTGAGTTTGCTGCTGCACCAAGAGTGCTGCTTAAAGAACCCCCTTATAGGCTAGGAAACAGGGCCTGAGCTCGGTGAGTGGGGGGGGGGGGGCATAGAGCACCCAGGAACTCATGAGTCACTCAGAAGCTTGTAGGAGACTATGAGAAGTGGAGAAATACAAAGAAGCAGAGCAAAAACAGTCTGGATATGAAGAAAAGGAGAAAAGGGGGAAGTTCACCAACCAGAGATCCAATGAGATACATCCTAACTGCATGGCAGTCAGAAGAGAACTAGCGGGATTCTGGTGCCCTACCTCCTGAGTTTGCATGGTGGAGTCCCTGGGCATGCTCAGAGGCAGGGACACAAAAATCCCTCTAGTGGAGCTACTAAACACCAATCAGAAACGGTGCTGGTGTCGTATATCCCAATGGTGTGATGCACAGAGACCACAAAGAAGGTCAAATATTATACTCATTTTTATTAAAACTCAATACTTTCTTTGCATAAAAAGATAAAATACATATCTGTGCACCTTACAAGACTTTTAAAAAAAGCTGGGAATAACAGTCCCCATAAGACTAGCATAAGGAAAGGTTAGGAAATTATTTTTGATACCAGTGGGAGAAGGAAATGCACATGTACCATATAAAACTCTGACCACCATTTGCATCATTATGCATCTTTCTTTGCCTTGACACCAAGGTTAGTAAATACAGCTCCTATGAGCTATGAAAAAATAGGTTTCCTACCTGTAACTGATGATCTTCGAGTGGTCATCTGTGCATTCACACTCATGGGATGAAGCGCCAGCGCCGATCCCTGATTGGTAACTCCAAAGTCCAGGATTTTTTGCTGCCCTGTAGGCATGCGCGACAGCCTCAGTGCGCATGCCCACCTGGTGGGCGCGAATATCCCGCCAGTTCCTTCCCACCGCCACCTATCAAGAGTACCAGGACCGGCAGCAGAGGGGAAGGAGGGCGGGTAGTTTGAATGCACAGATGGCCACTCGAAGATCATCAGTTACAGGTAGGAAACCTGTTTATCTTCTTCATGGTCTCTGTGCTTCACACTCATGGGAGATTAGCAAGCTAGGCTTACCTGGAAGAGGGAGCTGGCGGTTATGCAGAAATAGCAGCTTGAAGAACCAGAGTACCCAGCTGTGCTCTGCGATGCTTCTGGACATCCAGGGCATAATGTCACATGAAGACATGAGGAGATGCCCAGGTTGCAGCCAAACAGATGTTCGCCAGAGAAGCACCCTTCAGAAACGCTGTGGACGTAGCCATAACCCTAGTGGAATGCACACGGAGTGGCCCCGGCAAGGGACGCTTTGCCAACAGGTAAAAAAGTTTAATGGCTTCCGTGATCAACTTAGAAAGTCTCTGTGAAGAGATCTTGAGACCCAACCTAGGTGCCGCATAGGAGACAAACAGATTGGGATCCTTCCTGAACGGCTTGGTGCGATAAAGAAAAAACAACGCTCTCTTAACATCCAAGGCGTGCAAACGTCTCTCTTCGATCGAAGAGAAGGATAAAAAGTAGGCAAAAAGACTTCCAAATTAAAATGGAAACTAGACACCACCTTAGGGAGGAACGAGATGTCCGGGGCCAAGGACACCCCATTGTCCTGAAAAGAAATGTATGGAGTATCACATCGCAGAGCCACGTGCTCACCTGCCCTCCTGGTCGTAGTGACAGCCACTAAGAAGGCAGTCTTCCAGGCTAGAAGATGCAACGGGCAGGTAGCCAAGGGTTCAAAAGGCTGCCTCGAGAGCCGGTCCAGGACGAGAATCAGATCGCAAGCAGGAGGAGGAACCTTAGATGGCAGGTGAAGCCGCAGAAGACCCTTCAAAAAACATTTTGTATGCTGGTGGGTAAAAACCGAAGCGCCATCTGCAGGGTCGTGATGAGCCAAGATGGCAGCCAGATATACTTGAATCGAAGAATGATTAAGTCCAGCATCAACAAGAGAAAGTAAAAACTCAAACACAAGTTCAAGACCAGCAGAACTTGCATTGATACCCTTGTTCTGCAGAAAGGACAGAAACTTAGACCACTTTCCTGCATAGGAGTGATGAGTTGACAACTTTCTACTGTTCAACATGACATGTTGCACTCTGTCAGAGAATTCTAGAAGCTGACCCTCCAAGCCGTCAATTTGAGGTGGGGGATGTCGTGGTGAAACAGGCAGCCGCCTTGAGCCAAAAGGAGATCCGGTTCTGACGGAAACTTGTGGTTATATCCCCCTGCCATGGCTAGAAGGACAGGAGCACAAGTCTGTCGAAGCCACCAAGGAGCAACTAGGATACACTCCGGACATTCCTGGGCCAATTTGTGAAGCACTCTGGTGAGAAGAGGCAAGGGTGGAAACAGGTAGAGGAACTTGTTCACCCACGGAAGCAGAAGACTGTCCCCTAGGGATCTTGGGTCCGTCCCTCCCCTGGAGCAGAACTGTTCGCACTTCGGATTGTTTGCCGTGGCAAACACGTCTAATCTGGGATGACCCCACTCCCGGAACAGAGGTTCGAAGTATCTCCAGTTCAGCTCCCATTCGTGATGGGAGACCTCTCCCCTGCTCAGGGAGTCCACTTGAACATTGAGATCCCCAGGTAGGTGGGTGGCTACAATGAAAGTCTGAGAAGCTATGCAGGTCTCCCAAAGCTGCATTGCCAACACACACAGCCTTCTGGACACAGTCCCCCCTTGGTGATTTATACAACTGACAGCTGTCGTGTTGTCCAACAGCACAGCTATGGTCTGACCACTGATTAGGGGTAGAAACGACCTCAAGGCCAGATGAACTGCCATGAGCTCTAAAAAACTGATATGATGGTGAGCCATGGGCCGCCTATGCAGAGATCTCCGAGGTGCACTCCCCATCCCCACAGTGAGGCATCCGTTGTTACCATGAGCGAGGGGAGAGAGAGATGAAATGGAGCTCCTCCACAAAGACTGGACTTCATCCTCCACCAATCCAGAGATTGAAGCACCAGCGAAGGAACTTGTAGAATCTTGGACGGGAGATCTCTCACCGGATTGTAATTCCTGATGAACCAGAGCTGGAGGACTTGCATCCTCAGCCTCGCAAAGCACAGAACATTGGTAGTAGCTGCCATGAGGCCCAAGAGGTGTTGGATCTGCAGAACAGAAGCGCATCTCACCGCCTGAAAGAGTTGAACCAGGGAGATGATATCCACACCCGGGAATCTGGAAGAAATGCCAGATGCTGGGTGGTGTCCAAAATCGCTCTGATAAACTGAACACTTTGCACTGGAACCAGGTGAGATTTCTTCTCATTCACCAGAAGTCCTAGTGCACTCAAGAGGCTGAGAACCACCTGTAGATGCACTCTGAGAGAAGCTTCAGACACAGCAACCACCAACCAATTGTCTATGTAGGGAAAAATGATGAAACTCTGGAGCTGAAGGTAAGCCACCACAACAACCGTGGTCTTTGTGAAGACACTGGGGGCCGTAGAGAGCCCAAAATGAAGCACCTAATATTGAAAATGGTGCGTCCCAATGGCAAACTGAAGAAACCTCCTGTGACTGAGGAGGATGCTGATGTGGAAGTAGGCATTCTTCAAGTCTAGGGTAGTCATCCAATCTCCCTTGTTGATGAGTGGAAGGATGCTTTGTAGAATCAGTATTCTGAACTTCTGATAAGCGATGAATTCATTCAGGCCCCTCACATCCATGATTGGACGAAGTCCACCATCCCACTTGGGAACCGTGAAGTACCTGGAGTAGAACCCCTGGCTGTTGAGATGATCGGGAACGGGTTCTATTGCTCACTTGCTGAGCAGATTTTGAACTTCCTCCAGCAAAACCGCTGTAGGGTGTGTGATCACCAATCTGGGATACGAAGGGGGCTGCACAAATTCTATCACATAACCCTCCTGTATGATGGACAAGACCCACTTGTTGGTGGTAATCTGCTGCCACGCTTGCAAGAAACTGTGGAGGTGGGTGGTCCCAGAGGAGGAGGGAGGGAGAGAAGGGAGGATGCCAAAGTCAAAGTCCCTGCTTGAGATTCCTGCCAGCCTTAGACTTTCCCAAATGAGAGGAAAAAGAAGAAAACTTGGTTTTCTCTCCTGCAGTGAAGGAACTCTTAGCCTCATGCTGTCCCGTACACAGCTTCCATGAACCCTCAGGGGATTTGGCATGGAAGGGCTTCTTAGGCCATTGTTTGGACCATGGGCGAGACTTGCCAGGGCAAGAGAAAGATGAAGGTACTTCCAAGTTACGAGACGTCTTGATACTGTTATCCTTTTCCTATAGGACCGCGTCCATAGTGGAGCTGAATAGACCTTCACCTTCAAAAGGAAGATCCTTGACTCAGGATCTCGTGTCTAACTGGAGAGCGGTAGATCGAAGCCAAGAGTGACGACGCAACGTAATGGCCGGGGTAAGAGTTTTAGCTGCAGTGTCCCCCATATGTTTGGAAGCCTGCAGCTGTTGTTTTGCCAGGAGCATTCCCTCCCTCTGAGCCTTCTTGGCCAAAGTGCACTTATCCTCAGGCAGAGAAGCCAGGAGCGGTGAAAGGTGCTCCCACGGGGAATACTGGTATCTCGCCATGTAGGCAGAATAATTAGAAATTTTAATACCCAGAGTGCTCGCAGAATAGAAGCACCTGCCAAACGTATCAATCCTCTTCCCCTCTTTATCTGGAGGGGAGGCATGGGTCTTCTTAGCCTTAGAGGAGGACGACACTACTACAGAGTTGGGGCATGGATGGTTGAAGAGGAACTCTGCACCCTGTTCCTGGATCCTATACATGTGATCCATACGCTTGGATGAGGGGTTGAGGCAGGCTTGGACCAAGGATCTTTGATGGCTTGCAAGATGACCTTAGTAATGGGAAGGGCTACCGCTGGCGAAGTGTCCTTCTGCATGATGTCAAAGACTGTGTCGTCAATGACCGGTTGAGGCTGAACCACAGGCAAAGACAAGGAATTTGCCATCCTTTTAACGAGTTCCCCATAGGACTTCAAGTCTTCTGAAGGAAAGATTGGAAGGTCCTCGGCTATTCTGGATTCTGGGGACGATCCCTCCTGCTTATGGCTGACTGCTCTTTCCCACCATCATCGGAGGTCGACGAGGAAGCAGATACGGTCTTAGCCGATGGTAAACCTGGAGCGTGAGTGGCAATCCTAGTTGAGGAGGTTTTCTCAACGTCGGGACCACTGGAGCGTGCTGGCTTCCTGACCAACCTCGGGGTCTAAGTCAGCATCAATGTCTCTCGGCGACCTGGTGGAGAGTGTGCTGAGACTCTAGAGTGGTGCGAAGCCTCCGAGTGCTGATCCCAATCGGGGTTCTGAGGAGGGTACCAAGGGTATGGAGAATGATAGGAATAGCCCTCAAACGGGTATGCCCACGGTCGCGGGTCCCAGTTCGGCAGAGGATGAGGACGTCTAAAAGGGTCCGAAGGCTCCCCAAATCTCTCGGAATGGATCAAGGGCATCTTTGGTGTCAAGCGGTCCCTCGGCTGCGAAACCTCTAAGTCCAATGCTGAGCTAGGATCGCCGCCCTCCTCCGAGTCTGCTGACCGTTCTATAGGGTTAACCTCCTGGTCAGAGCCAGAGAGAGAGGTCTGCAGAACATCCGTCAGACCCGAGGGGCTCTTTGGTCGAATCGGTGAAGCTAGGATTTTCTCCGGAGGCTCCCCCGAAACAATCGCCGGGTCCTTTGGTGGCGGAGAAGGGGTCTGCCTGTCTTGGCACCTCTTTTACTCCTTTTGCTTCCTGGTCTCAGCAGAGCGTGAGTCCCGGGCACCTTTGGCCTTCTTGGTTGGGGTCGATGGTTCCAAATGGGATGTCAAGCCCACACGCTTGTGGGGGTGGTTGGCTCCCTGGAATGGTTGGGTCGGTTGGCTCAACAACGCCAGAACCGATATCGATGCCAGGGCGGCCATCGAAGTGCTTGTCGATGCCGATGTTGACATCTGTGGTGCGAGAGCCGATTTTACCAGCGCCGCCAAAAGTCTTGCCGCTCAGTTTTTCCTAGTCTGCTTGGAAAATTTTGAGCAGTGATGGCAGGATTCCATTTGATGACCTTCCCCAAGGCACAGCAGACAAAGAGAACGTCCGACCAGGGGAGGGATCTTGCTCCCACACTTAAGGCACCGCTTAAAAAACCCCCAATGCTTTTCCATAGACAGGGATGGCGGGAGAAGGGCAGGGGAAAAACCCCCGAAGGGGTGAAACAACTAACTAATAGTCTCTAATTTTATATATATATATAACAGGAACGATGAGAAAACAAGAGAAATCCAGCGAAGGAAGAAGGTAAATAACTACCGACCGGAGTGACGAAAAACAAGTCTATCTGACGCAGCGGTAAAGAAGGAACTGGCGAGATATTTGTGCCCACCGGATGGGCATGCGCACTGGGGCTGTCGCACATGCCTACTGGGATCAGGCAGTGAAAAATCCTGGACTTTGGAGTTACCGATCAGGGATCAGTGCTGGCGCTTCATCCCATGAGTGTGAAGCACAGAGACCACGAAGAAGATCTAAGGGGAAACCCTGCACTTATTTAATTCCGTCCCTCCTTCTAGTGGCTCCCTTGGGTCTTGTGCTCTCTTCTCC
Source organism: Heteronotia binoei (assembly GCF_032191835.1). NCBI lineage: Eukaryota > Metazoa > Chordata > Lepidosauria > Squamata > Gekkonidae > Heteronotia > Heteronotia binoei. The sequence continues at coordinate 86,551,873 of NC_083227.1, read as the reverse complement.
CACTCTGTGGTGGAGGGGGAGAGCTTGCAAACCTGCCTATTTCCCCCTCCTTCCCCACTTCACATGGTGGAAATAGTTGCCTACCTATGGGTCGGTGCTCAGAGGTATGACTGAGGTCTGATGCCAAGCACACTTACTTGAGAGTAAGCTTGCATCTACTTATTTATTTTTGCTAACTTATATTCTACCCTTTCCTGTGAATGGGCTCAGGGTGGATAATAACAAAGGTTAAAACAATTAAAACTTCCAAACTAAAACCATAACAATATAATAAATGTATATATACCATAGGTGGCAGTTTCCATTGGGCACATTCTACAAATCTATAGGCCCAAAGATGAAATAATAAAACAAAACAGCATCATAGCAAGCAAGGGAGGCCAAGCAGATGCCTTAACCAAAGGCCCAGCGGAATAGCTCCGTCTTCCAGGCCTTACAGAATGGCAATAAATCAGGTAGGGCCTGGATCTCCATGGGGAGCTGATTCCACCAGGCCGGGGCTTCTTCCTGACCTCTCAGAGCTGCACTATATGTGTGAAAGAGCCGCATGTGCCTCCCGAGTCAGTTTGGCCACCCCTAACTTAAGATGATGGCATTTTACACTAGAAGATAGATGGTGTTGAAGTTCAATGTCCCAGATCCTTTGCTTAATTAGGTCATTAAGATTATTAAGCTCCTAAGAGAGTATCCAAAGGTTCATAATTTCTCTAAAAGTATCTTTTCCATTTTCATTGGAAGGTGTCTGTTAATGTAAAAGGTACAAGAACCACAGGGAGGAAATGAGCTTCAGCTGGTAATTAATCCTGTGTATCTATGCCCAAGCTTCCAGAGAAAGAAAACCAACTTCTAAAGGCAAATCTGCATTGGGAACACAGAAGGGAACTGCAAGTATGGCAATCAGAAATGTAGTCTACATTATTTTAAGAGGTCTATATGTAGGATATGTACATAACTGAGAGCCATATAGCAACTGTATGGTAACCTTGGCCACAAAAACACACAAGGCTGAAGGGACCTGTTGGCCATCTCTAGTGTAAAAGATTTTTTTAAAGAGCAAAAATGCCTCTCTGGGTATTCTATTTAAGCAACACCATTTTCTGCATTGCTCAATGTATCATGTATAATATGTATGTTTTGTTTCAGAGTTCTGTAATTCTCATCCTACTATGTTACTACTGGTTGCATTGATTTACACTGTGTAATCCAATTTACGTCTCAGTAAGAAAGGTAGACTATAAATAATATAAATAAATAAATACTGCTATATCTATTTCTTTATTGTTGGAAAAGGCAGTATCTTGTGTCCAAAGAAGAAGAAAAGACAATTATATAGGATAGTGAGGTCAGCATCTTCTTTCTCCTGTCAAATGTCATTCCTTGTCTGTCTTCAGATTGCTACTCTTAGGGCAATTTCCTCTTTCTTCTCAGAAGTCCTTCACTCAGTCTGTCTGGTGTAGTGGTTAAGTATGCTGGAATGATCTTGGGTCACCCATAGCTCTCACAGAGCTGTCCTTGAAAGGGAAGCTTCTGTGAGAGCTCTCTCAGCCCCACCTACCTCACAGGTCTGTTGTCGGGGGGGGGGGGCGGAAGTAAAGGAGATAGTAAGCCACTCTGAGACGCTGAGATTCAGAGTGAAGGGCAGGGTATAAATCCAATACCTTCATCATCTTCTTCAGTCTCCTCTCTCTCTCTCATTAGAGATATAGTTAGGAAGCTATCTCTGTCTCTCTTCTTTCCTACCAAGTATACTAGTTCCTAAATAAACCTTTATCTATTCTATTCAGGTTGTGCACCATGTTAATCAATCTGTCAACATTTAAAACATTCATTAGCCACCTTTCTCTCACAAGTGCCTTAAAATTTGAGAACTGGTTCAACTTTTTTGCAAGTTCCTGGACATTCACACAACACCTCTTGCAGTTATTTTCCATCCGCTCAGAGCTCTCTGGGTTCAACCCATTATGAAGAACAGTATCTCAACTATTCCAAATGTGAGTATCTTTGAAGTACATTATTTTCTCCTTTTTACTAACAAAGAGAGAGAAAGGGGGAAGAAAAGTATTAGGAGTAGGAAAGTTAGAAATCACCAGTAACCTTGGCTTTGTTACCAAGCTAGAACAAATGGACCATAAAGCATACACAACTAAGAAAACATAACATTTAAAAGAGGGGTGAGATACTACTGAGCTATTATATCTCTTTTCTATGCTGAAATGTCTGTTTTAGAGTCTGCTGTAGAGACTAAAACGGAAAAAGGTCTTTAATGATCTTACCAAGCTCCAGAATAAGATATAAGGAGGAATGTCTATAAATCCAAAAAGGATGAGTGCTCATTTATTTTTCCAAAATGTAAATTGTAGCATTATAAAATCTCTAGCCAGAAGCTAAGCAACTATGTCATAAAACACTGACAACTTTAAGAGTGTTCTCAAGTTACACCAATGGGCTCCAAATAATCTTGGTGAATATGACTGCATTTCATGGAATTTTCAGTCTTCAAAGGGACACCATCTATGGCAGTTTCACTTGATTACTACACTGGGGAGGGGGGCATGTAGAAACCTGGTAGTGTACTTTCATTCTACAAATAAGCTATGACAGGCACCTACATTCCTATGTTCAACTATGTGCCATAAATTGCAAGTTTCATTGTAGAATTTTCCCAAGGCATTCAAAAGGGGAAGATTCCTTGAGTTAGATTTTGTAGCAAGTAGCAACTGCGACCTGTCAGTCACCTCAAACTCTGGGCAAAGGTCAAACCTACATCTACGCCTCTTCGAAAGAGATCTTTCTTGGGGAAAATAAAATGTCATGGCATCAACAGGTGGCAATTTCACCTAAGATTAAGATTAGGATATGTCTCTTTACAACTACCAACAACAGACTGATCAACTACCAAACAGCAGGATCTTCCCATCAGTTGACTCTGAGCTACATCTGTCTACCAAAAAGCTTTAGAAGATCATGCAAACGGTGAATGGATACAGAAGAGACAAATACAGTAGGGCTCTAGCCATTTAGGACTTTAACAGTGCAATCCTAAAGTTGGGGTGGGGGGGGAAGTCCTTTGGAAAAGAACTATGCCGTATGCCTGTGTAAGTCGCAGTTATGCCCATCTAAGTCCACTTACGCCTGAGCAGGGGTGACTTGCATGGGCATTGGCCTGCCCGAGTGGCCCCCCTCATCCGAGGATAGCAGCACCTGAGCACTGCGCCCAAGCACAGGTGGAAATCTGGCGGAGAGGCCCACACCGGCATGGGAGGGGGCGGAGTTGGGGGCATGGCCAGGAGTAGCCAGCTTCCTAAGACCTTTGGGCCCTGACATGCCCTTCCTGAGAGGCACAAAGTTATGCCAAGGGAAATGCTGGCGCATCCCATAGGCACCCATTGATCCGGAAAACAAATGTTACCCCCGCTGCTGCACAAGCTTGCAAACTCCTTAGGGAGTCATGTAATTGCCTCACTAATCCCCTCACAGCCCAGTGAGCCCCCTCTCAAACACCCAATTGCCGCTCCTCCCTCCCCCGAGAAACGTCTGCTCCAGCCTGCACAACTCTTTAGGTAGGGCACGTGGCACAGGACTTTGTCTCGGAGCTCCCTGCCAGGCAGACTTAGAAAAAGGGACAAGACACTTTGGTGCTGGGCACTGCACAGAGACAGTACTTAAACAGTACAGAGCAAACTCTTTTACGTGCAAGAAGGAGAGCAAAGTCTCTGCTCTGTGGCTAACCTTTCCTGTTTCCAAGCCCCAACAGGTACTGACCTCCAGAGGCTCAGCGCACACAGGTGGTCACACACAGACAGGTAGCTGTGAGCGTGCACTCCAAACTTGCCTCCCCTTGCTCACGGCTGGGTGGATTGAAAGCTTCTCTGGCAATTGAACCTGGCTGTGAACTCAGGCATGGAATGTCATGGGCCATGTTCGTTGCCATGCTTTCTGCATGCCGCTGGAGACCTCCCCTCCCCCGTTTTCCAGGAGATAGTCTGTCCTTTGCCTGGTTCCCACCCCTAGCAGGGCACAGGGTATTGGGGTGATGCCTGTTGTGAGGTAGGTCAGTGACTGTCCCTTTAAGACAATCCCCTGCCAAAACACAGTCTTAAACTGCAGCTGCTGTGGCTGATGAAGTGCAAGCAATCCAGGAGTGCTTTAACCCAGGACAGGTGGCTAAGCATTGGCTGGCTCCAGCATGTGCTGGGGGGGTGGTATTCTGTAAAAAAAAAACCCTGCCTCTGCTGACCCTGTCAGGACTGGACATGCATGGCTGCAGGTGCCAAGGTGATTCCAACCCCCCTCTACTTGGCCAGTTGTCCCTGCCCTCCTCTCAGAGTGGAGCCTTGTGCAAGACTTTCCAAGTTCCACCCGGGATGCTGTTCCACTTGGTTCCAGTGCAATAAAGTCTTAGATGCACCATATTTTGTGTCTCCTGCTTGGCTTTTGCATCATGCTCCTTCCCACCCCTCTCCCTCCCCACCTCCTTCACCTCTCTGTCTGTGGGCTCCCTGAGCGACTGTCTACAAGGGTGAGCTCACTTGCTTCTGTGTGCGTGGGGTGGTGGAGTGTGGTGGGAACCAGTGAGTCACCTCTGCTCAAGACTGGGTGGGGGAGCCTGAGGGTCTTTTCCCATTCATACCATGGGAGGGAGGATGGCCTCGGGCCAGCTGCATCACCTCAGCCTGCCCGACCCCTCAGCCTGGCCAACCCCACAAGGCTGTTGTGCTCATGATACAACTTATGGGGGGTTGCTAATGGAATGGTTGCATGGCTGGTGCCTCACACTCTATGTTCCTCTGCCACTGGGGGAGGAGTTCTGTGCACACAGCAGGGGGCATCACGGCATTACAGAGAGTCTGTGTTGGGGGGAGCACTGGCAGGGGATGGACTTGTATTATTTACCGGGAGAATGGTCATGTATTATGCTGACCTTAAGGGAAAGCAGATGACTTTGACCATATGACTGTCACTGGCACAGTTCTCTGTTGGGGGGCGGGGTGGGAAAGGTGATCAGCTTCTCCGTGGCCGCCTCTCCCCACCCGACTGTCATATGCAACTACCCCTGTGCCGGGACTGGCCAATCCCGTGGGCCTGAGATGCCTCTCCCCTCCTGCCGTCTCCACCTCGGCCACATGCCAGGAGTCCACACTCCAGCGAAGTTGCCATGGCAATGGTCTCACATGTAGTGAGCTATGCTTTTTCTCTCCCCCCCCCCCCCACGTCTGGGTGTAATTTAGCTCTTAGGGAGTGAACAAGCGGTGCCTCAATTACGCCAACATCCAAACAGCCAGCCACCTTGTAAGTCAAAATTTCCCTGCCCAATTACAAGCCTGCAACTTTAAAGTTTAATGTCAAGTTAATGCAAGGATTATTGTCAGGGGCTAGTCAACAGGAATGTATCTTGCCTTTCTGAAAATAGCTAGTTTGGCTGCCATTTTGTTTCCAAGTCCCATGCAAAGTACTGGTTATGGCCTGTAAACTTATTCATGGCCTAGGACCCATATACCTAAAGGATTGTCTCTTCCCATATGTCCCCATGATTAGTTGCAGTTCTCAGGCTGCCGCCTGCTAGGTGTTCCATGCCTTTTGCATCATAGCTTTCTCTATGGAATAGGCTGCCTGAGGAGGTGAGGTTGCTGCCATCTCTAGAGGTGTTTTAGGAGGCAGTGCAAGGCTTGTGATTTAGTGTAGACTGGAGGCATTATGTTAAAGGGAGCAGGAGGTTGTGAGAAGTTTGTGTTTTTATTTGAATTTGTAAACCTTGAGCTATGGGAAAGGTGGAATATAAAATTTTACTAAATGTATAAATTTTAAAAATGGAAGAAATTAAATAATACTGGTGAACTTCCCTTGTTGAGCTAAAACTAATGCACTCAAAATCAAACACTCAAAAATGTATGCAAGAGTAGGTGCTGCATAGACTGCAGTGCTCTATATACAACCATATGCATACAGGATGTGAAGTTTTCCTGTGTTTTTTCAGGTGAATACACAATAGTCTATTTTCAGCTAACCGGCATAGGAGATTCTGAAAAATCCCCAAAATATCCAGGCATTATCCTGGAATGCCAGATTGCCACAGTTAAAGGGCTCACAGTCCCTTTGGAGTGAACTTGCATCTTACAGAAGGTGGTTAAAGGGACCTCCGCACACATATCTTGCTTGGGTTGTGATAGTGTGCTTCACATCAATCCTGCTGAGCTGTAAGCTCCACAATAGCACCAGGTTCTGCTGGGCACTCTGTGATTGCACTGGTACTGCCGAACACTCTGTACATTGTACTGGTTCTACTGGACTTGAGGAAATGACCCTTCAGTTTCTACTGTAGAAATTCTCTGGGACTTTGATTCTGTTCTGCTGGGCTTATATTGATCTTGCCTTTTTTTGCTATTTCCTCCTCCTTTGCAAACAATGGAGGATGGATGCACCTATTGGAGGCCCATAGAATTGGACCACCCAGTTAAATCTTTTTGAAACTAAGAGATTCTGCTGAGGAGAGGCACCAGACAATATGCTGCAAATTTCTGTCCCCAAGAATCAATCCCAAAAGACAATTCGGAATGATACCCTTATTGATGCTATCAAAGTTTCCAAGAGGACCAGAAGAATCAATAAAGTCACACACACCCTGTCTACCTCCTGATGCACTTCATCCATCAGTGTAACCAAGGCTGTTTCAGTTCCATAACCAGGCCTAAAACCAAATTGGAATGGATCCAAACAATCCACTTCATTCAGGAACTTCTGAAGTTGGCCAGCTACAACTGATGTAATCACCCTCCTCAAGAACGGTACATTTGAGACTGGGCAGTAGTTGTTAAACTCTCTTGTGTCTCATAGATATGTCATACAGGAATCAAGTTCCTCTGTTTTCTTTTTTTTTTAAATTAACAACTTATTGTATTTTTACAACATAAACATAACAAAATAAAATAATAAGAACAGTACAATAGTTGTAAATTAATAATCAATAGTTTATTTCACTCTATGATGTCTTTGATGTATAAAACAACACCCTCAACACATTCCTCCTTGTCCTGTTTATATCCAGGGATAACAGTGTCCCATTGATTGTACGCACACACACAAACACCCCAATTCCATCAGGTTTCTGAAATGCTCACTGTATCTACATTGACATTTAGCACCAAGCATTCTGGTTCTCCTATGCTGCCTCAGAGACTTTTAGCACTGGCATACAGTCACCAGTATTTCATTTCCCTTTCTAAGGATCCCTGCCTCTCTCCACCCTCTGGCTTCCTCACATGGCCCTACTCTCATTCTCAAATTCTAGTCCTCTCCCATCAATACTGTACCAACAATTTACAATATTTTGGATGAGTCACTGTGAACCAGAAGTTCTCCAGCTCCATTCAGCTTTCTCCCAGAAGTTAGTTTAAAAGCTGCTTTGCCACATTTTTTATATTAAGTGCCAGCAACCTGATTCCCTTTTGGTTCAAGTGAAGCTAATCACTTTTGTACAGGTTCATCTTGTCTCAGAAAGTTCCCCAGTGCCTAACAAATCTAAACCCTTCCGGCACCACTTTCTCATCCATGCATTGAGCCCCTAACCTGTCTAGCAGGTAGGATTGCCAGCCCCCAAGTCTTCGGTGAGGGGGTCCCCTGCTTTTGGAGGCCAGCTGGCCAGCAGAGAAAACCCCACCCCAAAAAAGCAACATCCTCAATATGATTATATATGGAAGTGACATCATCATGCTGGGGACACCACACAGGGATGCTCTGGTTTGAGGGGAAAACTCTACGGTTTGAGGGCAATTTTACCATAGAGTTTTACCCCCAAACCAGAGCATCCCCATGTGACATCCACTACCATCACATTGGGATGATGTTACCTTCACATGATGTCATCACATCAGCAACATCACTATTTGGGGCTCCCTCCCTCCCTTGCCAGCAAGAGATAAGGACCTGGCAACCCTACTAGCGGGCCCTGCATGTGGAATAGGTAACAATTCAGAGAATGCTATCTTGGATTGCTGGTCTTTAGCCTACTGACTAATAACCTAAATTTTTTCTCCAACCACACAACAATGTTTGCCAATGTCATAAGTGCCCATGTGCACTGTGAATGCACTAGCTATCAACCTACCTAGACAGCATGTGGTGTCTACAATCTTTATACCTGGCAGGGAAGTCACCATGTAGTCAGAAGGCCTGTCCCAGATGTTGCTGTCTATATTCCTAGTGACTAAACCTCCCACTACCATAAGGTAGGTTTCATATTGTGTACTTTTGATAGGAGTAAGGTAACTACTGCAAGGAAAATAAAGGTTCCCTGTGCAAGCACCAGTTGTTTCCGACTCTGGGGTGACATTGCTTTCACGTTTTCACGGTAGACTTTTTACAGGGTGGTTTGCCATTGCCTTCCCCAGTCATTTACACTTCCCCCCCCAGCAAGCTGGGTACTCATTTTACTGACCTCGGAAGGATGGAAGGCTGAGTCAACCTGAGCCAGCTACCTGAAACCATCTTCTGCTGGGATCAAACCCAGGTCGTGCAGAGCTTAAGAAGAAGACGACAACATTGGATTTATATCCCGTCCTCCACTCCAAATCTCAGAGTGGCTGACAATCTCCTTTATCTTCCTCCCCCACAACAGACACCCTGTGAGGTGGGTGGGGCTGAGAGAGCTCTCACGGAAGCTGCCCTTTCAAGGACAATCTCTGCAAGAACTATGGCTGACCCAAGGCCATCCCAGCAGGTGCAAGTGGAGGAGTGGGGAATCAAACCCGGTTCTCCCAGATAAGAGTCCATGCACTTAACCACTAAACCAAACTGGCTTAGGACTGCAGTACTGCAGCTTTAACACTCTGCGCCACGGGGCTCCTTAACTACTGCAAACCAAGGATTAATTCTTAATTTCAAAGTATCTTTCCAACCAAAGTCACAGAATTGATGTTATGTACACCTCTATTAAAAAAACTGAATTTCAAAGTTAATGCTACAATCTCTCTAACATGTTATAAGTGAAATTTATATTAAGAGCACAAAGGATGTCTCATGGCTGATCCTAAGAAGAGTTACACCCTTATAAACCCATTTAGTTCCATGGACTTGCAAGAGTGTAACTGCTTGGGATTGCACTGTCAGTCATGATAGAAAAGAAATATTGTCTGAATTTCCCCCTTATTGTCAAGATTAAATTTGCTATTGGAAGCTGAACATGAATAATTAGCTGTACAGGAATAAGCCCTCCTATAGTCTGCCATTTATGAACCAATCAACATTACAGCACACTTAATATTTAGACCAAACAAATAAAATGGTAATTTTGTTTTATTTATTTATATATATATTTGTGTGTGTGGTATTTTAAATGTATATTTATAATAAAATGACACAGTAAAGACAGATTCGTTTCAAAAATCATGCAGTTTGAATTTTTATCCTTCCAAAAAAATATTCCACAATGTGATGTGTATGCAGACAGAAAAATGCACTTTAATTTTTTTCAGACTTCACATCTTCCTCTTCCAGAGATTTCTGAGAGAAAATTAATGCCCTTCTTGGTACAGTCCTGCTTAAAATCTGTGTGCAAGAGAGAGAAAAGTTTATCATTATACTACTTTTGCATATGAAAATGGAAAATCAAATGTCTTTTTCATGATCTTAGCAACAATAAACTCCCTATGCAACTCTTCAATGACAACGTTGCAACAATATTTCCATCAAAGAAAAAGAAATACACAGTAATGGGACAGCAATGATACCTTCCTGGAATAGAATCCTTTAGCGTGAGAATCATTCCTTTTCTTTTCATGCTCTTCTCTTCTGGCAACGTAATTCCTAGCAGATGGTATAGAATGGTATCTGCAAGAGAAACAGAGACTAAACTGGTGTTCAGTTCACATCTTCTTTTCTCCATCTTCCCACTCACTCCAAGAATGCTGAAAAACTGGAACATTTGGTGAAGTAACTCTAATAAAAGGGGGGAGGGCAAATGAGAAAACAAATATATTTTTGTTGAGTATATACCACTGTGGTTTCTTTTATGAAAAACAATTAATATAACATGAAGGCAACAAAAAAGCGATTAATTGACTGGGCAAAACTTACCGTAAAAAGTCTTGTGTCAACTTCTGTGGCTTCTGCTATGAGCATTCACTGGCTGGAGTGTATCTGTACACGCCCCAATTTTGTTATTCTTCTACATCAACTGCCTCCACTCACAATGCAGCTATTGAATAAATATGTATATGGTATACCAAACATTTTTATTGATGAAAATGATCACTTGTCAATTTGAAGAACAGTATGAAGCAACACTCAATATTTTTCACTAGTCAATCACTTCCAAACACCTATCAGAGCCAAGCCAAGTATTTAACTTATGAAGCCTAGTATTTCAACCACTAAAAATGTCAAGTGATAGCTCTTTTTATTATATTTCTTGAGACCTTTAAATTCTTGAGTCCAACAAACTGCTGCTCAATAAAACAACAAATTATTACATTCAATAACCAGTCTTAAAAGATTTTCTGGATATTATATATATAGCATTTACAGAAGAGGCTACCAATTCCTTTGTCATGAGCCCTGACAAAGAGGAGCTGGAAGGGTTAACAGACCTGGAAGAGTTGCCAGCCAGTTCCTCAGCTGAACAAACAGCAGCTGGCCCATCAATCACTCTCCAGGCATCAGTGTCAGCTGTTGAGGATCAGTCTCCTCCAAGTGCTCCTCCCATCTCAAGAGTTTGAAGCAGGCTTCGGAAAGAACTTTCAGAGCGAAGACATGAGGCACACCAATGTTTCAGATCTCTCAGCCCTGAGTTCTACCAGAGTCAATGCCACCCAGGGAGCAGGCTGATTGAGACTCTCATATATCTCCCACCCAGGACCTGGTAACCTTGTAGAAGCAACAAGTCTATTCTCTGGCTTGCATCCACGCTCCTTCTTGATCCTGACCTGCTTGATTTCCTTGGCACCCTGACCTTTTGGGCTTTTGGACATTGACTTCTGATTCTGGTTTTTGATTCTGCATTGGTGACTTGGCTCCTGCTTGACTTCCTGGACTTTGACCTTGGACTGGCTTTGGACTCCTGCCTGCCTGCACCCTGAAAATGTGATATCCTTGCTTTTCCAGGTAACTTCATGAAGTACAGTTTGATAAAAGTAATACCTCCAAAACCTCTCTCAGTAATGTTTTTGAATTACTATGAAACAATAGCAAATGCAAAGACGGTATGGTGATGAATTGTTATAAAAAATGCCAGCTATGAGTTAAAAGGATGAACTGCTCTTTTAATTCATATAGCTGAATTTTTACTACAGCCTGGAGTTTCATTTAACAAATGCACTTTCAGACGTTAATGCTCTTTATCTCCTACATTGCTCTCACAATTCAATCACATGTTTAAAAAGACTATGTTGCAGTCCTCATGGAACAGTATCACTTGAGAAGTGTCGAACTGTATGTTTTAATGCCTCGTCACATAAAACATGCACTGCATTTTTAAAGAACCAACACTCTAACCTTCTCCTGCATGGAATCAGTTTTTGATGAGGGAGAGTCTCACAAATATATTTACACAGCAGAATTATGAAATTCCACAGCCTGAGACACTGGAAAGCTCCTGTCTATCAAAGCAGGCTTTGACAAATGCCAAAGACTAATTTTATTTCATTTATACCTTACCTTTCTTCCCAAAATGGCTTACCATCGGTCTCCCTCCATTTTATCCTCACAGCAACCCTGTGAGGTAAATTAGGCTGGCAATGTGACTAGCCCAAGGTCCCAGAGCAAGATTTTATAGCAGAGGACATATTCAGATCTGAGTCTCTCAAATCCTAGTCTAACTGCTATACCACACAGGCTGTCATGTATCTAACATTCTCACTATCCAAATTTCTCCCAAGATTATAGAACTCTCAATCACCTGGTGGTGATTCAAAAGAGAAGCTAATGAATTAGGAATCCTCTGTTGTTCCAAATCTTGTATAGGCACTGTGCTCATGTAAGGGGCTGCAGCTTTCAGTGCCCTTTTTCCTCCTCTTTTACATTACTAGTGTGTATATTTGATTTCATAAAATACTTCTAAATGCAGTAATATGTGTGAGCAGTAGGAAAACACTGCATAAAAGAATCTTGATATAATGATATCAATTATGGCATTGTGGCTGTTTTTTGTGATGTTTTGTTAATATGCACATTGTTAATAAAGAAGAGGGGAATAACTGAAGAAATTAATTGTAACCAGATTTGGTTACCAATTTCAGAAATCCTTCTGGTGAAATTAGAACTGAGGAAGAGTGAGACAAGAGTAGAAAACAAAGTTCAAAACACAACAGAATGTGGTTTGAACCTTGAACTTCTTACACTCAAAGCATACATGCTACCCATCCTTTGGTCCCAAAGGAGAAGTTGTCCCTTTCTCAGGATTTCTTTTTGACCACCGAGGGAGTCACTATTTGGACTGTCAGTAGCAAAGCCAATAAGATCCCTGTAATATCTTTCCATTACTTTATCTTTGTCTCTCTGTCTGTCTGTGTGTGAAGGGATGTCATTTTTAAAACATGTACAAGCACATAATTTCGAAATAAGATTCCTCTCATTAATAAATCTTAGAGAAGCTGTGAGTAGTGTTTGAATTTCTCACCTCCACCATAAACTATGTGTCAAGTACATGGGCAATGGATTTATATATTCTCTAAATCATAAACAACCATTTATTATATAACACAGCCTGGCAACCAGTGGGAGATCAGGGAGGACAGGACATGGAAGAGAGGGGCAGCAGCAGCAGTGTGACATTACTTCCTAGAAAACCTTGGAAGTGATGTCATACCTCTCTTGGAGGCACCAAAGGCCTCATGCTAAAACCAAAGGGTGTGTAAATGAGCACCACACAAGCCTCAAGAGGGAAAACATTCAAAAGTGAGTTATCACCACTGAAAAAACTTTGTCTCTTGCCATCACCTGTTTCACTATCACACTAGTAGTGTGCTGGTGTGCACTAGTTTACATTAATTATACAACCTTATGGTGCAGTTAAAAAGCAAGACCAGAAATCAAGACTGATTGAAGTTCTGCAGAGAGGAACAAATGACGTGGAATTCTTCCTACTGTTACTGAGAGGGAGGAATGCATTAAGGAGAGAGAAGGTGCATCTTAGCCAAAAAATCAAGATGTGGAAATTCTTCAGGAAGAAGGATTTTTGAATTCTCTCTCTCTCTGTGGATAGTTGGATATGGAACTCTCAACAACAACCGACATGCGATTTTAAAAGGCAAAGTGAAATTTTTGGGTTACATTAAGTTGTTTCTTCTAGTGTAATATGGATATAAGAGCTAAAGGAATGAAAAGTTTTGAAAAGAATTTTAAGTAAATAAATAGTTAATTTGGATTACATTTTAAGAAGCCAGACAATGTAATTAACTTGTAACTGGGCAGATCTTATGGGCAGTTGGATAGGGAACTCCCAATAAGAACTTATATATGATTTTAAAAGGCTAAGTGAGATTTTGGGGCTATATTTCTAAGAAGGTAGACAACATAATTATCTTACAACTTGGTAGATCTGCATTTAATAGATAAAGGTATTTGTCTCTTATGTTTATTTTAATGATGATATTGTTAAATTAATAAGCTAGTTTGCATTATCAATATGATTGAGTTAAGCAGCAAAAATCAAGACGTGGAAATCTTTCAGGAAGAAGGGTCTTTGAATTGTTGTTTCCTCTGTGGGTAATTAAATATAGAATTTTTAATAAGAACTGATATGCGATTTTAAAAGGTCAAGTGAGATTTTAAGGATAGAAAAGTTTTGCAAAAAATGTTAGATAATTAAACAATTTTGGATCAATTGTTAAGAGGGCAGAGAAAACAACTATTTTTTAATCTGGTAGATCAGCTCCTAGTATGTTTGTTTGGAGAAACCGTCAATACTGAGATAGTATATTTTATTTTTAGCTTATTAAAGATAAAGATATTGGTTTCATATGTTATTTTAATGATATTGTTAAACTAACAAGTTAGTCTGTGCCTTCATGGTATTTCATATGTGTATTCTAATGATGATATTGTTAAACTAACAAGTTAGTCTGTGCTTTCAATATGGTTAAGTGTAGCCAGCCAGCTCTGTGTTGAGACTGCTCTGGGGGTTTTTTACATCTTTATGTGCTGAAGAAGAATTGTTTGGACTTGTATTTTAAGTCATAGTTTAGTAAAAAAAAGCTATAATGAAAGATAAAGTTGGTAAAATATATGGGGAGAATTTTATACTTGAGGTTGGAAAGAATTGGGTATTTCACTTGGAGGTAGAACTGTAACTGATATACTTGCATTTTTCTTTGTTTCTGTTTTTCCCACGCTGTATTCACCCTTCCCCTTCTTTAATGTATCTTTGCCTGTGCTTCTTTTCTTTGTAGTTAAAATAAATAAAAATTATAAAATCTACATTAATTATACAATAAAAATTTCTGAACTAGACAACCAGTTAGTCGCTTAACAAAGTTATCCAAGTGATTTCATACTGTTTACCCTGAAGGCTTAAGATAACTGCCCTATAAATGATAAAACTCAGATAAATATGCTTCTTAGTTGCCCACAGCTGTCTAACTGCTGGTGGTAGAAAGTGCAGTCAAACTGCAGCCAACAAATGATGACACCCTGGAGTTTTCAAGACTGGAGATAAAGAGAGATGGTTTTCCATTACTTGCCTCTCTGTAGCAACCCTGAGCTTCCTTGGTGGTCTCCTCCAAGTGCTAAACAGAGCTGCTCATGCTTAGCTTCTTAGATCTGATTAGATCAGTCTAGCCAGGACCATACAGGTCAGGGTGCCATCTGCCACCACAGTCTAATATTGCTAGTCTTGTAAAATTCAGACAGGTTTGTTAACAGCCTTACCAACCTGGAGACAGAAATAGATGCATTATCACAGTGACTGTAAACTCCAAGAAGCAGGTTCTTTTTCTACATACATACAGTTGCCCACAACTTCTTATTACTTGACAGCCTTGCTTTGTACAAGTCTTTCAGTCCTCTTGCGTAATTTCCTTAGTTCTTGACAGCTATGCTTTGATTTCTGAAATTTTAATCTTTGTTCTCACAAAACTGCCAAACTGCTAAAGATGTTTTCAACTGGTAATAATAGTGCACTTGTATGTGATGTGAGAACAAATTCTCAAGTATGCCTTTCTGTATTCCAAAGGAAAATAAGTTTTTTTTTAAAAAAAAGAAAAGTGTCAGGTTGATCCCTATATGTAGATAGATAATAAAGTAAGTCAATAGAGTTTAGGACATGACACTGACAATATAAATATTCTTCTTAATGCATTGCCTAGAGTTTGAGCATGATCTGGAGTTTGAGCACAACTGCACTGGGCTGCAGAAAAGCTGCTCAAGAGAATACTATGAATGTATTTGAATCTCTTACCTGGATAGCCTAGGTTAGCCCAATCTCATCAGATCTCAGAAATTAAGCAGGATTAGCCCTGGCTAATATTGGGATGGGAGACCTTCAAAGAATACCAGAGTAGTGACGCAGAGGCAGGCAATGGCAAATAACCTCTGAATGTCTTATGCCTTGAA
This sequence comes from Heteronotia binoei, assembly GCF_032191835.1. NCBI lineage: Eukaryota > Metazoa > Chordata > Lepidosauria > Squamata > Gekkonidae > Heteronotia > Heteronotia binoei. Next base: position 86,536,333 of record NC_083227.1, on the reverse strand, counting down.
AACACCAGGGGAATTGCCATAAGTCAGCTGTGACTTGACGGCACCTTCCACCACCACCATTTGAATAAACAATGTTAGAACATCAATTATGATGTGTATACTTGAACAAGCATTTCTTGACTCCATCTCACAGCCACTTAAAAAATTTACTGGGTTTGTTTGGCCAAGTCATTTAATCTTCTTCTGTTCACTTTAATTTCAACAGAAAGAAATAATACCCACCATCCTTTATAAAGTACTGTTAAGTCTACGGCTTAAAAGATAGTGTATAGCAGGGGTGGCCAACGATAGCTCTTCAGATGTTTTTTGCCTACAACTCCCATTAGCCCCAGCCAGCATGGCCAATGGCTGGGGTTGATGGGAGTTGTGGGCAAAAAACATCTGGAGAGCTACCGTTGGCCACCCCTGGTGTACAGAAGTAAGAGTAATGTGATTTTTCCCTATTTTAGATAGATTTTATTATTATTTTAATGTGCAGTAAAGAAAGCATCAAATTCTTTTGTATAATACAGCGTCTGATATATCTCAAACACAAAGCCAGTTTGAATAGATTGATAGATTTTACAGTTCATAAAGTCTTGATTCTATGAGATAAGTGAAATATGAATTTAACTAGGAATAAGGCCCGTTGGAGGAGGAAATACAACAGGCTCTAGAAAGAGGGTCTGGGTGAGTCCCCTCTCATGCTTGCTATCTTCCCACCCACCTAAGTGAAGGCATTCACTCTTCCCCTCACCTCCAGGGGAGCTGATGTTTGTCATCTGGAGAGCAGTAGTAATTCTGAGTGATCTCCAGCCCTCACCTGGAAATTGGCAACAGTAGTTCCCTGGGAGGAAATGGCTGTTAACATCAAGGCACCCAGAGGGCGTTGACAGGCCTAGGGTAGCCAACCTCCAGATGGAACCTGACAATCTTCTGGGATTATTTATTTACTTTAAATTTCTATCCCGCACTCTCCGCAAGTGAACTCAGGGTGGCTAACAGTCAGTTCAGACGTTGACACTTTCAGATTAAAAACCAATAAAATACAATTACAATTAAAATGTTCTAAAACATTCTATTATAATTGAACATTCTATTACAACTGAACTACAGACAACACATCTCTCTCCCCATCTTGAAGAAAATCACTGCTTTGGAAGGTGGACCATATGCCATTCTATTCACCTGAGGCCTCTCCCTTTGCTGACCAACAGCCTGTGTTGCCAAGCAACAGCCTCTGGCTAGCACTTTGCAGGCGGCAGGAAACACTCCCAGCAGGGCCAGGACTCTGGCTATTTCCGTGGCCTTTGGAAACTGAGCGTGCTGCATTGTGAGGCTGCAGTAGATCTGCTGCCCTTTCTGAGGCTGGTTGACAAAAAGGACACAAAGAAGAATTGGAGATGTGGCTGTCTGAGAAAAGACTGCTTCTGGCAGTTTGTTCATCATTCCGGAGTCTGAGTAGGTGGGGCAGGAAAGGCAGTCAGTGGGAAGCCAGAGACACTAACGTGTGATGGGCCAATTGTTTGTTCCGGAAATATTATGTCCATCCTCGATTTGGCCATGATAAGAGAATTATTACTATGGATTATACATAAATCAGTCCTCATCTCATTATATTACAATCAACCACTCTCCTAAATGTAGTATTGAAACTTATTTTTCCCATGTTTCATAGCCTTCACAATAACTCAAACAGAATGCTTGTCATCCTCTAAACACACACTAATATCTGTTGTTACACTTCACAATGTATGTTGTGACAATTCCAATATTTAGTGAATACGGACCGAATTAATGTTGAGAATTTTATAGAATAGTTTGTGGAAATAAAAAAACAGCTCTGGCAAACAGATACCAGGAAGTCAGTCATTAAGCTTAACTACATATGTGTAAACACAATTACTAGATTTGCATGCATAGATTTAAAGCCCATAATGAAAAATGGTCCAAAACAGCTATTTAATTATCAGATTTGCTGCTGCCACAGAAAAGAGAATAGCTATTGAAGGATATTTGTGTATTTTTTAAAGTTCAATACACTCTTATATGACTCATGTTCCTATGACCAATCTCATGATTGCCAGGTACAATTCCATAAGCTTTTCTGAAGATTAACAAGCTGTTCTTTATAGGCAAATTTTAAATGCGCATAATATATTACAAAAGTACAATATATGAACAACAAAACAACACCCAGCTCACCACAGTTATCTGCAAGAGCCAATGAAAAACAAATTGCAAAGAAAGTGAAAAAACAGTCCAAGTCACAATGAAGACAGCGAAGAATAAAAAAGAGGGTATGAGAGAGTTTAAAAGGCCCAGTACGAAGTTCATAAATTCAATAATAAACTCTAGGGGTGTGCATGATGAAATAACTGAGCAGAGGATATACATGGAATGACCTGTTTCAGGTCATTACTATGGTGTTCTGTTTCAGGTCATGGTGTTGCAGGCAACATGTCCTTGTGTTCTTCTTTGATTCTTCTCATTTCTCAAACAATGGCATTCCTCCCTTTCAAAAAGCACAAAGCTTTTCCAGTCAATCACCTTTGGAGACAAGGCATAGAGAGCCACCTTTCTCTCCTTCCCTCCTTTCATGGGGAGCCCTTTGTTCTTCTGTGATAGAATAAATACAGAGCTGAAGCAAAATATACTAGAACAAATGATAAGAATGCCCACTGGGAACAATTACATACAATGGAAGCCAGGAATGTCATTTGATTTGCACAGACTCCTTTGAAATACGTTACAGCAAACAAAGCTGCATCAGAAACACCCACCAGATTTAGAGCCTGAAGGAGCTGGAGAGATGACACTTGAGAGGAGATGTAATAGCCAATTTCCAGTATTTGAAGAGCTGCCATATAGAAGATAAAGTTGATTCTTTTGAGGTTTTTAAACAGAGGCTTGATAGCCATCTCACAACAATGCTGATTCTGTAAACTCAGGGAGATCGTGAGAGGGATGGCAGGAAGAGATAAGTCAATGCTTGGCTCTTGTGGCCTTTTCTTACATGCCCAGGGTACTGTTGATCACCAGTTTGGGGACGAGCACATTCTGTGCAGATTTGGAGCCATTATCTTGACAAACAGTTGTCCTAGATCTCAATACATTCCCCATTGGAAATAATAGTCCCAAACTTTGAAGCCACACATATTTGAATCCTAGAAAGGTAATGTCCTATCCAGTAATAAGAAACCATGATTTAAAAAAAAAACCTCAATCCCTGATCCAAAGTTATAATAACATTTTTCTTGATGCACACCCCAAATAAACTTAGCACTTCAACAAATAAGCATATGTCTTGTGACTTTTTAACTGTATGAATTATTTTCAGTAACACCATCACTGGCTTTCAACAAAGAAGTACACTGAAAACTATAACAATGTAAGGACTCTCCTTCACACTGCTCAATTCCTACTCATGCAAACATTATTCAGCTCTTCAGCTGTATGCATTCTACAGTAAGATGTCAGGCAGTTTAAAGCTTGGAATCACCACAAGTGATTATAGAAAATCAGAGAAGAAAGAACATAAGAGAAGCTATGTTGGATCAGGTCAATGGCCCATGCAGTCCAACACTCTGTGTCACACAGTGGCCAAAACTCAGGTGCCATCAGGAGGTCCACCAGTGGGCCAGAATTCCAGAAGTCCTCCCACTGTTGCCTCCCAAGCACCAAGAATACAGAGCATCACTGCTCCAGGCATAGTGTTCCATCTGTACCTTGTGATGGACCTCTGCTCCACATGTTTATCCAATCCCTTCTTGAAGCTTTCTATGCCTGTAGCTGCCACTTCTTGTGGTAGTGAATTCCATTGTTAATTACTCTTTGGGTAAATAAGTGCTTCCTTTTTTCTTTTTTGTTCTAAGCCTATCGCTCATTAATTTCATTGAGTGCCCATGAGTTCTTGTATTGTGAGAAAGGGAGAAAAGTAGTTCACCTTCTGTATCTCATGCATAATTTTGTAAACCTCTATCATGTCACTCCTCAATCATTGTTTCTCCAAGCTAAAGAGCCCTAATATCTTTAATCTTTCTTCATAGGGAATATGTTCCACCCCTTTAATCATTTTAGTTGCCCTTTTCTGCAACTCTTCCAATGTTATTTTTTGAGGTTCAGTGACCAAACCTCAAAAAATAGAAAGAAACCCTCAAACTTTAGAGTTGCCAGGCCTGCTGTTATGGGGAAGGGGAACATTGAACAACATGAAGACATCACAACAGTAGGTCAACAAATAATTGCCCCTAAATTCTTTGGTAAAGAACATGGAAATTGAGAAAATTCTTACATTGAGAGAATTCTTAAAATTCTTGACATGGTGACATAATCACCCACCCCATTTTTTCCCTACAGTTCTATTAAGGAAGCATGGGAGGTTGCAGAGCAACTGGCAAGCCTATCTGGCTGAGAAGCATTAAAACAAAAGTGAAGGGTTAGAAGGAAAAATGGTGTTTGCCAGGGTTATATGAACATAAACATTTAAAAAAAGAGACCAAAAAGAACAGCTAAGAGTAAGAGAAACTGCAAATGAAAAGAAAGGTTGCAATGAACAACCAACTGCCCCCTTTCTTCACAAGAAGAACAGCAGGTTCCAGTCATCACTAAAATTGTCATCACCTATTGCCTTATCTAAGGGGTGGCCAACGGTAGCTCTCCAGATTTTTTTTTGCCTACAACTCCCATCAGCCCTAGCCAGCATGGCCAATGGCTGGGGCTGATGGGAGTTGTAGGCAAAAAACATCTGGAGAGCTACCGCTGGCCACCCCTGCCTTATCTGAAAGATGCAACACAATCTGTGCTATTAGTCAAATGCTGGGAGATTTTGTGGGTGGTGCCTAGGTCAGGTGGAGTGTGGAAAGCCTGTGACATCACTTCTGCATGACAATCTAGGAATTTATCATTATTTCTATGGTAAAGGCCACAGCAATGTGTGGAAATTCCCAGAATGTCACTATGGAAGCCATTTTCCAGCCACTTTTTCTCCTGCTCAGTTTCTCAAAGGCAGGGTATTGGGGCTATGGAAGAGGGTTTACTTGGCTGCAGGTGGACCAAAGGTGAGCCCAAATCCATTTAAGATTCCAGCAAGTTTCAGAAAGTTTCTGACTGATACCTCCATTATCTCAGTAGTTAGTGTGTTCATACTTTGAGAGCTATTTCCCCAACACTGAACAGTGAGCTTATTACAGAGTCTGTTTTTACATTTTGTGAAAACATAATGTGTCTGAAATACCAGTAAGCAGTGACATCAGTTGCAAAAAAAAAGTTTCAGAAAAGAAAATTTGAAGAAAACAAGTTTTGCAGGTTATTTTAAAGTAGGCAGAAATAGTAAATTAGTTTATAGAAACAGAAACCAGCATTACTTTGTTTATAATACCTATTCTGAGAACTAAAGTTTCTCTGTAACATAAAGGCTTATAATGGTCATAAATAATCCAAATTATATTACTGCAATATACTTATGTGCAGCAAACTTAGAAAACTGTTTGGAAGCTCCAGTTAGTGCAGAATGTAAAGCAATACTAAATGTGATGGGGTCCCTGGGTCCAGCTTCTGGATGATGATGCCATGTTAAAGCCTAATGAGGTGAATTTAAAATGCTGCAAGACCCGATCTTGATTTGGTCTGCAGCACGGAGGAATGAAGCACTCTTGTTTCCCTCCTGAGACTTCTCAAGTACCAAAACAGCCACACTAGGGTGTGTGCTCTGTATAAACCAAGCCAACATACCACCACCACCACCCCCAGATAAATACTGATTTCTCAGCTAATCACCAAGGAGGCTGGTGATTCAACTATCTGAAAATGGCTCATCCTGGGAAAAAAATTGAAAATATTTCGGATTTTTCAAGGCCTCTGGATAGCTGCAGTTACAGGAAATTTAAAGGGTTTTCAATCCATTTAAATGCCTTCAGAGTGAACTCTCAGGCATTTAAATGGATTGCAGTCCCTTTAAATGCCTTTGGAATTCACTCACTGCAGCTTGGAGTCATGCTGTAGCTTGGAGAAGGCATTTAAAGGAACCACATCTCTTTAAACACTTTTCCCCCTCCACTGGAAACAATGGAGGATGGGGGCATCTTCTTATGAGGCCCATAGAATTAAACCCCTTGATCCAATCTTTTTGAATGAGGAGGGGTTATGAGAGGTACCAGCAGCTATGCTGCAAATTTGGTGCCTCTACATCAAAAACAACTCCCTTGAGCCCCAGATACCCCCAGATTGATTCTCCATTATACTCTATGGGGACCATTGACTACAATGGACCCCTTAGGGTACAATGGAACTGAAAAATTTCAGCAATCCCAAATATTTCCCAAATTCCAATACCATACTGATACTGGATTTGGGAATATCAAGAAATACTGAGAGTTTTTGGGTTCAATGTACCTGAAAAAAAAGAAAAACCTTTTGTGTACACACCCCTAAGTCACAAACCCGCACACACCATGTCTATTCGGGGGGGCTCTTGCATAGGGGAACCAAGAATGCCTCATTCTACTGCAGTTGGGTATTTGCAGAATTCTTAAATCACCTCATTGGGTTTTAAAATGGTGACAGTTGATGGTGTCCACAGGCCAGAACCAGGGATGCTGTCACATCTTGCTTTGCCCTAAGACTACATATTGTCACAAGAACATATCACAGCAATTTTAAAAGAATGCTGCTAACAGTGAATTTATTTCTGAGCACAATTCAAACTGATGGCACTTACCTTTGAAAGGCCTAAATAGCCCTGGGCCAGTGTCTGAGGGGCTGCTTTCTCCCAGATAAACCTGCCCAGATGTGAAGATAACTATCAGAGGTCTTTTCTGATGGTCTTTTAAATGGAGATGAGTGGCTTTTTCTGTAGTGGTACCTCACCTAAAACACCCTCCAATTTTATATTTATTATATGTTATTTATTTTGTACCACACACCCTCCCCTCCACAGGAGACTCAGGATGGCTTACAACATTTAAAAGTATAATAATTCATCAACGTAACAAGCACTCAGGAAATTAAAACATATGACCAGCTGCCTGGTTCATAACATTAACCAAAGGCTACACAAAACAAAAGCTTAAAAAAACTGGCCAAGAAAACATCTCTCAATTAAGGCACATATTTTTCCAGGTGCTTTTAAGAGAAAGTAGCCTGGCTGCCTGAGAACTCCAGGGGCACATTAATCAAGGATCTTTTGTGGGATCCTTCAAAGGTCTTCAGGCCCATCACCATGAGTAATGTCCCAGGTTTACATGATAAAACCTATCGCAATACAGACTTCCCTGGTAACTCCAAGAACCCAGGAAGAACCTACTGATCCATCTCCTGGCCACTGTCAACCAGTCTGAGTCATGCAAGCCACCCAAATTAATTCAGTTACCTGCAACCAGTCACATCTTTTTCCCTCGTTCCATTGGCTAGGTACTCTTCTCTGATAACTCTTTTACAATAGAAAGTTTAAGCTGTCCCTATGACAACTTAGATTCTGATTCTCACATGTACTGAGACTGATTCCCTACCAGGCGTTCTGACATCAGAGCTCTTTTTCCCCAGATACTTCCATCTGATTTCGCACAAGCTGCCCCGGGCTGCGACTTGCTCTGCTTCTTTCCAGTGGGAAGCAAGATCCTCTGAAAACCAGTTTCTGCTTGCTGTGGGAAAGAGGCAAGGCAAGTTGCAGCCCCAGGGCAGCTTGTGCAAAATCTGAGGGAAGTGTCAGGGGGGAAAGAGATCCAATGCCAGAACAAGCCTAGTGGGGAATCAGCCTGAGTATCAGTTCCCAAAGAGATCACTCATGGTGCCACCCAAATTTCACTAGTGTGCATGCGGACCATAGCATTTTGGCTTAACATCAAGAGTCCTAGTTCAACACCAGATTCAACCAACAACCCTACTTTCCCTGTTTACACCCAGGTAAATCCAAAGGCATAAGAAGGATATCCCAAGCATTCTAGTTTCATAGTTAGTTCTGCTCCCAAGTCTTCTTCCATCACTTTTGACATTGATCTCACTTTTTGTCCTTGTTGTTCATCTTCTTTTCCTGAATTGACCCTCCATGTCTTGCTATCCCATTCCCCATCTGTCTGCTTCTCCTTTCCCCTATCTTGACCAGCCAGTTTCACAGCCAATCAGAGTTCCTCCATAGCATCCTCAGCTGAGTAAAGACTCCTATCCCTCCAACCCTATTCTCCCAGACTTTGATAATGATCACTGGTTTGCTTGGTTAGCACTAACTACTATTTTGCTAGTTTTTAAAACTCATTGCTGATTTTATTATTTTAGCTCATTTACTGCTGCTAGTTTTTAGTTGGTTGTAATTAGGATGGGGTTGGAAAATTCATACCATTTATCATATTGTGAATTATCAATAAACACCGGTTGAGAGGTAGTTTAGAAATATTTCAAACAATTAAGCTGGTAGGCAATTTTCCAATTCCATATTAAAATGATTACAACAATTTGATTATATCTCTGTCTGCATGCCATGGTAGCAATAAACCTCAACAGCTTTGCACTATCCCGAACTGTCTACTGTTATCACTGCTGCTGCTAGTTATTCTGCTGCAGCTAGTTACACTGGAGCAAAAAAAAGGGCCAAGCCTGGAATGAAATGTCAGTGCTATCGATGGTGCCCCACTTGGTCTGCAACTCTGGCCAGGCCAGCCTTGAGAACAGTAATTTTTACAAATAGGAGACTCAGCTGCACAGATCTGCTTTTATTTTACAACAAGCACTACAGGCATTCTCATCAACATACTTCTGATCAGATACAAGCAAAGCACAAGAACATAGATTAATCTAATTCTAGTTGAAGCTGTAAGTGCAATTTCTATTATCTTTTTTAAAACCTACGACAACCCACTTAGATATCTAAATATAAATAATCTTTAAAATTGCCTTCAACATAATAACCACATACATGATGCTTGGAGCTTTCAAGCTCCAAGGTCACCCCTACTTTGAAAATCTCAAAATAAACAAGATTGTAAGATAAGTTTCAGAATATACGGAAACTAGGATCACCCCCTAACTACAGCATATATGGTCCTGATTAGAAATATTAGATTACTTCATAAATACCAAAGAAAGTATGTACACTTCAGAAAGTAAGCTTTATTTTCTATCTTTTGGATAACTCATAAAGCAGGAAAAGAAATTCATTCAGTTACAAATGGAAAAGAACACAGTTAACCTGATGAAACATTACATACTATGCCAGAACTGCTAAGATCATCATTTTAAGTCAATTGTGCGGATACATACATATATAACAAACTCTACAAAAAGACACAGAAGTCTTTAGCCAAGACCCTTTTTTCTAACTGCAATCGACATTTCTTGTTCATAAGCTAAAGCAAAAATGGATTTAAACAAATAGTAATCAGCTTAATTGTGTTCACATCTGCAAATCACACTAATTATTTATATGCTGAATTAAGCAAAATGAAGACTTTTACCACAAGAATAAATCCAGAAGAAAAATAGCCCATTTTCTCCTTATCAGGTAGCAGCAGTAACCAAGAGACCATGTCCTGCCCTGTAATTCACTATCCAGCTTCAGAGTGAATAGCAGCATTATTTTCCGCTATCTTACAAACACAAAACATTCACTCTTTTTTTTTCCTACTTCACATTTCTTACTTTTTTCAGGACATGGATTTCAGTCTCTTGCATTCCAAAAAGCCAACACCTATTACCACAAAAGCATGTTCTAAAATAACTCTGACTCTCAAATTCAACTTAGCAGCAGCAATAATTCACTTTCAGTTTAATCTTCACAGTAATAACATTGGTCATTTGATTTTTCCGGGTACTGCTGTGTATAAATCCATCCTTAGAATACCATTCGTTAGACCTGCCTGCCAGTAAACTGAGTGTTTTTGAAAAATGCATTTCCTTTTCCAGGCAGGTTTTTGACAGGTCATTTGTTGAAGTCATAGGAAAAGTCTTTTTTTTCTTTTAAACATCATCCATATCTGTAAAATGTTCCAATATAAAAATATGTAGAACTCATTTCATAATGCTGTTTTGCTACATGATAGTAATCCTTATTGGAAAATGCCAGTGTATCAATAACGGTCGAATAGGGGATTGCTTCATGCTACAAGTTAAAAGAAATCCATATTACTACATTTCTAATTGTACTGGAAGCAGAATGCATTTGTAAGAACCCCTTTTCCTATTTTATTAATGAAAGCTTGCACTATAAATATAAATCATTTATTTATTTCATTTGTCAGTTTCCCATCAGTGACAAATATTCCCATCAGTGACATAATATGATGCTTTGGTGTATTCACAAATATAATGGCTGCTCCCATCAAGCCAATGGAGTCCATAATGTTTTATTAATTTATTTATTTACATCATTTATACCCCTCCTGCCTCCTCAAAGCATCCAAAGTAGTATTACAAATAAATACTGTGAAGTATTCACACTCCACACCAGTTGCCTAGTCTTTTTACCAGTCACACCCAACAGACACAAGTGTTTACAATGCAGCAACTGCAGTCCTATGCAGTGTTTCAGTCGCAGTACACTTCTGTACTTAAAAACGCAAAGTAGAAAACATTCTACATTTAGGGATAGCCAACCTACTAACTGCACAATCTATCCTAATCCTTTGGAACATGATGGACCTGAAATCCATGTCAAGATAGGCATATGTGGCCCTGATCAGGATAGCCAGGCAAGCTTGATCTTGTCAGATCTTGGAAGCTATGCAGGGCTAGGGTTGCCAAGTCCAATTTAAGAAATATCTGGGGACTTTGGGGGTGGAGCCAGGAGACATTGGGGGCAGAGCCAAGAGCAAGGGTGTGACAAGCATAATTGAACTTCAAGGGAGTTCTGGTCATCACATTTAAGGGGACTGCACAATTTTTTAAATGCCTTCCTTCCATAGGAAATAATGAAGGATAGGGGCACCTTCTTTTGGGGCTCATAGAATTGGACCCCCTGGTCCAATCTTTTTCAAACTTGAGAGGTATTTTAGGGAGAGGCACTAGATGCTATACTGAAAATTTGGTGCATCTATCTCAAAAAACAGCCCCCCCAGAGCCCCCGATACCCATGGATCAATTCCCCATTATTCCCTATGGGAATTGTTCATGGAGGTGCATGATGGCTCTGGGGACGGGGCTTCCCCCGCCGGCCAACTGGCTGGGGGAGGGGGGAAGCCTGTAAAACCGGGGGATCCCCCTCTGTGACCTGGTGATTGGGAAGCCTATGCAGGGCTGAGCCTGGCAAGTACTTGGATTGGATGGGAGACCTCCAAGGAATACCAGGGCCAGGATGCAGAGACAAGCAGCAAGCCACCTCCCTGAATGTCCTTGCCTAGGGTTGCCACGTCCAATTCAAGAAATATCTGGGGACTTTGGGGGTGGAGCCAGGAACAAGGGTGTGACAAGCATAATTGAACTCCAAGGGAGTTCTGGCCATCACATTGAAAGGGACAGCACACCTTTTTAAATGTCTTTCTTCCATAGAAATAATGAAGGATAGGGGCACCTTCTTTTGGGGCTCATAAAATTGGACCCCCTGGTCCAATTGTTTTGAAACTTGGGGGGGGGGGGTACTTTGGGAAGAGGCGCTAGATACTATACTGAAAATTTGGTGCCTCTATCTCAAAAACAGCTCCCCCAGAGCCCCCAAAACCTCCAGATCAATTCCCCATTATACCCTATGAGAATCGATCTCCACATAGGGAATAATGAAGTGCTCAGCAGACCTTTCCCTCTCCCCCCCTCCCCTGTTTCTGGCGACTCTGAAGTGAGGGATTGGCCTCTCTACTCACAAGTTGCTGCCAACTTCTTCAAAGTAACACAGACACACCATCCTTTCAATCAGAGCCTAAAGCCTCCGGAGGTAGAAAGGCACATGGTCCTCTGGGGGTGGGGCTTCCCCCTGCCGGTCAGCTGACTGGGGGCGGGAAGGAGCCATGGAAAGCGGAAGAACCCCCGCTGGGACTGGGGCTTGGCAAGCCTATCCTTGCCTCCCAGTCCCAGTAGGGGGTCACCAGAAGCCAGCAGCCACGACTTGTCAGCCATGTATGCACACGCACACACAGACACAAAGTACAAAAAATAGGCAAATATTAAATGAACTGCAGCATAAAAGCCTTTAACTTCTCAGGGGGAGACAGAAAACACTAACCTGTACTATGCCTTTCATTAGCACAGTAATCATTTTTAAGGGGGGCAAGCAAATGAAATTTAACAGAATCCCCCCCTCCAAGAGAGTCAATACCAAGTACTTACTAATAAGTGGTCTTCTATGTAAAACACATACTGTTCCAAAAGAAATGCTCCCCTCATTCCTAATGTTATTTTAACCTCAACTTTAACTGAGAATACATATGCCTTCAATTAGCACAGTGTTTACCCACTGTCTGATAAAAGGGATGGTTGGTATAAGTAATAACTATAGTTATTGCTACTTGTGACCTATCATTACCAGGTTTTCTAGGTATATCTATGAAAAGAATGTAAGGTGTAAGTACAATGCATACTCTCTGAACCTGCTTGTCATCTTTTTGTACTGTTTGAAATGATTTCCAGAGTAATGACTGATAGTTCTCTTTTGAAATCTACCTACAATTGGAACAAGAACACATGGGATGTTACACACAGTAACAGATTAGCAGTTGTTCTCAGTTTGCCCCCATCTCTGTTAATTGGTGTATAACAATAAAAAGACTTATTGAGACTGGAGCCTGATCTTCAGTGAGCACAATGAATGGGGTTCATTTTGCTGCTTCAGGTTTCAGGATCACAGCCTTTGATTAAGCCTAATACTTTCAGACCATGACAAATAAGCTTTAGGGTTCAAACAGAATTCAAAGAGTGGCAAAATAAAAGAATACCTGTCCTAATTCCAACCAGCACTTCGGAATTTAGAGATGAAAACTCGAAACATCCACACACCTGCATCCATATCCAATACATCAACTGAGTCAAGAATTTATAAAGGCAATGAATACACTAGCTGTTGCAATCCAGGCTACAAAATTTCCTACTGTAGCAGAGAGCGTGACATTTTTCAAATTTCAATCAAGATTCTGTATTATGAAAGAAATCTATTAAATGAGCCAAAAACATCAGGCCTGCATGAAAGCTTATCTTCAACATAAGGTTAGCAAATGGAACAATAATAAAAACATGTAAAAGTAACTAATATTTGTTGGAAGTAAATAGTGCTAATAAAATATGTACAAATGTTTGGTGGTCCGTTTGTCATATAGAGCTCCTCACTCCTCAACCTCATCATCATCATCTACAAAGGAGTAGTCATGAAAATTTCCTAGAAGAAAAGGAAAGGTAAAATTTCTCTTAAAGGAAATCTGTTGTTTGAGTACAGTTCCTTCCTACCTTTTACCTTGGAATGTTCATCCATTCCCATAGAACATCCTTAGGGCAGAGAACTGAGATTCTAAAATACACTCCTGTGGCTCCCTTCCTCTAACACCAATATGCTCAACCCTCAGCACTTCCATAAACTGCAAGTGGTAGTTTCACTGTAGCTTAAAGGATCATTAAAGGATGGGTAGGAACTGAGCATACATCCACTTGCTTCACTTCAACTCCCCACATTATCTGATCCACTCAATGAGAGTTCACATTAGAGCAGCGCTCTCTGTTGTTGCAGCCCGAAATGCCACCCCACCAATATGTGGCTCCTTGGGAACAAGGGACCCCCCACAGGAAACATTTTGGGTGCAGGAGGGAGGCAAGAAAGCCATACTGCATAGGTAGAAATGCTTCCACCTACAGAAACACTCAATTGGAGCTAAACCAATTATTACTACCAGACAATAATTTCTGCAGCTCTATAATGGCACTTGCTAAATTAGTCATAAGAAAAATCCAAGAGCATGGGAGTAGTGTCCATTCTGTATTTTGATCCTTATATCAGGAGTGGCCAACGGTAGCTCTCCAGACATTTTTTGCCTACAACTCCCATCAGCCCAAGCCAGCATGGCTGATGGCTGGGGCTGATGGGAGTTGTAGGCAAAAAACATCTGGAGAGCTACCGTTGGCCACCCCTGCCTTATATGATTGCGCCTCAGAAATATCTACATCTTTGTCTTCTATACATTTTGAAACAGGGACTTTCACTTGGTAAAAATACAGCAACTTACTACTTTTCACATTATTATACCTGTACAAGACAAAGTCACTGGCCATCTATTTGTTTCCAGGTTCAGTTAAAGATGCTGGTGCTTATCATCCAGGTATGGGATCTATATACCTGAAGAATCAGCTTTTCTGATATGAAACTGCACACCAATTTGGTTTGGCTCAGAAATTCTTCCTTACAATGATCTCATGGCAAGTGGAATGTATTTGTTGTGGTCCTCTCAAGAAGGTTTTCCACTGCTACTCTAAACACACTGGAATGTGATTCCAGACTGAGTTCAGAATGTCCCATCTTTCATGGTGTTTCAGTGTGCATGCAAGTCTGCTTTATTTGACAGAGACATTTGTTGAGGGCTTGTAATGGAATGTGTTTTACTGCAGGCTGAAAGTTGTTTTATTGGGAGTTGTATTTTTTTCAGGTACAGCTGTTAAATTATGTGTACTTCATATTTGCTCTATATTTATTTATTTAGAAAATTGAATGCTGCCTCTTCAGGCCTCCTCAGGGCAGCACACAATTAGAACAATAAAACTGAATTACACGTTAACAGTAAAAACAAGAAAACATCATCATACAAATAAAAACAAATACAGAAGCATAAAGCATAGCAATAAAATCAACCAATAAGAGGAAGTCAGGGCATTAAAAGGCCACAAAACAGTCTAAAATGATTTTCTTAAAGCAGTCCTCAGACTAAGGGAAAGATCACAAAAGAGCTTAAAAAGCTGGAAACTCTTGCTTAAAAGCCTGAGCAAAAATGTCTAGCGCCTAATGGAGAATAAAGTAGGTATATAAGGCCAGTCTCAAAGGGGAGGACTTTCCAAAAATCAGGTGCCACCACTGGTGGGGGGGGAACCATGTTTATAATGTGACTTAGCTCTGCAACTGGAGGGACAGAGAGCAGGGGTTAAGAACAGGGTCTCAGCTTACTGGTTTAGCAATATGGGAGGAGATGGTCCAAGCCATTTAGGTAGGGTTACCAACTCCAGGTTGGGAAATTCCTGGAGATTTGAGGATGGCGCCTCTTGGTTCATGGAAAGGAGAGATGTCAGTTGCGTATAATGCCATAAAATCCATCTCCCAAAGCTGCCATTTTCTCAAGTGAAACTGGTCTCTGACATATAGCAATTAGTTGTGATTCTTGGAGCTTGCCAGGCCCCACCTAGATATTGGCAACCCAACATTTAGGGTCTTATAGGTAAGAAATGGCACTTTCAATTGGGACATTAGAACCAGCAGTTTGAATTGTAAAACATGGTTTTAATTTAGATAGGTCCAAATAGGCAGCCGTGTTGGTCTGAAGTAGTAGAACAAAATAGAAGTCAATTGCACCTTTATGTTATATGTTAAAAGGTAAATTAGTTGGACAGGAAAAACTTCTGGGAAAGAAATGCCTTCTTTTTGACCCAGGTTTATTAGCAATAGAATAATTAACAGGCACTCTCATATTCTGACATGTTACTGTTTTATGGTTTCTCACGCTGATGCAACCCAGATCAAGGGTTTTCTGAATTTGTTAATTTTACTATTCTGCTATTGTTTTTTTAACTTTGTACCACTTGGCATTCCAAACCCCACCAGCTATATGTGGCTTTGCTTACCATACCTCATTCCTCGCCTGAAGAAGTGTGCATGCACACGAAAGCTTGCGTTCTGAATAAAACTAAGTTGGTCTTAAAGGTGCAATTGACTCCTATTTTGTTCTATGATTTTAATTTGTTCTAATGTAAGATATCTGGAGTTTTATGGAATGGTGCTATTTAAATTTTACAAGGTAACAACCAGCATAAGCATATTACATAGTTAAGTCTCCCTCCTTGGCCTCAAGCTAAAAACTGAAAATTGTGTACTTCAGGAGACCCTCCTGAACAGCATGGGATACAGCCCCAAGAGCTGCAGCCTGATGGGCAAATCTAGGGAAATTTTGAACCCCCATCAGTATAAACAGAAGGCATTGAAACTTCCCTGAAGGTTGCCCTTGAACCAATTCATAACCACAGTAAACCATTTAGGAAACATTACACAAAAGTCATATTTTGAGTAATCATACGACAGCACTCCCTATAAAAATAAATCATGTTTTGATTTAGGATGGCCCTCACTCCACAATGAGCTGAGTACTCAGGAAATGATGCCAAATAAAAGCTCGATGAAAACTAACAATCAAATAAATATATAGACCTTCTATTTTTCAATGAGATAAGGAAGAAAATTGGATCATATTAAGGTGATCAACCAATCTATCTCATAGAAAGAGAGAGATACAAGAATGAAAAAGCCCTTTGATGCCTGAATGTGGGTTTCATAATATATGTGACCCTGTAGCTATAGGGATGTCAGCATGTACACATATATAAACATACACATAAACTGTACATAACACATAAACTATGAACACACAAAAAGGGTTTTGTTCATTTTGCTCATTTATTCAAACCAGATTTAGATGTTATTTATTTTCATGAGTTTTAGACAAGATCTTTTTTAGCACATTACAGAATCCCGGAGGGGCTTCCTGTATTAAAGACAAAGTCCAGTACTGTAAATGTTAAGTATAGTAAAGCAGTGTGTTTTTTTTTAAATATGCCAAACATATTTGAATATGTAGAAATCAGGCCAAGAAATCTTTATGTTGGAAGCTAAGAGCAAAACTGGCAGCTCGATTTCTCATCTAGTTCATTTGTTTTGCAGGTCTGTGCTACCTTGTAACAACATGACCTGGTCTGGCTTCACATCACAAAATCTGAAACCTAAATTCTATACACAGTTTACATATATTCAATCCCATTAGTGTCATAGCATGTAGAAATCATTTGTTTTCTTTTTTAAAAAAGATTATTCAGTCCTTCAGTTTAAATTCTCCAAATGCCTATCTAGGTGTTTAGTCATATAGCCCTGCAACAAATACAACATGGCTTTGTTTTTATTTTTAAAAGGAATTCCAGCTCCCGTCCCCAGGACCGAACATTCTAAAAGCATTTTACCATGTAAATGGATACAGATCACTATGGCAGTGTTACTCATTTTAGATGATATTTCTGAAAATCCAGAAAAGTTTTAGACATATAACATAGATGTTAAAAAATGCTGCTATGCTCAGATTCATGGGAAGTGCTCTTAAGCTGAAAGGTCATTGTAACACACAAAACTTTCCTGAATTCATTAAGATTCCTACATTTTAACAGTTTAAAGAAATTGTAAAAATAAATCTAGTACTCATATAGAGTTTCTTCTCAAAGGATTCAAAACACTGAAACATATTCTTTGCTTTCCTTTATCAACTGTCTATTATCCAATGGAGTACTGTGTTCATCTGCTGCAGTGAAACCAAAAAGGAGTTTTATGACACTCTAAAGACTAACAAATCTATCAGAGTTGCCAAGCATGACCTGGCAATCAGTGAGACTGTTGTGGGGGGGGGGGGGCAGGGAACATGAGGAGGGCAGCTTCAGTGATAACATGACATCATTTCAAGGACGTCACTTCACAGTTTTCCGTGGGAGTGACATCATGCTGTCAGCCCAAAGGCTTTTCAAAATATTCTCCCACCACCACTTTAAACAGCGGCAGAAACTGTGAGATTTTTTTTTTAAGAATAAGCTGGACAGGACAACAGCCCATTTAATTGGTCATTAAAGAGAAAACCTCATTCTGAGCAAATATATTTATTAGTTTATTTAGAACTTATTCATCTGTTTAGAAAATATATATGCTACCTCCCAGTTACCTGCTTGAGACCGCTTACAAGTAAAACAATAGAACAAAACCATTAAAACACAAAATAAAGTCATTAAAACAAACCAAGATATTGGCATTAAAACAAGCTACCATTTTTGGCCCCTGCCATTCTTCAGAATAGTGCTTTTATAAACTTTCAGCTACCATCTGGCCATAAATCCCTGTGGCAATGAGCAGTAAAATCCTAAGGGCCACTAAGGTGGAGATGACAGCCCATAGGTTCATCAGCAGCACTGCTGCGCTTTTTCCTAGGAAGATTCTACAGCGGCAAATAATTCAAGCCCCTCTGCAAATCATAGATGGTATAGCAAGCATATTGGAGTACATAGCAACCCTGGGAACATCTACCAATCAGACAACAGCAGCTGATGATGCACCTCTGAGTAGCACACTGAGGTGTAGACAATCTCTCGGCTTGGCTTCGCGAACGAAGATTTAAGAAGGGTGCAATAGTCCACGTTTGCTGCAGGCTCGCTGGTGGCTGACAAGACCAATGTGGGACAGGCAGGTCCGGCCACAGCGGCTGCAGGGAAAAGTCTGATTTAGGGTTGGTCCTGTAGCAGTGCGATTCTTCCTCAATCTCCTTTTGTCCTCAAGACCAGCTATGCGTGTGTTCTCAAAGGAAGAGACAGCCTGGTGGATGGTGTGCCTCCATGCTTTGCGATCTGAGGCTAGGTCAGACCACTGGTGATGGTTGATGTGACAGGTGCTAAGGGATTTCTTCAAGGAGTCCTTGTACCTCTTCTTTGGTGCCCCTCTATTTCGATGGCCGGTGGAGAGTTCGCCATACAGGGCAATCTTGGGAAGGCGGTGGTTTTCCATCCTAGAAATATGCCCTGCCCAGCGCAGCTGCGTCTTCAACAGCAGTGCCTCGATGCTGGTAACCTCTGCCCGCTTGAGGACTTCAGTGTTGGTCACAAAGTCACTCCAGTGGATGTTGAGGATGGTGCGAAGGCAGCGCTGATGAAAGCGCTCAAGGAGTCGCAGGTGATGACGGTATAAAACCCACGATTCGGAGCCATAGATGAGGGTTGTCATCACAACCGCTTTGTAAACATTGATCTTTGTGCCTTTTTTCAGATGCTTGTTGCTCCACACTCTTTTGTGCAGTCGGCCAAATGCACGGTTTGCCTTTGCCAGCCTGTTGTCAATCTCCTTGTCGATCTTGGCATCTGAGGAGATGATGCACCCCAGGTAGCTGAACTGCTGGACTGTCTTCAGAACTGATTCACCCACAGTGATGCAGGGAGGGTGATAATCTTCCTGGGGTGCAGGCTGGTGGAGAACTTCTGTCTTCTTCAGACTAACTTCTAGGCCGAATAGCTTGGCAGCCTCTGCAAAGCAGGACGTCATATGCTGCAGAGCTGATACCGAGTGGGAGACGAGTGCAGCATCATCAGCAAACAGTAGCTCTCGGATGAGTTTTTCCATTGTCTTGGAGTGTGCCTTTAGTCGCCTCAGGTTGAACAGGCTGCCATCGGTGCGATAGCGGATGTAGACACCATCGTCCTCATCTAGATCTACTGCGGCTCTTTGAAGCATCATGCTAAAGAAGATCGTAAAGAGAGTTGGCGCGAGAACGCAGCCTTGCTTTACACCTGTGCCTATTGGGAAGGGCTCCGAGAGGTCGTTGCAGTGTCTGACTTGGCCTCGCTGGTCTTCGTGTAGCTGGATGATCATGCTGAGGAACCTTGGGGGACATCCTAAACGTTCCAAGATTTGCCACAGGCCTTTCCTGCTAACGGTATCGAAAGCTTTGGTAAGGTCGACAAAAGTCACATACAGACCCTTGTTCTGTTCCCTGCATTTCTCTTGGAGCTGCCTGAGAACAAATACCATGTCGGTGGTGCTCCTGTTAGCTCTGAAGCCGCACTGGCTCTCTGGGAGGAGTTCTTCTGCAATGGTGGGCACCAGTCTGTTCAGGAGTATTCTGGCAAGGATTTTGCCTGCGATGGAGAGCAGGGTTATCCCCCGGTAGTTGGAGCAGTCTGACTTTTCCCCTTTGTTCTTGTATAGGGTGATGATGATTGCATCGCGAAAGTCCTGTGGTAATTTGCCTTGTTCCCAGCAGGTGACAAGTACTTTGTGAAGTGAGCTATGTAGTACTGTGCCCCCATGCTTCCAGATCTCTGGTGGAATTCCATCAACTCCTGCTGCCTTGCCACTTTTCAGTTGCTTGATGGCTTTAACAGTCTCTTCTAGGGTGGGGATCTCATCCAACTCTGTTTTCACCGGTTGAAGTGGGGTGAGGTGGATTGCTGAATCTTGAACTACGCGGTTGGCACTGAAGAGAACCTGAAAATACTCCGACCACCGGTTCAGTATGGATGCCTTGTCTGTGAGGAGCACTTGGCCGTCTGCACTATGCAAGGGACTCTGAGCCTGATATGATGGACCATATACTGCCTTCAGGGCTTCGTAGAACCCTCTTAAATCACCAGTGTCTGCACACAGCTGGGTTCTCTCTGCAAGCTTGGTCCACCACTCGTTCTGAATGTCTCGAAGCTTGCACTGGAGGTTGCTACATGCAGCGCGAAAGGTTGCTTTTTTCCCAGGACAGGAGGGCTGAGCAAGATGTGCTTGGTAGGCAGATCTCTTTTTTGCCAGTAATTCTTGGATCTCTTGATTGTTCTCATCAAACCAGTCCTTGTTCTTCCTTGTGGAGAACCCGAGGACTTCTTCAGAGATCTGCAGGACGGTAGTTTTTAGGTGTTCCCAGAGTGCTTCTGGAGAAGGGTCTGTGGGGCAACTGAGGTCCTCAATTCTTGACTGGAGTTTTGCCTGGAAGGCAGCTTTGACTTCGGCTGACTGGAGGCTGCCAACCTGAAACTTCCTCCGAGGGATACCTCCTCTCCTGGGTGTGGGTTTAAAGTGAAGACGGAGATTGCAGCGTACAAGACGATGATCCGTATTACATTCTGCGCTGGGCATTACTCGGGTGTGTAAGACATCGCGAAGGTCTCTCTGGCGCACCAGAATGTAGTCGATAAGGTGCCAATGCTTGGACCGTGGGTGCATCCAGGTTGTCTTCAGACTGTTCTTCTGCTGGAAGATAGTGTTGGTGATGGTGAGCTGGTGCTCCATGCAGAATTCTAGCAGGAGGCGCCCGTTGTCATTGCAGTTGCCAATGCCGTGTTTGCCAAGTACTCCTTTCCAGGCTTCCGAGTCTTTACCTACTCTGGCATTGAAGTCGCCAAGGATGATCACCTTGTCCTCTGTAGGGGTCTTCTGTACGAGGTTGCGTAGATCAGCATAGAACTTGTTCTTTTCTGCAGGATCTGCTTGAAGGGTTGGGGCATACACACTGAAGAGTGTTGCATGCTGCTTGTTTTGAAGTGGGAGGCGCATGGACATGATGCGATCTGAGTGACCTGTTGGAAGGTTTTCGAGTTTGGAGGCAATGGAGTTCCTGACCATGAAGCCAACGCCAGAAAGGCGGCTCTCAGCCTTTGACTTACCCGACCAGTAGAGGGTATAGCCAGCACCGTGTTCTTGAAGACTACCTTCCTCAGGGAAACGGACCTCACTGAGAGCTGCTATGTCGATATTCAACCTGAGAAGTTCGTGGGCAACTAGAGCAGAGCGTCGTTCAGGGCGACCACTGCCTACTATGTCAAGCATGGTTCTGATGTTCCAACACGCAAGCTTTAGTCTTTGCACACTTTGTGAGGCAGGTGCATGCCTTTTCTTTGTTGTTATTTTTCGACCGCAAGTAAGGATGCCCGTTGACCGCGGCTAGCCAACTGGGGTGGGGGAGACGAGCTTTGTTTAGGCCACCTTTTCTAGGCCCCTCTCCGTGTGGAGCAAGCAGTGCTGTCCCTAGATAAGGCTGCTTGGTCGTTCAGGGTGCTGCCGAAAGATGCTTTCGTCTCCGGGTTAGCATCAGGCGACCAATATCCTGAACCGCCTACATGCAGGATCGGGACTGCGGCTTCCAGTGGCACCTTCCACCTGCCACCTGCCCATCCCTAGACAGAGCCAGTGGACAGGGAAGAAAGACTCAGCAACAGTACAATCCCAACAAAGGCATGATTCAAATGATTCCCCCCAGCCTTTGGGTGAATACTCATGTGGCAGACACTCCTTCCCCAACAAGGGCCTGATGGATAGCAAAAGTGCTGCCTACACCTGGTCATCCCTGCTCCAATCCAAGCACCCCCTTCCACTGAAAAAGTAAACAAAAGCCAGATGTAAACCCACAGCCCTCGTACGGAAGACCAGCTTCCTAACAACTGGGCCAAGAAGGTAGATTTAAAGGAGGCGTGTCAACAGGCACTAGGTACTCCACTGCAGAGGAGCCCTGTGGCACAGAGTGGTAAGCTGCAGTACTGCAGTCCTAAACTCTGCTCATGACCTGAGTTCAATCCCAGCGGAAGCAGGGTTCAGATAGCCGGCTCAAGGTTGACTCAACCTTCCGAGGTTGGTAAAATGAGTACCCAGCTTGCTGGGGGGAAAGTGCAGATGACTGGGGAAGGCAATGGCAAACCACCCCATAAAAAGTCTGCCATGAAAACATTGTGACGCAACGTCACCCCAGAGTCGGAAATGACTGGTTCTTGCACAGGGGACTGCCTTTACCTTTTTACTCTACTGCAGCCCTGAAAGCACCACCAGCTACATGGGACCAGGCAGACACCATGGCACAGATAGGCATGGCTCTGAATAAAGGAACTGGAATAGCATAAATAGGGTTTACAGTGCGAAGGCAGGGAAAACCTTGGGAGTGGATGTTTTGCACCTACAATCTGCAAAAGGGGGGAAAGGATAGCTAGCCAATGAGTTACTCTGGAGAACCATCATTTTGGCCAAGACACTACTCTGCAACCCCTCTCTGCTGTTCCCATGGCAGCAACTACCGTGCATGCACCGTGGGTCCCCTTCCACTGCATCCCCAAGCTTTATGGCTTCTCAGATGCTAGTAGTAACCCAGGATAGATTACAGTAATCCACTGTACACTGACCTACCCTTACACCTGACCTGGAAGCTTCAGCTGATCCAAATGCAGCCACACAGATTGTCACGACTCAGGGAGGGTCTTACCAACTGCTGCCACCACTCTGGGTTAAGGGTCTCCCTTGAGAAGGCCCAGAGTACCCTTCCAAGCCTTTCCAGGCCTTCCTTAGCTTAGGCCAAATAATGGGAGTGAGGGCCAGGCAGAGTGAACAACAACAAAAAGGTTTATTTTAGTGCAATATAAATTAACAAGATGTATTAACCAGTAAAAGGGTGAAGGGAAAATAAACAAAAGCCCTAATGCGTCTATCTCTACAGTCCCTACTCTAATACTACACTTACCCACCCACCCCCCTTGGTAGGGTTGCCAATCCCCAGGTGGGGGCAGGGGATCCCCTGGTTGGGAGGACTTCCCCCCGCTTCAGGGTCATCAGAAAGTGGGGGGAGGGGAGGGAAATGTCTGCTGGGAACTCTGTTATTCCCTATGGAGATTTATTCCCATAGAAAATCATGGAGAATTGATCCGTGGGTATCTGGGGCTCTGGGGGGGGGCTGTTTTTTGGGGTAGAGGCACCAGATTTGCAGTATAGCATCTAGTGCTTCTCCCCAAAACACCCACCAAGTTTCAAAAAGATTGGACCAGGGGGTCCAATTCTATGAGCCCCAAAAGGAAGTACCCCTGTCCACTATTTCCTATGGAACGAAGGAATTGAAAAGGTGTGCTGTCCCTTTAAATGTGATGGCCAGAACTCCATATGGAGTTCAGTTATGCTTGATATTGGCTCCACCCCTAATGTCTCCTGGCCCCACCCCCAAAGTCCCCAAATATTTCTTGAATTGGACTTGGCAACCCTACCCCTTGGGTAAGGGCCTCTCCCTTGCTTCCAGCTCTCCATGTGACAGCCTGCCTCCAGCTAAGCCTTCCAGGGAACAAACACCCACTTCCTGGGCTTGGCCTTTATATTCTCTTCCCAGGCCTCACCGCTCTCTGGGCCTGTTTCCCTCCAAACCCCTTGCTACCCAATTAGAGGGACAGAGAGGATCCTGGGAGATGTAGGCTTTTCCTAGTAACTCCAAAGCAAGCTTCCCTGGGGCCTGCAGGCCTCGCTAGGCCCAGGATCATGACACAGGTCCCCAAGGAAACCCCTCAGATGGCACGTACCCAACTAGCACTGTGCAAGCTGCACTGAATCCTGTGGTGCACTAGCACCAGTTCAAGGTTCTTGTTTTGACCTTTAAGGCCATTAGCAGTCAGGGACCTACACATCTTCGGGACCACTTTTCTCAATATGCCTGAGGAAGAGTGTTACACTCTAGTAATAAGAACATTCTGATGGTCCCTGGCCCAAGAGAAATCCAGCTATCCTTGACTACGGCTGGGATCTTTTCAGCCCTGATTCTTACCTGGTGGAACTCTCTACCAGAGGTAGGGTTGCCAAGTCCAATTTAAGAAATATCTGGGGACTTTGGGGGTGGAACCAGGAGACATTAGGGGTGGAGCCAAGATCAAGGCTGTGACAAGCATAATTGAACTCCAAAGGGAGTTCTGGCCATCACATTTAAAGGGATCTGGGGACTTTGGGGGTGGAGCCAGGAGACTTTGGGGGCGGAGGCTTCTCAATGCCGTCCTTCCATAGGAAATAATGAAGGATAGGAGCACCTTCTTTTGGGGCTCATAGAATTGGACCCCCTGGTCCAATCTTTTTGAAACTTGGGGGGTATTTTGGAAAGAGGCACTAGATGCTATATTGAAAATTTGGTGCCTCTACCTCAAAAAACACCCCCCCCCAAGAGCCCCAGATACCTGCAGATCAATTCTCCATTATTTTCTATGGGAATAAATCTCCCTAGGGAATAATGGAGTTCCCAGCAGACATTTCCCTCCCCTCCCCCCGCTTTCTGACGATCCTGAAGTGGGGGGAGGGCCTCCAAACCGGGGGATCCCCTGCCCCCACCTGCGGATTGGCAACCCTAACCAGAGGACGTATGGGATTTATCACCATTCCACGTGGCTTGCAGGCCAGAGATGTTCTGCCAGGCATTTGGTTGAAAACAGCAACTGTCTGACACTCTCATAATCCCACCTCCCCCTTCTTTTCTCCATATTCCCTCCATGCAACAATGCATGGTGGATACTGAAATTATTTGTCACCTTGGATATAGGACATAGTTGTTTACTACTGCCTTTTGATTGTTTTAATGTATTTTAATATTATGTATTGAATTTTAGCATACTGATGCAAGCCACCTTGAGACCTGTTTGCAGGGAATGGGCAACCTTGTAAATCAAAATAAATAAACAGTGCTGAGGAGAAGTGTGAAACCCAGACACACAGCCCCATGCTAGAGCTGCCACATATACCCTCAGACTACACTCCACCCCATCCCCCATGCAGGCTACACACAACAGCAAGTAGACTGTGTGTGTGGGAATGGGATGGGGAGCAATATGTTAAGTCAGTCTTCAAGGCACCACTGGACCACTACTATGTTTTGCAAAGGAACAAAACAGAAGTTCACTGACACCAGAAAGACCAACAATTCCTATCCTAGCATGGCCATCCCTGAATTCTGACTCTACCCTCTCAAGACATGCGAATGGGCAGCCCTAAGGGGAAGTCACAGATGTGGTGGGGAGGTGAGGCAGGGACAGGAATGCAGCTAGTCACATCTACAAATAGGAACAGATTTTGCAAAACACTCCAGCAAATAATGAAGTCATCCAATTAATTCAGCTGCCAACTCCCTCCAACCAGTATAGCACATATTGTTTTTGAAAAGCCATGGGAAGCAAGAAGGCAGGGGTTTAAACTTTAAAGCCCATGAACCAATACAAACTGGTTCAGTTCACAAATCAGCATATTGGTTCATGGCTCAGCCACAAATCATGAACCAAACCGCAAAAATGCAGATCATGCCCATCTTTATTCCCATGAGCCATGGGAAGAAACGTTGAGTGGTTCCTAGCATAGCATACTTGTGAATGAGCAAGACTTGCTGGTGGGAAAGCTGCCTGAGGAAGGATGGTCCAGGAGTTACACTGGAACTGGTGGCTGAGAAGAATGGCAGAGATTGTGCTGTTCACACTCCCAGGTCTTCCAGTTAAATCACCACCTATGCAGACGCGAAACAAATATATATGTATTGATGGCAAACATGAGACAGAGTCCCAAGCTGCACACCCTACCTACTGAACCACTGGGCATTCTGGCTGTGATTTATGTAGCAAAGGGGGGCTATGAATGTGAATGGGGGAGGGGGTTGGCCACCACTGGGAAAGGGGGGGGGGGTGTTTGATCACAGCTGTAGTCCACATCCTATGCTCCACCAGGGCCTTTTGGGCAGGGCCACACCAGGAGGGGCACTTGGCCTTTTCTGTTGCATGGGCACCTATAGGCTGCACTGTGGTTTTTTGATGGTGTAACTTTCTTCCATTTGGGAGACTGTTCCCAGGCTGGGGTGGCTTAGGGAGCCAGCTAACACCTGCACCAATCCTGCATCTTCTCTTTTCCTACTGGCACACGGGGGGGTGCACTGGTACTGCTCTGTGGTGTTGTTATGCTGATGCCCAACAAGCACACACAACACAACACCATACTCCCTCAGAATTGTGTGGCAAATGTTATATGTAACACCTGTTTGGTACTAACAAGTGCAGGGTCTGAGAGACTTGTGGGGGGAATCCTATCCCTGCCCATCACTGTGCCTGGCATGGCTCAGAAAGGCTGAAGGAGTCTGCCACTGACACAGCCAGGCCCAGAATAGTTCATTGGGTCTGCCACTACCATCTTTGCAGAATTAAGGTAAGTACACTGTCTGTGTATGTGCAGACAATGCTTTTCTTGAGGAGGGGCGTTTAAAAGATATCTTTCCCTGCAAACCTGGGGGGGGGGGTCACAAGTTTGCAAGAAAATCTGTATAGTGTCACTGTTGCCCCAATCCACAGATGGGGGCCATATGTTGCTATTAGATACTGTATATTGATATGCTTATTTTGCCCCCAGCAGGGATTTAGGCATAATCTTGTCTTTTCAGGGAGTGTGGTTGGGGCGGGGTTAGGGGGAGCAAGGAGCTTTTGAATGAATGAACCACATGTTTTGGTTTAATATTCATTTTAATTTGTATTCCAGTTTTAAAGAATTTCATCAGAAATATTGGAATTCAGTTATTAATTTTGTTTTATTATTAATTTGTTGGACATTCTTTTATCAACTGTAAGAAAATGCAATCAGTCAGGTAAAGAAACCAATCACATAAGAGTATAAAACAACTTCATATGCCTTTAAGAACTTACAGTTCTGTCAAATAAATTACAAAACATCTATTTTTGTACATAACAGAGATCTACCACTCTTCTGGAAAATTATGGAAGTATTGATTCTAGATGGACATAATTAAAACTATTGATGTTTATGTTCATACCCATTTAGGAAAGACTTGAATATCAACTCCAGAGAAAAAAATATTTTATAACTAAGCATTTTGTTTAACCATAATTCAGCCTGATCCTGTACATGCCTACTCAATATTAAGTCCTGTAGAGTTCAGTGAAACCACCAGGTAAGTCTACATAATTTTGCCTTATCATCTAATGCTTTTGAGCTCTGGTCTGTCTTGTACAATGCAATCACATAGAATGACCACAGTCTGAGTTTTCTGATTTCAGTAGCCCTGAGTAACTCTGTACAGGACTGTACTGTTAGTATACTAGCATTAGAAGAATGGCTGAACACATAAAAATAGTTTTTGAACATTATGTTTCCTCTTAAAATATGGAATGCTCGTGTGATATTCATAATACATTAATTTCTTATGTGTGCATCTCACCCCATTGGTGGCCCCTTACTCTGAAAGGTGAGATACAAATATTGTAAATAAATAAATGCCTATGCACATGCACACTGCAGTAAGCCCCACTGAATACAGCAATACTTCTGAAATAAGCATTATAAGATTATGGTGCAATTGTAAAAGTATACATTAAGCTTAACATAAATCATTCTACTTATTAACTTCAATGTTAAAAATCTGGCAAATATTTCTTCTTAATATTCTCAGAAGAGATGATATATAAGATATTAGTTATGTCAGAAAAAATGTACAGTTCTTTTGTACCAGTTTTTTTGTATCAAGGATTCATTGATCCTTTCTGCATTCAGGGACACAATTAATTTGAAGATTCCTCTGAAACATTCCAGTAATAATTTTAACATTCTAGCGGTGGTCATTTTGAGAGCAGTGTATTGAAAAGGATTGCCCTGTTGCCTTATTCAGTCACAATCCTCACTCAAGAGTGCCATCTAGTGAAAACACATAGTTATAAGTAACGGTGCTATTAATTATAGTCAATGTCACTTGTGTAAAATTATTCAATCATTTTAACCTTTGTCCATACATGATAGTCACAATCAGTATAAGTGGAATGCCAAGTACCCAGTTGGTAAATGATCATAACGAGCAATGTTAATGGTTTTAGTGTTCTCCTGAAAACTAAACAATTGCGCTTAATGAAGCCACAAAGCTAATAGGGAGATATTTTATAAGGATGGAAGCAGAAAGGCTCACTCAACAAGTATCATATTGCAGGGGGAAGCACGTCTGTGTCTGAGGGGGAAAATGTCCTCAAACAAAATTTATACATGTATAGCCAACGTTAAAATTAGTAACCAAATTAGCTTTGTCACTAAATATGGTTCTAGATTTAAAACTATCAAGAAGAGGCTGCTGCTACTACTATTCCTTTTCCCCCTGATACTTGAAAGAAAGACAATGTTCTGCTACTTCGTGAAGAAATGAATGCTAAGGAGCTTAAACGGAAGATCTTTAGATAACATTTTCTCTTCTAATAATCACAGAAATATAAGTTATAAGGACTGAGTTTAACATACACATTGAATCAATACAGCACACCAACATTTATGTTGGAACACTGCCCAGCAAAACATTCACAGCAATATCACATTATCAAACTAGGGTTGCCAACGCCCAGGCATTGGAATCACAGCTGATCTTCAGGCAACAGAGATCCAGCCCCCTGAACGGCTACTCTGAATGCTGGTATCTATAGCATGACAACCCATGGAGGTCCCTCCCCTCCCAAAACCTTGGCCTCCCCAGGCTTCACCCCCAAATCTCCAGGAATTTCAAACCCAGAGTTGGAGACCCTAAAAATGTTCATTGCCATCAAATGCACATAACTCAATGTAGAGTGACTTTAGCAGACAGTCAAATGTCCTTATAACTCCTCAGTAAATAGCACTCACCTTATCCAAGTTTCTACATTGTATTGTAGAAAGAATTGAGCAGCCTATTTTAACTGAAGTGAAAAACTGTATTTCTACTAGGTAGTCATTCCAAAACAGAAAAATCACATAAAATTGAATTGGATAAAGAAGATGTCCTATGTGTTAGCGATTATATAGTTTCTTAATGTTCCTTTAGATTTTCAAAATACATCCTTAAACAAGTAAATTGGAGTGTTTGGAAACAATCCAATTTAATCCTGTTGACTACTTTGACCTACAGAGCTATACACTTCGCTGTAGTTAAATTTAGTGAAATATCAATGGAAAGGGTTGACTCATTTTAACAAGCATCATTTGGCAACAGAATACCAGGCATTCCTAAAAGCCAAGCCTATATGACTAGCCAGGGAAATATAATTACACTCAAACAGTTACACAACGCAAAAAAGGTAGTATCTGTACACTCTTCCCTTTAATCAGTATAACACAGTATGAAGGAACACAGAATGCTATGAATATAATAATGCATTCTTCAAATATTATGCACAAAACACAAGCATACTCAGAAACACAAAACAATTTAGTAAATCAGATTTAAAGTATATTTGAGATTATAAAACAAACAGAAGAGAAACTATGTTGGATCAGGCCAATGGCTGATCTGATCCAACTCTGTGTCACATAGTAGCCAAAACCAGGTGCCATCAGGAGGTCCACCAGCAGGGCTAGAACTCCAGCAGCCCTCCCACTGTTGTCTCCCAAGCACCAAGAATACACAGCATCACTGCCTCAAATAGCATTCCACTGATAGACCTCTGCTCCATGTGTTTTTCCATCTAATCACAGTTCATGTGGAACACAATGTAAATTACCATTGTTGCTAATGCAAGTTTTACATTTGTGCCGCAAAGCAACTGAAGCAACAGCTGCTCTCAGACATACCCATCTAGTTACTATACATAATCACTTTTTGACCTGTAGGTCATAATCCAGCCCGTCTGAATGGACTCCATGCAATGTGTGTGATCTGGTTTAGCATAGGGTTGCTAGCCTCCAGGTGAGGCCTGGATATCCCTTGCTATTACAACTTATCTCCAGACAACCAAGATCAGTTCCACTGGAGAAAATGGCTGTTTTGGAGTTGTATTCTGCAGTGTCCATTATTATTATGGCATTGTATTCTGCAGTGGCCCTCCCCTCCCCAAACCCCACCCTCCCCAGGTTCCACCCCCAAATCTCCAGGTATTTCCTAACTCAGAATTGCAACCCTAAGCATGTTTATTTTACTTATATTTCATAAATATTTTAAAGGTATGCCATCTTAATTTTATGTCCCAAATATTTGATATATTTGATTAGGAGGGAGCAAATCAACTATGGTTTAAATGTTATAATGGAACAAATTAAAGCTTTATATGGAAATTATTCATATTACAATAATACTTCTAAAACTATAAAGACTATAGTATGTCACAGTTAAAATAAAGGAGGGAAATCCAAACACACTGAAAACTGTTGACACAGTAATTTTAGCACACCCAAAGATTTGTGTGTTATAAACACGTTGTCCCCTTATCTACTTTAGCAGAATTATGTCTTCATCTACAGAGATCATTTGTGTACCTCATCACTCGTTAGGGATGCTAGTCTCCATATTGGAATTACAGCTCATCTGTAATTACAGCTCATCTCCAGACTACAGAGATGAAGAAAATGGATGCTTTTGAAGATGGACTCCATGGCACTGTACCCCACTAAGGTTCTTGTCCTCCTCTGGCTTCATACACAAATCTCCAGGAGTTTCCCAACTGTTTTTAATTCACTGGTTTTATTGATTTTATGTGTATTTTTTGTTATACATCGCCTAGAGCCCAGCATTGAACAAGATGAGGCAATTCACAAATTTAATAAATAATAATAATAATAACTCCACCCACCATCTTCCCCTGTTGGTCAGAGGGGAACTAGCAACCCCATCAGTTGCATTACTTACTACTTCCATATCAAATTGGTGATTACAATTTCCTTTCTACTATGTGAGAGAAGACATACAAATAATATTTTTATCTTCTGATTTGATCTACATAGCCAATCAGGTGAATTTGATTTTTAATGGCTTATTATATGTACTTGTGATTTTATCCCACACCCCAAGTTTTCAAAATGCTAAAACATATAGGTATACCCGTACACGATTCCTACTGATGGTCACCTGAAAAAAATTAAATACTACTTTGAAACTAGCCTGCTTGTCTAATATTGTATTGGCCATGACATCTCTTCATTGTTATTATTTTATGACACAATTCATATTTGAAAATAGAAAAATTTGCTTAGAAAAATAATGCACATGACTTTATAATAAAAACTGACATTTTAGAAAACTTCCACAGACATTTTTCTGCCCTATATCTCCATAAGATGGAGACTACTTTGTGAAGAGTGGTTCGAGAAGGCAGCTAGTCCAGCCTAGTTTATTACCTTCCTTCCTCATCTCTTACTTCTTATTGCTCAACCAGCATCCCCCCTCCCCTGATAGTATACTCCTCCTCAAGGCATTCTCTGGCTCAGTTTGCACATCAAGAACAAACTGAAGGACTTTTTTTTCATAATAGGAATTAGGAATTAACAATTAAAAGAATTAATTTTTGAACTTGTTCAATTCCTTCCTCCCTGTCTTTCCCCTCGCATAACACAATGAGATAGGAAGATACAATTTAATCCATGCTCTATTTAATCCATTTAAACTAGAAATTACATTTTCACAATATTAGTCAATTGAATAGCAGTAAAATATTATTGTTAAGTTGGGAAAGCCTATGCCACCCCACCTTGTATGTCTATACAATGTATGGTGACCCAATTCTATGCTTCTTGTATGACCAGAATAAGTCCAAGAGCATTTTTTCCCATTTAAAAAGAAGTTTGTTAGATATTCCCAGTAGAATACTTCAGAATAGAAAGATGAACTTGGGCAGAATGAATGATTTAATGGTGTGATACCTGTCCATCCAAGACAGGGACATCTTGTGCCACCCTGCTAGACCTTTCTTCAAATCAGTTACCATCTTGTCATGGTAGAACTTGTGAACATCTTTCAAGTCAATAGGTATATTCATACCCAGGTATTGAAGGTATTCCTTGACCCATTTATATGGGGTTGATTATTTGATGTCCAATTCAGTTTTCAGATTGATATTGATTGACAGTAAACAGGATTTTGCCAAATTGATATGATGTGAGACTGTATTAAAATCATGCAGAGCTTGTTGTAACCTTGGAAGAGATGTTATGGGATGTTTAGTCTGTTTAGTTTAGTCTGTCTGTATGCAATTGGCACACTTCAGAGAGGTCTGAGAGAGAGCAGAGCAACTCTGAGATAAGCTGAGACAGCTGGGGAAGTTGCTGAGAATTTCTGAGTTTGTGTGACTGCTGAAAATTCTGAGTTGTGGTTGCTGGGGAACTGCTGTTTGTTTGGTTGAGTGGGCTGAAGGTGCAGATGATTGAAGGTGATTGGTGCTGACTGATTAGGAGTGACTGTGTTCCCAACCCTCTTTGCATTGTTAAGCTGTGCCTTGCCAGAGGCGCAAGCCTTTGGCGCGAACCGAAGGGCGGGAGCTAAAGGGCTCTTGGCCTGTGGCTCTTCAGCTGGGGGCTCTGTAAGGACCAAGAACCCAGATCCCTAATTTCCTTGTGCTCCCAATAAGGTAAGTTGACCCTCCAGAAGGGGAGCCACATAAACAAACAGGATTTAAAGGGGACTCTATATTTTTGAAAAAAGCTATCATGAAGGCAGAATGCCAGCAGGGGGGGTGGGGGCTTTCCAGTGTTTTGCACTGAGTGTCACATGTATGACTATCTGCCCACAGGACAGAAGTCTTGGGTGTGTGCTCGATGCAAGGAGCTCCTGGTCCTCAGGGAACGAGTTCGTATCCTTGAGGCTGAGGTGACTGACCTGGAGAAGCAGAGGCAGTCAGTTAGGCACTCGGGGAAGACTCTCAGGGGCGTACTATATAAGCCCCACTCTGAATGTGGCAGCCCCATTGCTGCCAGGGAGCATGAGGGTCGAGAGGAAACAGGGCACCGTGCTGAGGATAAGGGGAATGCACCCTCAAAAGGGACCTCTTCTTCAGTTGGTGAGCGGGAATCCTTTTGCACCAAGGAACCATCCCTGGGCAAGGAGAGAGGAGGGGTCTTGGTAGTTGGCGATTCGATCCTTAGGCAAGTAGACAGCTGGGTGGCAAAACCACGTACTGACCGTATGGTGACTTGCCTGCCTGGCGCGAAGGTAGCGGACATTACACATGTAGTAGATAGGCTGATAGACAGTGCTGGGGAGGAGCCAGTGGTCGTGGTGCATGTTGGCACCAACGATGTGGGGAAATGCAGTCATGAGGTCCTGGAGGAAAAATTTAGGCTGCTAGGTGGCAGACATAAGGCCAGGACCTCCAAGGTATCCTTCTCAGAAGTGCTACCTGTTCCATGTGCAGGGCTGGAGAGACAGGCACAAATTAGAAGTCTCAATGTGTGGATGAGACAATGGTGTAAGGAGGAAAAGTTTAAGTTTGTTAGGCACTGGGATGCTTTCTGGAACAAGCGGGAGCTGTACAAAAGAGACGGTCTCCACTTGTCCCCAGATGGAACCAGGCTGCTGGCGCTTAAAACCAAAAAGGTGGCAGAGCAGTTTTTAAACTAAATCTTGGGGGAAAGCCGATAGGAGATGAAATGTCTCTGGTTTGGGAGGACTCATCTCAAAGAGATGAAAGGTTAGCTGTTACTTTTCTACCGGGTAATGGATCAGAGTTGTCCACTGAGATGGTGACAAACAGTATGGACTGCCTGCCAAAGTCTCGAGGCAGCAGAGGAAGGTTGCGAGCCTAGCTTGCCTGGGAAATTATAGATGTTTGTACGCAAATGCAAGAAGTGTTCGAAGTCAAATTGGTGAGTTGGAATGCTTAGTGTTGGGAGAAAACATAGACATTGTGGGAATTTCAGAAACTTGGTGGAATGAGGAGAATCAGTGGGACACGGTGATTCCTGGATATAAGTTATAAGGACAGGTCCTCTTCTGGATCAAAAACTGGCTAATTAATAGGAAGCAGAGAGTGAGTATAAATGGGCAATCTTCGCAGTGGAGGACGGTAAGCAGTGGGATGCCGCAGGGCTCAGTACTGGGTCCCATGCTCTTTAATTTGTTCATAAATGATTTGGAGTTTGGAGTGAGCAGTGAAGTGGCCAAGTTTGCAGATGACACTAAATTGTTCAGGGTGGTGAGAACCAGAGAGGATTGTGAGGCACTCCAAAGGGATCTGTTGAAGCTGGGTGAGTGGGCGTCAATGTGGCAGATGAGGTTCAATGTGGCCAAATGCAAAGTAATGCACATTGGGGCCAGGAATCCCAGCTACAAATACAAGTTGATGGGGTGTGAACTTGCAGAGACTGACCAAGAGAGAGATCTTGGGGTCGTGGTAGATAACTCACTGAAAATGTCAAGACAGTCTGCGATTGCAATAAAAAAGGCCAACGCCATGCTGTGAATTATTAGGAAGGGAATTGAAAACAAATCAGCCAGTATCATAATGCCCTGTATAAATCGATGGTGCGGTCTCATTTGGAATACTGAGTGCAATTCTGGTCACCGCACCTCAAAAAGGATATTATAGCATTGGAAAAAGTGCAGAAAAGGGCAACTAGAATGATTAAAGGTTTGGAACACTTTCCTTATGAAGAAAGGTTAAAACGCTTGGGGCTCTTTAGCTTGGAGAAACGTTGACTGCAGGGTGACATGATAGAGCAGGGGTCCTCAAACTTTTTAAATAGGGGGCCAGTTCACTGTCCCTCAGACTGTTGGAGGGCCGAACTGCCGTTACTGTACAAGGCCGTGGGCCGTCAGTTCTCCGTCTTCTGCATCTCTCTCCCTTCCCCACACCACACACCCCGGCCTGGGAACTCACCTCACCTCGGTATCACCTCACACTCTGTCTCCACCGCCTCAGCCCAGTGCCGGAAGTGTGCATTGCTAACGCGAGTTTAGGTCGAACGTCACTTCCGGTCTGATTTTGCCATAACCCGGCGGGCCACATAAACGTCTTCAGCAGGCCGCATCTGGCCCGCGGGCCGTAGTTTGAGGACCCCTGTGATAGAGGTTTAGATGGGATGGAGAAAGTAGAGAAAGAAGTACTTTTCTCCCTTTCTCACAATACAAGAACTCGTGGGCATTCGATGAAATTGCTGAGCAGTCAAGTTAACACGGGTAAAAGGAAGTACTTCTTCACCCAAAGGGTGATTAACATGTGGAATTCACTCCCACAGGAGGTGGTGGCGGCTACAAGCATAGACAGCTTCAGGAGGGGGTTAGATAAAAATATGTGGCTATATATAGGTCCATCAGTGGCTATTAGCCACAGTGTGTATATATATGTGTGAGTGTATGTGCGTGTGTACATATATATATACACACACATGCACACATATATATTTTTGGCCACTTTGTGACACAGAGTGTTGAACTGGATGGGCCATTGGCCTGATCCAACGTGGCTTCTCTTATGTTCTTATGTTAAGTGGTTCAGTGGCAAGAGTGACTAACAGGGGAGAGAGTGGGCATCCCTGTCTAGTTCCACATTGTATATGGAGTTGTTCAGAAGTTGTGGAGTTAATTTTGAGAGTTACTGTCAGTTTTCCATAGATGGCATTGATAGCAGATAAAAAGTGCAGCCATTTTCTGCAATAGTGTTTTAAGATATGTTGATTCCACCAAGTCAAAAGCCTTTTTGACATCTAGTGAAATGAAGGCCACTGTTTGACCATGGGTCTTACGATGATTCAGATTAGAAAAAACCTTGTATGTACTGTTGTACTGTCTGAAATGTCCCCGTTGGGCATAAAGCCTACTTGGTCTTTTACTATATAGTCTATTATGAAGGAACTGAGGCATCTAGCCAGTATTGAGATGAAAATCTTGAAATCAGTATTGAGCAGTGAGACTGGTTGGTATGAGGCTGCTAATGATAGATCTTTGCCTTGTTTAGGTAAGAGACAACTGAAGCCTGGAACCATGAGGGAAAAAGACAGCCAGACTCACAGATGTAATTGTAGGGAGCTGCAAGTGGTTCAGCCAGCAGATGAGCAAATTGTTTTTAAAATTCTGACAAGACGCTGTCCAGACAAGGAGCCTTGTTTGTTTTGAGGCTTTTAATGTTATCCACTACTTCTTGTGCAGCAATTGAGCTCTCAAGCCTATTTTTGTGTTCTTCTGTTAGAGGTTTCTCTATCAGGTGGTTTTTGAAGAAAAGATCTATCAAGTCAGTAGGAATGTTTTTGGTGCTGTACAAAGTTTTTTTAGAAATCATAAAAGATGTTAGAGATTTCTTCAGAGTTGAAATGATATTCACCTAATCTATCTTTCAATGATGTGATCAGCTTAGAGAACTGTTGATGTTTTACCCTCCTTGCCAAGAATTTTAGGGGTTTAGGAGACATCGTCCAGTATTTTTGTTTGATGAACAAGATATTTTTAATGCATTAGTGAAATTTCTAATAATTCAATTTTGCATCGTTCTACCAATAGTTTTTTGTGCACTGTCTTACTGCCTTATTGTTTGTGTTGGTGCTCTAGAATAGCAATAGATTGAGAAAGTTCTGTTTCCATCTGTTGCTTCTGTTTCTTGAAATAGGAATCTGTGGATATCAACTGCCCTTGGATCACTGGTTTTAAAGTATCTCATATCACTTCAGGAGAGGTCACTTCAAGAGGATTTTCTGTAAATTAATGTTTGATGTCAGTCTCAATATCAGCTGTTACAATATGTTTTAATAATAAATAATTGTTGAAGGGCCATCGTTTGGATTTTTTGTGATAATTGTTCCATTATTATAAAAATATCAAGTTTGGACAAGATAAATCCGGTAATAAGAGTTGTTATCTGTGGTATAACTACAACTAAGTGAGCTATAGAAAGATCTCTATACATACTCAAATGAAGTGGAAGGATATGGGTCTAATATTCCTAAGAATGTGCTTTACTATAATTCACTACAATATAAGTCAGTCTATATATGGGAAAATCACAGAGCACTTTATACAAAAATAGTAATCAACCAATAACACGATAAATGTATACTAAAAACCAAGAATATGTTCTTCTATTTTGAATTAATGCTAATATCAAGTGATTTAATAGGATGATTATTATTTGAAGAATTAACTGCAATATTGTGAATAATTAGTATTATTGTTATAGGTTATAGAGGGATTTTTGTGTCCAAATGAATGGTCTGGGAAGTTATCAGTCCAATAATTACTAAGGACCCTGAGGAGAACATCACTGGTGGATA
Organism: Heteronotia binoei; assembly: GCF_032191835.1. Classification (NCBI taxonomy): domain Eukaryota; kingdom Metazoa; phylum Chordata; class Lepidosauria; order Squamata; family Gekkonidae; genus Heteronotia; species Heteronotia binoei. The sequence continues at coordinate 86,498,955 of NC_083227.1, read as the reverse complement.
ATACGGAGGCAGAGACTTGAATTCCAAAAAATAACCCGTATTATTGATACATGTAAGAATTATCAGTTATATTCAACCATTTTGAAAGAGGTAGGAGCAACCCTCCTCTCTGACTTTGTATAAATTTTCTAGCTTCTTAGCTGAAGCCACAGTAGGAGCTGGTTTAGCCATGCACTCATTGTAATGTCCTCTATGCCCTGTAGCATTGGCAGGGTGACTGGACAACATCCTGGGCTACAAAAGGACCGTCATTATGGGATCCGAGGGCTGTGGTTCTGTGGAGAGGTACTCCAGATTTAATGCCTTTGTCATGCAAATAAGTTGTTTGGCGTATACTTTAAGTTTTCTGTTGGTGAAGTAGCTGAAGGTTCACCTACAGTGTCATCAGGTGAAAGCATAGAAGCATCTTCTAATTCTGAAGTCCACTGCAATTTACATCTCTCCCTTCCTTATACTGCTTCTTAACTTGTTAGTTTTAAGCAGAGTACTAAAATATAGGAAAAGCTAGACCCTAGTTGAACAGCTGCAAAAATCTATCACAGATGCATTAAATTTTACAGTTAAAAGGGTGATAGTTCAGCTATAATATTCTAATAGAAGAGGTAATATGATCTATACTTTGTAGCAAAAGAAGAAATAAAAGATTTCTAGGCTCAGAAAAATCATTTCATTCAAAGGTCACATGATACAGGGTGTCTACAATACCTGCACCACAGTAACATACTCTATCAGAGTATGGTATCTTAAGATACCGCCCTTGCAAAACTCTGAATAGTAGGGCATTAAGGCATGCCAACATCAGTGCACGTTTATAGCGAGGAACAGTCAGATATGAGCAGTAATTGGGGCACTCCCCAAATAGAAGAATATCAACACACTGAGTAGAACAAACATGTTATGCTCTACAGGTTGTATTGTTATAGTCATATAACATTTCTTAATCATTCTTATGGCTTATGTTTTTTTGTCTGAATAAAAAGAGTCCAAGGAAAGACTGAGGAACTGTAGTCATTGCTTGACAAGTTTATCCCAGTGAGAAACATAAGAGTCCTCTCTAACTAAGCCAAAGTAGCCCTCTTGGTTGTCAGAGTGTATAATTTTATTCTAAGGGGGGAAAGCCTTCAATCAAGTCTGAGCTTCCCAATTCAGCTCAGAGGGCTACTTCCACTACACAATTCAGAATTCCACAGATGGAATGCAGAAATTTAAAAACAACTGAGAGGAAGGAATCCCCTATTTTGTCAATCCAGATACCAGTCAAACTTTGCACAGCCACCTTGGCATTAAACAGTTTGATGGTGGCTGGAATATACTGAACCCCAGATGAATAAAAGAAACTACAGGTGCCACTTTAGGCAATCTTTTAACACAAACAGTTTGTACTGACCAAGTTAATCTCTGGTCAAACCAGAGCCCTAAGTATTTAAAATAGGGGGCTTCCTCCATACCATTACCATGAATTTTCTACTTGTGGTATACATGAGATTTCCCCCCAAAAAACAACGATCTTGGATTTTTGGTAGTTAACTATCAGGTGTTCTTCCAGACAGAAACAGACAAAAGTCTCTATCAGAGAAGACAGTCCTGATGTTGTTCTTGATTGGAGAACTGCATCATCAGCAAATAATAGAATAGAAAGTTTAATATTAGCAACAGATGGAGAACAACAGTTCTGGGCAGAGACAGCAGAAAGCATATTGTTGATATATAAATTATATATAAATTAAACAATAAAGGGGAAGCACACCCCCAATAGTTCATCTATGTTCCAATTACTCTGATAATCAGAGTTACTACAAGAACTAGTGAAGATATTAGCAAAGTGTTCCTCCCAGGTATGCAAAGAAATGAGATAAAAGTGAGCTCTGAGGATGTAAAACAGAGTTAACCAGCTTCCAAATTCAGTCAGACTTCAATTATTTATGGCAGCTCTGATTAGCTTCTGCCAATTAGTGAGGCAAGCTGCTTCTTTACTCTTGTATATAGCTTGTCTCTCTCTCATGAATTGCTGCCTTGACATGGCAACAGGGCTTGCGTGGTTCAATGAGGCTGTGGGCTATGCCATGCAGGGCCACCCAAGATGGACAGGCCACAGCTGAAAACCCAGACAAAATGTGATCCGCTGGAGAAGGAAATGGCAACCCACTCCAGTATCCTTGCCAAGAAAACCTCATGGACAGTGACAAAAGGCTAAAAGATATGGCACTGGAAGATGAGCCCCTCAGATTAGAAGGTGCCCAATATGACACTGGGGAAAAGCAGAGGGCAAGTCCAAGTAACCGCAGAAAGAGTGAAGCGGCTGGGCCAAAGCCGGAAGGACGCTCAGCTATGGATGTGTCTGATGGTGAAACAACAGTCCGATGCCACAAAAAACAATACTGCATTGGAATGTGGAATGTAAGATCTATAACTCAAGGTAAGCTGGCTGTAGTCAAACAAGAGATGGCAAGACTGAACATCGACATCTTAGGAATCAGTAAACTAAAATGGATGGGAATGGGTGAATTTAACTCAGAGGATCACTACATCTATTATTGTGGGCAAGAGTCCCATAGAAGAAATGGTGTGGCCTTTATAGTTAACAAGAGAGTGAAGAAGGCAGTAATGGGATACAATCTCAAAAATGACAGAATGATATCAGTTCGTATCCAAGGCAAACCATTCAATATCACAGTAATCCAAGTCTATGCCCAACCACTGATGCAGAAGAGGATGAAGTGGACCAATTCTATGAAGATTTACAACACCTTCTAGAATTAACACCAAAAAAAGATGTCCTCCTCATCATAGGGGACTGGAATGCCAAAGTGGGAAGTCAAAAGGTAACCAGAACAACTGACAAGTTTGGCCTTGGAGAACAAAATGAAGCTGGGCAAAGGCTAATAGAGTTTTGTCAAGAGAACAAGCTGGTCATAGCGAACACCCTCTTCCAACAACCTAAAAGGCAACTCTACACGTGGACATCATCTGATGGGCAACACAGAAATCAGATTGATTATATACCCTGCAGTCAAAGACGGAGAAGCTCCTTACAGTCAGCAAAAACAAGACGTGGAGCTGACTGCGGCTCAGATCATGAGCTACTCATTGCAAAATTTAGGCTTACACTGAAGAAAACTGGGGAAGCCATTAGGCCATTCAGGTTTGACCTTGATCACATCCCTTATGAATATACAGTGGAGGTGAAGAATAGATTTAAGGGACCAGAGTTGATAGAGAAGAGTGCCTGAAGAACTATGGACGGAGGTTCTTGACATTGTACAGCAGGCAACAACCAGCACCATCCCAAAGAAAAAGAAATGCAAGAAAGCAAAGTGGCTGTCTGATGAGGTTTTACAAATAGCTGAGGAAAGAAGGAAATCAAAAGGCAAAGGTGAAAAGGAAAGATTCACCCAACTGAATGCAGATTTCCAGAGAACAGCAAGGAGAGATAAGGAGGCCTTCCTGAAGGAACAATGCAAAGCAATAGAGGAAAATAACAGAATGGGAAGGACAAGAGATCTATTCAAGAAAATTGGATAAATCAAGGGAACGTTTCATGCAAAGATGGCCGTGATAAAGGACAAAAATGGTAGGGACCTATTAGAAGCAGAAGAGATCAGGAAGAGGTGGCAAGAATACACAGAAGAATTATACAAGAAGGATCTCAATGTACTTGACAACCATGACAGTGAAATCGCTGACCTTGAGCCAGACATTCTGGAGTGTGAAGTCAAATGGGCTTTAGAAAACACTACTAACAACAAAGTGAGCGGAGATGACGGTATCCCATTTGAGCTATTCAAAGTCCTAAAAGATGATGCTGTTAAAGTGATGCCCACACTATGTCAACAAATCTGGAAAAATGCAACAGTGGCCACGGGATTGGAAAAGATCAGTTTATATTCCAATCCCAAAGAAGCGTAATGCCAAGGAATGTACAAACTATCACACCACTGCACTCATTTCACACACCAGCAAGGTCATGTTAAAGATCCTACAAGCTAGGCTTCAGCAGTATGTCGATCGGGAACTACCAGAAGTTCAAGCTGGGTTTCGGAGAGGTAGAGGAACTAGAGATCAAATTGCCAACATTCGTTGGATTATGGAGAAAGCATGGGAGTATCAGAAAAACGTCTATTTCTGTTTCGTTGACTACGCTAAAGCCTTTGATTGTGTGGATCACAACAAACTGTGGCAAGTCCTTAAAGAGATTGGGAGTACTAGACCACCTCACATCTCCTGAGAAACCTGTATAAGGGTCAATAAGCAACTGTCAGAACAGGATATGGAACAACTGATTGGTGTAGAATAGGAAAAGGAGTTGCCCGATTTCAATGGGTAAGGAACATCATCAGCAAAGGGAACCTAGGATTACTTTGAGGCTGTCCATGGGCGAAAGATACTTGTTGTACAAGAGGGACTTTATTATCCAATGTACTTTGTTCACAGCGGAAAACAAAACTCTGCCTCCATCAACTCAGGCAGGGCAGCAGGGTTGACAGTACACAGGTTGCCTGAGCCTATTGGTAACATATGCATGCACTCAGAACTGGGACTCTGGATAACAAAGAATGCCAAACAAGGTTGACATCAGTGTTCTCTGGGATAGCTACCAGAGCCCAGGAAGGAAGGCCCTGGTAGGAAGGTCCACTGTTGCCAAGTCCCAACACCCCCCTTCATTTGCTATTGTTCTTCCATCTGTGTTCCCATAAGTACATAAAAAGAGCCCTTATGGATCGTTCGAAGTCAGACACCTCCTCTCATGGAGGGGCAGTTTATAGCTAAAAACCCATAAACACCCTTCCCAAAATATCATCTCAGATATCATAAATGCAATATACTGCCTGACCCAAAATGACATAAAATTATTGCCAGCCAGAGATAAACCTTCACATGTAAGTTTAGAAGTGCGAGTAAGAGTAGCTGTCTAGATAACGACCTTCTCCCAACCCTAGAGAGATGCATAATTTAGGACCATGGGTCTCTCAAGAACCTATTGTTTCACCTTGGACTAATCTCATCAACACCCAGCCTCACTTCCCCTCACCCATTTACCCTAATCAAGCAAAGCTTTAATACAATATTCACCAAACCTGGTAGCTTTTCCAATCTAGTACGTACAGGGTCATCAAGCAGCACTTACACCTATAGTCCACCTCAGAAAAAAAAATCAGGCTTCTCTCAGATTGTTGTCCACCTCTAAAACAAGTACTGTTTTACTTTTAATCTTTTAATCTGTTTTAACTGTTTGTTTTACTGTTTATCTGTTAGATTGTCTATTGTTAGTTTTAATCAAGTTATTGTTTTTGCAGTGAATATGTCAGTTTGCCTCAGGGAGCATTTTGCCTTATAAATTGTGGCATCCTGTTCCACAGCACTGTGTGTGTCTTCTCATATTCAAAACATCACACCATCAGTCAATTGGGCCTTCTTTTTTCTCTGTGAAATGCTGGTCACTTTGCCGCTGCATCTGCAGACCGCTGGTAATTATAGACTTCCCTGAAATTGCTTTCTCTTCTCTCCGATTTTCTCTTAGTTAGCTTTGTTTGTATTTGTTTTCCGTGTGTTTAAATGTGTGCTTTATCCATTTATTCACATTTAATAAAAAACCTTTCTGGTTGAACATCTGCCTGGTTTAATTTGAGAGTTGTCTTTAAGGGAGGGGATTCTGGTATACATTGGTGGAGAATCCCAGTTACCCCCTCTCACTTTGTCTCCTTTTATGCTAATTTCCCCTGACTAAATAGAAGACTGCCTCTTTTGGTAACAGGACCAGAACAATAGTCCATCTAGTCCAGCATCCTGTCTCCTGTGGTCAACCAGTTCCTCTGGACCAGCAACAGAGCATAGAAACCAAGGCCTTTCCCTGATGTTACCTCCTGGCTCTGAGTTTAGTGCCTCTGAATGTGGAAGTTCCCCTCAGTCACCATGGCTAGTAGCCAATGAGAAATTTATCCTATAAATCTATCTAATTCCTTTTTACAGCTGTTTATTTGTGCTGCCATCAGTACATTCTCTGGCAGCAAGTTCCACATTTCAATCACTCTCTCTGTAAATTAGTATTTCCTTTTGTCCATCCTGAACCTATTGCCTATCGGTTTCATTGGATGCTCTCAATTTCTAGTATTTTTTGAGAGGGAGAACAAGTACTGTTTTACTTTTAATCTGTTTTAACTGTTTGTTTTACTGTTTATCTGTTAGATTGTCTATTGTTAGTTTTAATGGTTTACTATGTTGGAATCTGCCCTGAGCCCACCATGGGAAAGGGTAGACTACAAATTGACAGAAATAAAAAGTTCTTTCCACACCATACACAATGTCATAAACCTCTTACTGTGTCCCCACTTAGTCACCTCTTTTCTAAGATGAAAAGTCACAAACTCTTCAGACTCTTCTCATAGGAAAGATGTTCTAACCCCTAATCATCTTGGTTGCCCTCCTCTGTACTTTTTCCAGCTCTTCAATGTCCTTTTGGAGGTATGGTGACCAGAACTGTACACAATATTCCAAATGAGGTCACACCATAGATCTATAAAGGGGCATTACAATATCAGCTGTTTTATTCTCAGTCTCTTTCGTAACAATCCCTAACATAGAGTTTGCCTTTTCACCACTGCAGCACACTGAGTTGACACTTTCATTGAGCTATCCACTATGATACAAATATCTTTCCCCCTCTCAATCTCAAAGTTCAGCTGCACATAGAGAAAGGTACAAGTGGCTGTGAGCATGGGTAGTGAGGAAGTCTTGCAAACAGCTAGGGGAAGGATATATAGGCAGGAGGAAGACATGAGGATGGGTGCGAGTAGGGCTGCCAGTCCCCAGGTCCCAGTGGGGGTTCCCCAAGTTTTTGGGGCTTCTCCCCACCCCAAAACAGTGCCACCTCCGTGTGACATCCCTGATGCAATGGCATCACCCTGAAATTATTAAGCTTGATGACTCACCCTATTCCAGCTGGTACCGGGCTCTAGGCAATGTACAACAGTGGATAAAAACACACTCATTTGACCAATAAAACCAAATTTCAGCTAAAAAACTACAGTCCCAATGGCATCTTATTCCCTGCAGGTCCAAATTTCAAACACTACATTAGGGTGGGGGTACTGAGCAGAGAGATGCCAGCTCAGCAACTGCTGCTGTCCTTATAGGCCCTGTGAAACTATAGAAGATATTGCAGGGTCTTGGTGTCTTCAGGCAGAGTGTTCCACCAGGTCGGGGGCAGGACTGAAAAGCTTCTGGCCCTTGTAGAGGACAGCCAGACCACTAGAGCCAGGGACCATCAGCAAATTCCATTCAGCAGAGTGTAATGCCATTCCAGAGACATAGTGGAAGAGGCAGTCCCATAGATATGTTAGTCCCAGACCACTCAAGGCCTTAATGGTTATAACCAAAACCTTGAATCTGACTCGGTACTCAACTGAAAGCCAGTGTAACTGGCACAGCACAGGTTGAATGTATGCAGTCCATAGTATTCCTGTCAGGTCTCATGCTGCCATATTCTGGACCCATTGGAGCTTCTGGGTCAGACCCAAGGGTAGGCCAGCATAGAGCAAGTTACAGTAATCTAATCTAGAAGTGACTGTCACATGGATTACTGTGGTCAGATCTGCATGGGACAAGAGGGGAGCCAATTGCCTGTCTTGGCAAAGATGAAAAAATGCCACCTTGGCAATATATGTAACCTGGGCCTCCAATGAAAGTGTCACTTCTAGACTATTAATGGTAGGTGCTGCTGTTAACAGCACCCTGTCAAGAGCCGGCAATCTGCACTCCAGGTCCAGTCCAGCTCCCCCCAGCCACAGAACCTCCATCTTTAACTGGTTCAGCTTCAACCAGCTCTTCCTTAGCCAATCTACCACAGCCTCCAGGCCCTCAGCCAATGATAACAGGACTGTGGCTGACTGGTTGACCAACAACAAATACAGCTGGATGTCATCTGCATATTGATGATGCCCTAGCCCAAAGTTCCTACTAGCTAAGCAAGGGAGCACATATAGATGTTGAACAACATTGGGGAGAGGTGTGCCCCTTGAGGGACCCCGCACATTAGGAGGTATCTAGAGGACACATCCTCTCCTTGTGCCACTCTCTGTCCCTGAATGTGGAGAAATAAGGATAGCCATTGTAAGGTTGTCCCATGTACTCCCATATCAGCAAGGCCCAAGTACTCCCATATCAACAGGTCACAGTCGACCATTTGAAACGCTGCTGTAAGGTCTAACAACAACAGCAGTGCCAACCCACCTCAATCCAGCTGCATTGACTGCCTCAGTCCCGTAGCCAGGGTGGAAACCAGACTGGAATGGATCTAGTGCTGACGCATCCTTCAGGAAATCCTGAAGTGGCTCAGCTACCATTATCTCAATTACCTTCCCCAGAAACATTAGATTTTAAACTGGGCAGTAATTGGCCAGATCTGAAGGATCCATCAATGGCTTTTTCAAGAGCAGTACGATCACTGCTTCCTTGAGGCCCTCTGGAAACACCCCTGTCTCCAGGGTCAGGTTGATGACTTCCTTCATAGGGCCCCGGATCCTCTCATTGCTGGCTGTAATGGACTAAAGCAGTTAGCCTGAGTAAACAGGGAACAGCTTGCTTTGATTGGCTGAGCTGCAGCCATGGATACCAAATGTATCAATTTTTGTAAGAGGCTTGCAGTGTTCAGTTCAGTTTAGTTCAGCTTTAGTACTGAAGCAGTTTAGAGTTGGGATTTTATTTGGTGTGCCTGAGGTACTGGATGAAGGTGACAGGGGAAAAAATCACAGTGGTCACTTTCCCCCAAGCTGACCCTGATGGTCTCTCACACTGGCCTTAATCAGCCACAAGGGACACAAGTAGGCAAGTAGCTGGCCTAACAGTACTCAAGACCCTGTCAACGTTGGAAGTATCTGTATAACCATCTGTATAATAGCACCAACATATTAATTAATTTTATCGTTTTAGAATTTTAATTAAACTGTTAAATTAGTATTGTTAAACATTGTACAATGTATATATTGACTGTGTTGTTAGCCGCCCTGAGCCTGCCTCGGCGGGGAGGGCGGGATATAAATAAAATTGATGATGATGATGATGATGATGATGATGATGATGATGATGATGATGAAGTAGACAGCAGACTGAAAGAATTGTAAACTGAACCCCCTTGAAGACAGTCAAGGGGCCTCCAGTTTGCTCACTGTATCAGAGTTGGCAGGTAGGTCATGATAGAGTGACAGGCCTTTATCCACACAAAAAATTCATAAATGCCTCTGAGCTAATGGCCAAATTACTACTTCTCTTTGGACCTCATGAGGGATGTTAATGATAGAATTACCATTGAGTTTGGTGTGAGCCTACAGATGTGATGGAGGCTGAGTAGAACTCCCTCTTCACAGTCCACCACCATCTCATAAGATTTTACCAACCTCCTATGAGATGTTTGTGCCACCTCATTGCAAGTACACCACCAAACTTGCTCTAGTTGCCTAAGCTCCTGTTTCATCCCCCTGAGATCACATATTGCATAATGATGCTCTATTATGAGGGCAGAACACCATGGTTTGAAGCTGATAAGGGTAAAATACAGGTCTCCTGGGACACCACACCCTAAACTGGTTACTAGACTAAAATATAGGCTCTGTCAGTAACTGGCCTGGACATGTGAAATACAGCAGACCATGTCAGAAATTGCCCAAGATAAGACCAGATGGTAAAAACGCCTTGCGGGCAATTAGTCATGGAAAGTCCCAAACTTCGTTAAAATTGCTATTGCTGCAATTAGCTATTTATTCCTCTCGCCATTATTCATGTTAAAAAGTCCCAAATCTTATAATGCTATCTCTGCAAATCTGTGTTTTTTTCTTCTCGCTCAGCAAGTAATAATCATGCCGGACAAAGGGGGGACGGGATGTCCATATAGGGTCATCGGTGTCAGTGACAAACCAGAGTGGGAGCCTTTCGTCTAAGACCTGTCATTGGTCAAAGGGACAGTTAGGGGCTATGCGTCGGGAGCCTTAAAAATGAGCTGTGTTGTACACAGACTTCAGAGACCACACCTTTCTCAGGAGGTGCTCTCTCCATGCCTGCAGACATGTATACCAATAAACTGCTTGTTGCTGCTGAAAATTATGTTTGGAGGTTTTCTTCATAGGATGAAGACTGCCCATAACAACTTAGTGTCAGAAGTGGGATTGTGTCCTTTTGGATCGGGGGGATCTCCGGTGGCCCACTGGCAGGAGAATGTATTTTGTCTGAGGGGGGCCCCTGGAACCCTTGTTGGATCCAGCCTCTGTAATTCATTTGCCTTCCCCACCGTGGGTCCAAGCACCCACATTGAGGCAGCAACAACCAGGTCACCGGAGAGGACGCGAGGAGAGGCCTCGACAGAATTCTGGTGAGTAATATTGGTTAAGGTAGAACACCTTAGGTATATAATGGGTAATAGGACGTCAGGAAAGGAGGGTCTCATGGGGGACACCCTGTCTGGATGGAAACAGATAGAGATTCCTAAGGATACCCCCTTGGGGCAGATTTGTGCCCCATGGGAGACCACTGGAGGGGCCAGTGGATTGTCGAAAGAGGAAATGGTCCATCTTTCAACTCAGGTGTGGCCATATTTGCCACTAATTTCAGGACATAGATGGCCAAAATTTGGAACATGTGATTATTCTCTGGGTACAGAGGTCTATGTCCTTTTGTTAGAATAATTACCCAGCCGGCAGGCAGTTATAAAAATTCCATATATCCTGGAGTGGATACATTTTGTTTTGGCAAAAAAATGCCAACAGTCAAAGCCGGGAATAAAAGAGGTAATAAAGACAGTTGTGAAAGATCCGACTGTCTCTCCTGCGGCTCCCACTTCGGCCGAGTGGGACCCGTTGGATCATTTTCCTCCCCCTTATGTACCACCCCGAGGCCCCAGATTGTGTAATGATCCAACCTCCGTAGAGCCCAGAGTAATTTTGGAGGTGAGGCCAGAAAGGGAGCCTGTTATTTTTCTGGTGGATTCAGGGGCAAAGAGATCTACATTAGCCATTAGTATAAAAGGAACGAAAGAAACAGAGGAGAGAATAACAATTGTTGGGGTAGTAGGTAGGCAGTCAATATTGCCTGTTTTGGCACCGTTAAGAGTGTCCCTGCCCCAACTATCGGGTGAATTATTTCATGATTTTTTGTGGATGCCTGGGAGTGGGGTTAGTCTATTGTGGAGAGATTTGTGGGGAAAATTGGGACTATGGATCAGGATGGTGGGGAATGAGTGTAAAGTGTTCCAGGAGCTGTTACAAAAGGAGGACGTGCATAGTATTGACTCCTGTGTCTGGGCTGTTCCAGAGAACCCTGGGTTTTACACATATTGCGCCAGTCATGCTCACATTAAAAGATCCAAAGTTTTGGCAGTGCCCAATATCCTGGGAGGCTGAAGAAGGGTTAAAGCCAGTAAATACAGAACTATTGTAAGATGGCTTGATTGAAGAATCTGCCTCCTCCTGTAACACTCCTATCCTGCCAGACAGAAAAGTGAATGGTATTTATAGAATGGTATAGGACTTGAGGGAGGTCAACCAGATAATTGCTCCTAGAGCCCCATTGTCCCTGACCCTTATATTGTTTTTAATGGGATCCCCGGGGAAACCAAAAAATATATACAGTGGTAAAGTTCAAATCAGCCTTTTTGTGTGCCCCTAGTGGACACAGCCAGACCCTTGTTTGCCTTTTAATACCCACACCCCCACGTGGAAACTGTAATTGGTTTTTTTTAATGGTGTGAAGTTCCCCAGGGATATACAGAATCCCCCACAATTGTTAGGAAAATATTAAACCAGGTTTTGAGGGAGTGGCAGCCCCCTCTGGGGGTCTCCCTAACCCAGTACGTGGGCAGTCTTTTGATAAGTGGGAAAAAGAGAGGAGGCTGTCTAAAAGGGCTCCGGTGAGCCTTTTCTAAATTTTCTAGCCAAAAAGAAAAGGGGGGTGGCAAAGACGAAGGTGCAATCTTATCTGCTCGCCCAACTACTTGTAAATTGGACCCTTGCCCTTCCTGGCTTATTAAATCCTGCCAGTGTGACCTTAGATATCTTATACGGGATATCATAAACAGATCCCTGATGGAAGGGCATTTTCCAACGCCGCTCAAAGAGGCAGTGGTCCGTCCCCTCTTAAAGAAACCATCTTTAGATCCGGCCCAATTGGCACACTATCGGCCGGTCTCAAATTTGCCCTTTCTGGGCAAACTTATTGAGAGGGCAGTGGCGATGCAGCTACAGACTTTCCTGGAGGACGCTTCCATCCTTGACCCATTTCAGTCCGGCTTTCGCCCGGGACACGGGACGAAGACGGTGCTGGTCGCCCTAGTAGATGACCTTCAACGGCATCTGGATCGGGGCGGCTCGGCGGTGCTGATGCTGTTAGACCTGTTGGCTGCGTTCGACACGGTCGACCATCGGCTACTGAAGGGCCGCCTCGCCGACGCAGGGATTCAGGGGTTGGCCTTACAGTGGCTCTCCTCTTTCCTGGAAGGTCGGGGACAAAGGGTCGCAGTTGGGGGGGAGCTGTCCCAGAGGTGCACACTCGACTGTGGTGTACCCCAAGGGGCAGTCCTCTCCCCGATGTTATTTAACGTCTATATGCGGCCTCTTGCCCAGATTGCCCGAAGGCACGGGCTAGGGTGTCACCAGTACGCTGATGACACCCAGCTCTACCTACTGATGGACGGCCAGCCGACCCACGCCCCAGAAAATCTAGATCGGGCATTACATGCCGTGGCTGAGTGGCTCAGACTAAGCGGGCTGAAGCTTAATCCCGCGAAGACAGAGGTCCTTTGCCTGGGTCGCCACGGCCCGGGAAGGGGAATCCCCCTACTAGCCTTTGACGGTGCGCCGCTGGTAGCGCCGGACAGGGTCAAGAGCTTGGGGGTGTTATTGGAGCCGTCCTTAAAGATGGAGGCTCAGATAGCAGCCGCTGCCAAGTCCGCGTTTTTTCACCTTAGGCGGGCAAGGCAGTTGGCCCCCTTCCTGGAGCGCGACGACCTAGCAACAGTGATCCATGCTACGGTCACCTTGAGGTTGGACTACTGTAATGCCCTCTACATGGGGCTGCCCCTGTCACGAACTCAGAGATTGCAGCTGGTGCAGAACGCCGCGGCCCGGCTGTTACTGGGTCTCCCAAAGTAGGGACACATTCAGCCGGGTCTCCAGACCCTGCACTGGCTTCCAGTGATATACCGAGTCTGGTACAAGGTGCTGGTTATCACCTTTAAAGCCCTATATGGCTTGGGACCTGTCTACCTGAAGGACCGTCTTTCCCCGCATGTACCCCAGAGAGTACTGAGGTCGGGAACACAAAATCTCCTTACTGTCCCTGGGCCGAAAGAAGCCCGCTTGAAATCCACCAGAGAAAGGGCTTTCTCTGTTATGGCCCCTACATGGTGGAATCAGTTGCCGGAAGAAGTGAGGGCCCTGCGGGACCTTGTTCAGTTCCGCAGGGCCTGTAAGACGACCCTCTTCCGGCTAGCCCATACCTAGCTTGAGAATTTAACACAACTTGCCAGATTTCTTTTTTATGTATATTCTGAATATTTATTAATATTTATGGTTTTATCTGTTTTATCTGTTTTAAATCGCCATTCCCTTATATGTTTAAATATTGTTAATTTTATGTGGGATCTATTGTTGGAAGCCGCCCTGAGCCACTCGTGGGAAGGGCGGGATATAAATTCTAAATAAATAAAAATAAATAAATAAATAAATTTTGCCAACCCCAGGAGAAGTATGTAAGACATTTGTTAAAAGAGGGAAAGAAACTCCTGGACCCCAAAAAAGTCCAGGGAAGCTGGGACCTGCACTTCCCCCTTACCAAAAGACAGCCACAAGGTTTTTTTGGCTCGGTAAAAAGTTTTTTTGTAAAAATTCAGTAGAGGGGTTTACAGCCATAACCTCTTTCCTTATCAGCAAATTAAGAGATGAATGTCCTGATAAATTGGAATAGACCAGGGCTGAAGAGAAGGCATTCCAGAAACTAAAATCCAGCCTCCTCTCTGCCCCAGTTCTAGGGCTCCCCAACATGCGGAAGCCCTTTTCATCTGCATGTCACCACTCAAGAGGAGTTTGTGATTGCAGTTAGGATTCAAGAGAAAGGAGGGGGGAATAACCGATGGCTTATTTTCTCTGCATGTTAAATCTTGTTGTACAGGGGTGGCCCTCACTTGTTTATAAGCTTGGGAGTCTGCTATACAAGTAGTAAAAATGATTAGGAAATTTGTGTGACAGGAAGTTCTGGTGGTGCATTTCCTCCCCCCAGATACGAAGTGTTTTTAACTCACACTACAAGGCAGTGTGAGTGACAAATGCTCAACATCTCCAATTAAAAGCATTCTTGTTTGAACGCTTTGATTTAACCCTAGGTTTTAATCATGCATGCTTTGCAAATCTTTGTTGCTGTGCTTTGTTGTATTGTTACCAGTATGCCAGTGTATTATAGTCACACAGCCAAATGTATTAAATGCTGGGAAATGCAGGGGTTAAGAAAAAAAGAGAGACTGCTGCGAATACACATAAGAAAAAATACCTGAAAGCTGTATGCAATATAAAACCCAAATAGTTGGTATGGAGTGAGGAGTGTACTAATAACAGACAGAAATGCAATTCCCAGGGTTAATTGGGATACTGATTGATAAAGGGAGAGTCAGTTGCCCAATTACATCACAAACATGCTGGCCTGTAAATTTAAAGACAGGACAGAAAAACTGTCCACCCCTAAGCCCAAACTGGTTCAAGGAAATAAGCACATTTTATGTAACACTAAATTTAAAGAGGCTTAAGATGAAAGGTTTGTCATCCTAAAAGCCTGGCAGCTATTTTTTAGCCCTAGTTGGGCAATCAAACTGTCACATTTGTGGAAAGGTCTACTTATGAATAAAAGGTGGCCTTAGATTAACATCAAGGTCCTACCCACTGGTTTAAGATAAGGAATTGTGTATTTCTCGGGAAGGGGTTGTGAACAAACGGAAGAGAAGTTGAGCACTCTTTGTGCCACCAGATGTTGCTAGTTAACAGCCTCAAAGCAGAACCAACATGGGTGGGGGTAGAGGGCAATATAACAGAAAATTTTCAGCTATGGAAAAAAATAAATATTAGCAGTATAAATCAGTATTTGAAAAATGCTTCAAATCCCTCTGAGCAGTGGAGGGCTCCTGAGGGATTGTATTGGATTTGTGGAAAAAGAGCTTATATACTTTTGCCCAGTAGATGGCAAGGGACTTGCCTTATTGGAACAATACTTTCCAGTGTCTTTCTTTTACCATCAAATGTTGGGGTCGTTTTAGGGACTCCATTGTTTGATGACTACATTAGATCCAAACGTTCCCTAGATATTGGAGGAACACAGTGGGGAAATAAATGGCCCCCACAGCGCATAATAGAATATTATGGACCGGCTACTTGGGCACAGGATGGATCTTGGAGATATAGAACACCTATATATATGCTTAACCGTATTATTAGACTGCAGGCTGTGGTGAAAATCATAACCAATTAGACTGCCATGGCTTTAGATTTATTAGCTAAACAACAGACTCAGATGCGTGCTGCTATATATCAAAATCGCTTGGCCTTAGATTATTTACTAGCTAAAAATGGTGGTGTTTGTGGAAAATTTAATTTTACAAATTGTTGTCTTAATATAAATAATAATGGGAAAGTGTACAAGATATTGCTTCAGAGATTGCAAAATCTCTCATGTGCCAGTCCAAGCCTGGACTGGAGCGTTAGATAGAGGAGGGTGGCTATGGGGTCTCTTCACTAATTGGAAACAAGCCCTCTTGATGGGAGTATTAATCTTAGGAGGTTTAATGATGCTGGCTTGTTTGATCCCAGTAACTCAGGCCATAGTGACTAAAGCTGTGAAAGCAGCCATAGAAAAATAGGACTCAGAGGGAAGGTAAACTGATTTTATTGAAGGTAGGGAATATGCTGCCTAGTGGTGCCCAAGAGAAATAAATTTAAAAAGAAAATGGGGGAATTGATAAGGGTAAAATACAGGTCTCTTGGGACACCACACCCTAAACTGGTTACTAGACTAAAATATAGGCTCTGTCAGTAAGTAGCCTGGACATGTGAAATACAGCAGACCATGTCAGAAATTGCCCAAGATAAGACCAGACGGTAAAAACGCCTTGCGGGCAATTAGTCATGGAAAGTCTCAAACTTCGTTAAAATTGCTATCGCTGCAATTAGCTATTTATTCCTCTCGCCATTACTCATGCTAAAAAGTCCCAAATCTTATAATGCTATCTCTGCAAATCTGTGTTTTTTTCTTCTCACTCAGCAAGTAATAATCATGCCGGACAAAGGGGGGACGGGATGTCCATATAGGGTCATCGGTGTCGGTGACAAACCAAAGTGGGAGCCCTTCGTCTAAGATCTGTCATTGGTCAAAGGGACAGTTAGGGGCTATGCATCGGGAGCCTTAAAAATGAGCTGTGTTGTACACAGACTTCAGAGACCACACCTTTCTCAGGTGGTGCTCTCTCCATGCCTGCAGACGTGTATACCAATAAACTGCTTGTTGCTGCTGAAAATTATGTTTGGAGGTTTCCTTCATAGGACGAAGACTGCCCATAGGAAGTTGACTTTAACACAGAGTTTTGCCCAAAAACCAGAGCATCACTGTGTGATGTCCCCAATGTGGTGATGTCACTTCCAGGTGATATAATCACATGGTGGACATCTATAACATTCCCTCCCCCAAAATCCCCTCACCAGTGTGAAGAGGGGGCCTGGCAACCCTAGGTGGCATGGAATCTGGTGGAGTGGGAAGACAAGGGGAGGGGGGCCTGGACACTCCCTGTCCAGGGCCTTCCAAAATCTAGAACCAGCCTTGGTGCCGAAGAGGCCTGCTAGATCCTGGCCATGCCCCCTCCCAAACCCACCAAGTCTAGGCTGATGCCTTACAATCCTTAATATACTTGATTTTTTAAAAATGATATAACTGAGTACACTAGCAAGATAACACTAGCCATAAGAACAGCTTAACAAGCTTATATTAAAAGTAATTACTGTTCTCCAGAGCATCATTGGGTGAGCCTATTTTTTCCTATATGAGATGCTTGCCAAGAATACAAAATTCTCATCCACACCTATTTGGTCACTTCAAAATATTACATTTTGGTGGATCCTCTGAATTTTAAAAGAAAATAATTGCTTGATAATATTTTTTGCAGGGAAATACTGATAGCAAATATAGTATTTCCAAAATCCTCAGAGCTTTGTGGGAAGGTAATTATGATCTTGCCTTATATACTTAAATAAATGACATTTTCTATCACTTTTTAATTTAATATTCTGAGCCTGGCCAACAGAAGTAAAAAGAAGAGAAACAGTAATGAATGTAATAAAGAGGCTGGAGCTGAAGCAGTTGTTAATCTATGCTACTTACTTCTCAAGAGGGGTAGGGAAACAAATGCCCGGTGTCAATAAAAGATTTCCTCAGTAAATTTCTACCAGTACCAGTGAAAGGCATTTACAGTAAACACAAAAAGTCTCTAAAGCATTTGATCTATCGAAAAAGGAACTTTGCTCCATTAAGAACTTCAGAAAACCATGCAATAAATAATTCACACAAGTAGAGCTCAGGTTCCATCACCAAGGTTCATCCTTTAACATGGCTGTTTCCAAAGACAAAAACAATTTAAATTTTTTCACATCTAAAATTTTCAAATTACATTCTTAAAAAAGGGGGGAAACGACACAAACACGATATATCAAATTCAACCCTTTGGGTCTCATATAAAATCAAATTTTGAATGTAGTGGGAAAAATTAAGTATGTATATGTATATACAGAGAACGTGTGTGAGAGTATATGTATGTATAAAAAACCTAATGGAATTTTAACATTAGACTTTACAACAGATTTAGTCAGACTTTGCTGAAGGCAATATTTTAATAGCAATAATAAAAAAATACTTAATGGTACTTAGAGTAAAGCATGTGTGATCGCCATGTTTTTAAAAAAGTAATACTAAACATCTGTGCCAGATTTCCACGATTAAAAAAATCACAGATGTTTTCTGACATTTACATACAAAAGGGGTTTTTAAAACCTAAAACACCAGCTATGATAAGTAATGTAAGAAATAAAAGTAGGCACTCTATGTTTTGCAGTAGCAATGAACGATCTGGCCATGGTGATCTGTGCTCTAATCATACCCAGGTTAAATTGTTTCGATACTCAGGAAAATTATCCAGAAACTTCAGTATACCATCAGGAGCAGAGTATTACCCCTGTGCTAAAAGAACTGCACTGTTTCCCATCTATTTCTGGACAATTCAAAATGCCATATCTTACCTTTAAGGCACTAAATGACTTGGGCCAGGGTAACTGAAGGGCTGCCTCCTCTGCAGGGTTGCCAGATGGTTTCAACAAAAATACTGAACACACTTGATAAAGATTTATTGACCCTCTCCCATATGTGCACTTACTACTAGGCCTTCTTTCTCAGTAGACCTATATAGGATTTCTCCCTGAATGAGATAGGTTAGGCTGAGAGTATGGGTGTGATCACACCAAGAATTTGCTGTGGCAGTCTCTTGGCTTTGAAAAAGCTGCTCCAGGAAGAGGTGTGCCATGGCAATCACAGAGAGCCTGCAATAGACACAGGCCATGCACATGCTCAGAGGACCATTCAGATACTCCTGTGTGTGCGGACACAGGCATGGCATGCCCTAGCTTTTCAAACAGCTGGGAAATGTACCATGCATGTGCTTCAGAGGTTTGCTACTAGGAAGCATCCAGTAGCTATTTACTCCGGTCCCAGCCCATCCTAGAAGAAGATAGAAGATATTGGATTTATCTCCCGCCCTCCACTCTGAAGAGTCTCAGAGCGGCTCACAATCTCTTTTACCTTCTTCCCCCACAACAGACACCCTGTGAGGTGGGTGGGGCTAAGAGAGCTCTTACAGCAGCTGCCCTTTCAAGGACAACCTCGGCCAGGGCTATGGCTAACCCAAGGCCATTCCAGCAGGTGCAAGTGGAGGAGTGGGGAATCAATCCCGGTTCTCCCAGATAAGAGTCCACACACTTAACCACTACACCAAACTGGCTCTAGGACAAGGTAAGGATGGGCAGGAAGCAGGGGGCAGATGTGCACATTTGATCATGCACATTAATCATGCCTCAAGGCGTGTTGTAAGATTAAACAGCCATTCTGAGCTCCTTAAAAGAAGAGCATGTTTTGTTATAAATGTAACGAAATCATTAAATTTAACTCTAAGACAGGCCACAGAGTATGGATTCAAATACCAACCCAGGGATAGCAGGGAATTCTTTGACAAACCTGAGAAAAGTTAGCAGGGGGAAAAATCTAAAATAAAATCAGTTTTCCAGAAAGTGAAGAAGGAAACAAGGGGACCTGCTATCTTGTATTTGATTCTCACCAACAAGGAAGAATTGATTGAAGAAGTGAAAATAGTGGTCACGTTGGGCAGTAGTGACCATGTGATTTTGGAATTTACAGCCTTAGGGAACGGAAAAACTATACGCAGTCAGACTTATAGGTTGGACTTCAGAAAGGCAAATTTCGATAAACTTAGAACTATGCTAGGTAAAATCCCATGGTCAGAAATACTTAGGAAGAAGGGGGTTCAGGAGGGGTGGGAGTTTCTTAAAAGCGAAATATTGAAAGTGCAATCACAGACGATTCGTATGAGAAGAAAAAATGGGAAAAGTCTAAAGAAGCTGAGTTGGCTCCATAAACAGCTTAAGAAATAAAGAAGACTCCTTTAGGAAATGGAAGGAGGGACTTATAACCAAGGATGAATATAAACAAATCACCAGTGCTTGTAGAGAAAAAGTTAAGAAAGTTAAAGCTCAGTATGAGCTTAGGCTGGTTAAAGATGCTAAAAACATAAAAAAAGGGTTCTTTTCTTATGTTCAGAATAAGAAAAAGAGCAAGGACATGGTAGGCCATTGCGAGGGGAAGAAAGTGAAATTTTAACAGGTAATGAAGAGGGAACTGCTTAATTCCTACTTTTCCTCAGTCTTCTCTTCTGAGGGAAATGGTGCTCAACATGGCAAAAACAGAACATATAAGGAGGGTATAAAGTTCCAACCTAGGATCAGCATAGGGGTAGTACATAAACATCTAATTTCTTTAAATGAAACTAAGTCCTCAGGATCAGATGAATTATATTCAAGGGTTCTAAAAGAGCTTGTGGATGTAATTTCTGAGCCTCTGGCTATTGTTTTTGAGAATTCTTGAAGAACAGGAAAGGTGCCGAAAGATTGGAGGCAGGCGAATGTTGTCCCCATCTTCAAGAAGGGGAAAATAGATGATCCGGGTAACTACCGATCCATCAGCTTGACGTCTATCCCTGGAAAAGTTTTAGAACAGATCATCAAACAGTCGGTCCTGGAACATTTAGAAAGAATGGATGTGATTACTAAGAGCCAGCATGGTTTTCTCAAGAACAAGTCATGTCAGACTAACCTGATCTCTTTTTTTTGAGAAAGTGACTACCTTGCTGCATCAGGGGAATGCTGTAGACATCGTTTATCTTGATTTCACTAAGGCTTTTGAAAAGGGTTCCACATACTATCCTTATTGACAAGTTGGTAAGATGTGGTTTGGATCCTGGTACCGTTAGGTGGATCTGTAACTGGTTGACAGATCGCACCCAAAGAGTGCTTGTGAATGGTTCCTCATCCTCTTGGAAAGGAGTGACAAGTGGAGTGCCTCAAGGATCTGTCCTGGGACCTGTTTTGTTCAACATCTTTATAAATGATTTGGATGATAGAATAGAGGGAATACTTATTAAATTTGCCAATGATACTAAATTGGGAGGAGTTGCAAATACAGTAGAAGACAGAAACAGGATACAGGATGACCTTGACAGGCTGGAAAACTGGGCTAAAACCAATAAAATGAATTTTAACGGATAAATGTAAAGTTCTGCATGTGATCAGTTTTGGGCACCACATTATAAGAAGGATATAGACAAGCTGGAATGGGTCCAGTGGAGGGCAACAAAGATGGTGAGGGGTCTGGAGACCAAGTCCTATGATGAAAGGTTGAAGGAGCTGGGGATGTTTAGCTTGGAGAGGAGGTGGCTGAAAGGTAATATTATCACCATCTTCAAGTACTTGAAGGGCTGTGATCTAGAGGATGATGTGGAATTGTTTTCTGTCGCCCCAGAAGGTAGAACCAGAAACAATGGGTTGAAATTAAATCAAAAGAGTTTCCGGCTCAACATTAGGAAGAACTTCCTGACCATTAGAGCTGTTCCTCAGTGGAACAGGCTTCCTTGGGAGGTGGTGGGCTCTCCTTCCTTGGAGGTTTTTAAACAGAGGCTAGATGGCCATCTGACAGCAATGAAGATCCTGTGAATTTAGGGGGAGGTGTTTGTGAGTTTCCTGCATTGTTCAGGGGGTTGGACTAGATGACCCTGGAAGTCCCTTCCAATTCTATGATTCTATTTAAAAAAATGATGGGCTCACAAGGAACAGAAGTAGTTCCTGTAGCTGTAAGTACGAATGCCCTCTGTGATCTTGATGAAAATTTTAAGGTTGCTAGGCACCCACAACAATAAGGCCAGTCTTTAAGCCTTGGTTTCTCAATAAAAGGTGCTGGTTCAAGCTTCAAGGTGCTGGTTATAACCTTTAAAGCCCTATATGGCCTGGGACCTGTCTACCTTCAGGACCACCTTTCCCCATACATACTACGTTCAGGGTCTCAAAAGATCCCTGGACTGAAAGAAGCTCAATTGACCAGCACTAGAGCCAGAGCATTCTCGGTAACAGCCCCCACCTTGTGGAATGCCCTCCACGAAAACATCAGGCCTCTGCGGGACCTGCCACAGTTTTGCAGGGCATGTAAGACTGAACTTTTCAAACTCGCCTTTAATGGTTAGGGGGAGGTGGCTATTACCTTCAGATTCAGCAATCTCACTGAATTAACAGTATGGAAAACAGAAGCTTGCCATCTCGGATTTTTAATATATACAAAAATGTTTTTATAAATCTAATTTTAATATGTTTGCTAATGTTTTTAAAATGTTGTTAGCCATCCTGAGCCTGTCAGGGGAGGATGGGATATAAATCTGATAAATAAAAAATAAAGAAATAAAAGGCAGGGGAAGAGAGCAGGAACGGTCTAGGAGACCAATACAGTCCTGGAAAGTGCCTCCTCCACTGGAAAGAGAAGTCCTCAGGGTCAGGCCTAGCAGCAATCAGCAGTCAATCCACATAACTTGAGCAACTTGAGCCAGCTCTGCAGGAAACAACTTGATGGCTTGCACCTATGCAATTGGTGGACCTGACAATGTCCCTCATACAGTTTGCCTGGGCAACTCACTATCATGCAATTAGTACAACTCACTCAGGCTTGGCAATGGCTATCCAATCACTCAATGTGACATAATTCAACTTGACCCAGCAAAGGGCACTGTACAACTTGCCCAATTTGGCTAGATTCAGTGCTGCCATCATGGAACTCCCCCAGGCAAGTCATTGTCATGTGACTCACCCAGACCCAGCTATGAGAAAATGACTCACCTAGGTAACCCACTACCAAGCAAATTACAAAACTCACCCAAGCAGAGTTGCCAAGTCCAACTCAGAAAATACCTGGGACTTTGGGGTGGAGTCAAAAGACTTTCCCATTCCCTAAAATAAATAAAAATACAGCAGTACAATTCCCCCAGAATAGTATTCATTTCCTTGTCTCCCCAGTAAAGTGAACACACATTAACAAAGCAGCCAAAATAAACAGAGTTTGCAAGCACACACTTTTGTGATCTCACTGGGGCTTTAACGCACAGGAGCTGCTGTATTTCCAACCAGCTTCTTCAGACTAACACAGGCAAATGAAGAGAGAGAGAGGTGGAGTTTTCCTCTATCCCATAAACAGGTTTCTATACAAAGACGTTTGAAATAAATCCAAAAACAAGCAGAGAGACTGTGCTCTCTCTTGTTCTCACTTCCACTCTCTCTCTCTCTCTCTCACACACACACACACAATAACTGGCTCTGATTCCTATACAAAGATGTCTTAAACCAAAGCAAGCAGAGGAACTCAGCACTCTCTCTCTCACACACACACACACGTGGCTTTGCTGCTGGCTCCTCTCAATGCAACTTTCACTTCCTGCTCAAATTTAAAGGTGTGCACACACATGTTTTAAAATGTGACGTGTTTGCAGACTTCTAAACCTGTGGGAGATCTAAAGGCACATGGTGGCTGTGGGAGCAGGGCTTCCCCTATTGGCCAGCTGGCTGAGGCAAGGGTGGAGCCTGAAAAACCAGGGATTCCCCTGCTGGGACCAGGGGATTGAGTAGCCTTCACCCAGGCCCAGCTGTGGTAACTACATTGCTTAACCACACAACTCACATAACCCTCCTGTGTCAAGAGACAAAATTAAACATAACATGTCCAAGAGTGTTGCCACTGTGCTTACTTGATGACTTGGCTGTGCCTTGTAGTGGCTGGCTACCAGACACCCTCTGTCTGCATGACTAGCTACTGTATTACTTTTGGCAAGAAGGGAAGAAGGAAAAGCTAGAGACTGTGGGGGAGGTGAGATAAAAGAAAAGCCAGTTGGTGAGTAGAAGAGAGAGAAGGAAGCCGGGAAAGGGTAGAGGATATGCAGGCTGCCAGGCTGAGGTAAGGAGGAAACAGTATGGAAAGTGGAATATGTGGACAATGAGATACACCCAGCAAGGCCTTGCAGTTCTCCATTTGTAATACATATTGGACATTGCATTAATATTAAAACTTAATTGATCTTTTCTTATAAGGCCCCTTGCCTCTATTTTATGTCACACCTCATTATCCTTAGAGCCATATATTATTCTTATTCAACTGCAAGTATTCCAACAAGGTGTTTACCCTTTTAGCTTTTGACTGACCACAGCAAGTGTATGCATTTTTAAAATAATATGTGTCCTAGGCTTCCCAATCCCCAGGTCCCAGTGGGAGATCCCCCAGTTTTACAGGCTTTCCCCCACCGCCAGCCAGCTGGCCAGCGGGGGGAAGCCCCACCCCCACAGTCACCATGTACTTCTAGATCTCTGGCAGGTTTAGAAACCTGCAAACAGGTCTGGTTTTAAAATGTGTGTGTGTGCCTTTGAAGTTGAGCAGAAAGTACTTCATGGTGAAGGGTCAGTAGCAGATCTTGTCAGAGCACAGCCCCTCCGTTTGTTTTGCTTTCATTTCAGAGCAAGTGGGTGGATGTGAGTTTGTGTGAGAGAAAGAGGAGCATAGCCCATGTACTTTTCAGATCTCATGGAGGAACCAGAGACAGTTAAGTGTGTGTGTGTGAGAGAGAGAGAGAGAGAGAGTGTGTGTGTGTGTGTGTGTGAGAGAGAGAGAGAGAGAGAGAGAGAGAAAGCAGCCCCTGTACTTTTCAGAAGCCTTTGTAGAGACGGTAAGGGCCGGGGTCTCTGTGCTTGTTTTGAATTGTTTTCGGAGACTTTGTATAGGAACCTGTTTATGGGATGGAGGAAAACTCCACCTCTCTCTCTTTTTGTTTGCCAGTGTTAGCCTGAAGAACAGCAGTTCCTGTGAGTAAAGCCCCAGTGAAATGTGCACTTTGGCTGCTTTGTGTGTGTTCATTTTCATTTACTAAAATTGCAGCTATGAGTGATGAGGAAATGATGACCGTTATTCAGGTGAACTGCACTGCTATATTTTTATGTATTTATTTTGGGAATGGGAAAGTGTGGCTCCACCCTCAAAGTTCCCAGATATTTTCTGAATTAGACTTAGCAACCCTGCTGTGCCCAAATCCAACTATAGGTAGTCTTGTTTAAAGTCATAAAAACCTATGAAGAGCCCTGCTGGATCAGACCAGTGGATAACTCAGCTAAGCATCCTATCTTACACAGAAGTCAACCAGTTCCTCTGGAGATCCAACAACAGGCACAGGGGCCCAGGCTTCCCCCCGATGTTGCCTCCTAGTATCGGTATTTATTGGCTCTAAATGTTAAGGTTCTCTTTAGTCACCATGGCTACCAGTGGTAGTAGCCACTGACATGCGTATCCTCCTTGAATCTGTCTGATCCCTTTTTAAACTGGTTTATTCTTGTGTTTATCACAACATCCTATAGCAGTGAATTTCACGTTTTAATCACTTGTTATGTGAATAAGGATTTCCTTTTGTTCATCCTAAATCTACTGCCCATCAGTTTCACTAGATACTCTCAAGTTTTAGTATTTTGGGAGTCAAGAGAAAAAGTTCTCCTGGTCAATTTTCTCCATCCAATGGATAACTTTATAAAACTCTATCATGTCTGATGAAAGGAGCTTTGGCTCTCAAAAGCTCATCTCCGAAAAAAATCTTGTTGGTCACTAGGGAGGGGAAACTATATTGGTGGGAACAGGCATAGATCTAAGGGAAGGGGTCTGAGATACCAGAATGCTCGGCCTCCTTCCAGCCTGCGTCCCATCCCAACGGTTGCAGACAGCGGGGCCAAGTT
This sequence comes from Heteronotia binoei, assembly GCF_032191835.1. NCBI lineage: Eukaryota > Metazoa > Chordata > Lepidosauria > Squamata > Gekkonidae > Heteronotia > Heteronotia binoei. The sequence goes on along the minus strand of NC_083227.1, from coordinate 86,473,528 downwards.
GAAGCACCTACCTCCGACATTGGTGTTGTGTAATGCCAGGTCCATTAATAATAAGACCTCTGTCCTTCGGGACTTTCTGCTAGAGCAGAATATGGACCTGGCTTGCGTGACCGAGACCTTGGTGACTGAGTTGGGGAGACAGTTGCTCTCTCTCAGTTTCTCGGTCCTTCACCAATCACGGGCTAGCGGGTGGGGGGGAGGGGTGGTGGCATTCATTTGGGAGGCTTACTCCTTCTGGGTGCTTCCGTCCCCAAAGATCACCAGCATTGAATGTGTTGGAATGGTGTGTGATATAGGAGAGAGTTTGGCTGGTGTACCGAATACCCAATGCACCGACCAACACCATACCATCCCTTCTGGAGGCTGTAGCAGGCTGGATGTTGGAACACCCAAGGCTTTTGGTCTTGGGTGATTTCAACATTCATGCCGATGACGCATGCTCCACTCAGGCGACAGGCCTAGTGTCATCCATGGCGACACTGGGACTCTCTCAATATATAACAACCCCCACACACCAGACTGGGCACCTGCTGGATCTGGTCTTTGCAGCAGGAGCGACAGTGGACCGTATTACTGCTGATGCAGTGCCATGGTCGGACCACTATGTCCTGAAGGCCCATGTGAATGTTCCACTCCAACCCTGTTTGGGTGGCAAGCATATTTTAGCTCGCTCGCGGAACCAAATGGACCCCATGCAGCTTCAGATAGCCCTGCAAGATCCTTGCCCCCCTGGCGATTCTCTAGATGAGCTTGTGGAGACCTGGCATAACAGGCTCTCCATGGCAACTCCCCATTCAAAGCTGGCTCCATGGTATACCCCAGAGCTAAGACTGATGAAACAGGAGCTGAGACGGCTAGAGAGGCAGTGGTGGCGTGTCTGCGATGAAGTGACAAGAACATCCTATAGGTTGTTTATGAGAACCTATGAGATGGCAGACAAAGCTGTTAAGAGAACTTACGGCCACGATTGCATTTGCGAGCTCATGCCCAGCACAATTGTTTAGATCAATTCGTCACTAACTACCCTACCACAGGGTAAATTATATGCTAGGGAACTGGACATAGGCTGCAAGGCTTTTGCGAGCTTTTATTTCACTCCACTCTGTTTGGAGGAAGTTCAGAACACTCTCCACTGTACACCCAACTACTTGTAATCTGGACCCATGTCCATCCTGGCTTATAAAGGCTGGCCAGGGCGAACTACGGGCTCCCTTGAGGGAAATTGTTAACCAGTCCCTATCTGAAGGGACCTTCCCTCAGCCTCTTAAAGAGGCAGTAGTCTGCCCCCTTCTAAAGAAACCATCTTTGGATCCGGCCGTATTGGAAAATTATCGGCTGGTATCAAACTTGTCTTTTTTGGGCAAGATTATCAAGAGGGCGGTTGCGGTATAGTTACAGAGCTTTCTGGATGACGCTTCCATGCTAAAACCTTTTCAATCTGGTTTGCGCCTGGGTCATGGGACAGAGACAGTTCTGGTCGCTTTCATAGACAACCTCCAGAAGCATCTGGATAGAGGTGACTTGGCAGTACTGATGCTCTTAGACCTATCAGCCGTGTTCGACACAGTCGACCATCAGTTACTGACCCGCTGCCTCACCGACGCTGGGATACAGGGGTTGGCCTTACAGTGGCTTTCCTCCTTCGTTCAGGGTCGGGGACAAAGGGTGGTGATAGGGGAGAAACTATCTCGATGGCACCCACTTGTATGTGGTGTGCCACAAGGGGCAGTTCTCTCCCCAATGTTGTTCAACATCTACATGCGCCCCCTTGCCCAGATTGCCCAGAGGTTTGGGCTGGGATGTCATCAGTATGCAGATGACACCCAGCTTTATCTACTGATAGGCAGCCAGTTCAACTCCTCCCCAGAAGATCTGACCATGGCACTCCAAGCTGTGGCAGGCTGGCTCAGGCTGAGTTCACTGAAATTGAATCCAACGAAGATGGAGGTCCTGTACCTAAGTCATGACAGTCTAGGAACCACGGTCTTATTACCGACCTTTTTTTTTTTTAACAAATTTTATTAAGTTTTACATGGAAAATTATGGAATGGGGGGAAGGATCAGGGATAGGGTACAGAAAATAAAAGGGTAGGTTACAGTTATTACTACATAAAAAAGAGACAAAGGGAAAAGTATAGTTCATTATACCTGCAAGTATCCAAAATTAGTACATAGATATTACCTTTACATTCTATAAACATTTTATAACCTTTTGATATTATTATAAAATCCTACTGTTTTACATATTATTTAGTGGCATATTCCAAATTCTTATCTATCTTGTCTGTGATCATACAAAACCAAATCTATGTATCTTTAATCTACATAGAACAACCAAAGAGAGAAGGAAAAGAAGCGAAAGAAAAGTTCAGATTTTGGTCTTCAATACAAGCTTATTGACCAAGAGGTTTTCAGTTTAGAGCAACAGCAGCTGCGCTTCTTTATCTATATTACTGAGGAATCAAGGCTAATGAAAATAAAACAAGCTTCTCATTAAACATAAACAGATTCTAAGTTAGCTGGATACAATTATAATGCACATCTTATTAGCAAATGTAGATAACTTTAGGCACCTACTTGAAAAGTTAGCTGTCTTTAATGGGCAAAAAGGGTGTGTTTCCTAAAAAGAAAAAAAAGTGAGAAAGTGAGAGGGGAAGGGAAAAAAACCCCTTGAAATGCTGTTTTTACAGCAGCACTCATCTCCAACTACACAAAGCAGGGCAAAATTGCTCCTACAACATCATGCTAAACAGAGAAGGAAACCTTGCTAAAAGAGAAGATATCTATAGGGAAGATTCATCTCAATCATATCAGATTTCTTGGGGGGGAAAAAAACTCTCAGTGGATTAATTTATTGGCAGATATCTCAGTGCATGGGAATAAGCAAAGGGCACCTCCTCCAGCCATTCAAAGAAAGGCAAAAAAAAAATCCAGTTATGTACCCATTTTCCTTATATTCCCTTTCACACGCCTTCTTATGTGTGTGTGCGTACCTTTGTTTATATGTATGTGTATAATCTAGCTATAATTCTCCAAATCCTAATTAAACAACCTAACCTTTTAACCTTACGTTGGGGTATATTTTAAAAAGTTTTACAGGTTATTAACATCATTAAAAACCCTCATTTTTAACAATTGCTAAACCTTCATTGTGACTTAAGATTCACACAAAAATCACAACAAAGCAAAACAAAAATCCCATTCAATTTGGGGAAAAAAAACCCCAAATAGTCCTGCTTTGAGTTTTGAAGGGACCCTTAAAAATCATATTCCAAAAATTAAGTCCCAAAGTATTATGCCCATTAAAGAACAGTCTTATAATCTTTTTCCTGAAAGCCTTCCACATTTTCATTCTCTTGGGTCTTACTTTGCTAGAATCCACAATTTTTTTCCCTTCTAATCCTGACTGATATTACAGCAAACTTGCAAGTTATATCAATGTAGCTTTTCTGTTTCTTTATCTTGTTGATTTGTGCTTTCTCTTTCTGCAACCAAAAATCAGAAGCCTCTTCCATTTCGCCTTTGCACAATACATTCTCAGACACTTGTATATCAGCCTCTTCCAATTCGTAAGATATCTCTTGTATACCTTGAGATGTCAAATCCTGGATATTATTGGTTTCGCCACATTTGTCCAGAAGCTTTTGAAAACAATCTGATAAGAGTTCTGTTAAAGAGCCAATTCCCTGCTGAATAGAGAAGATGGTGGCCATGAAATTCTTTTGAGTATTCACTTCAGTTTGAGAAACCATCTTCTCCTCAACGTGAAACAATCCAATTACAAAACAATTAAGACCAGAAATTCAATTTAGTCTCAATTAACAAATTCTTCCAAGTTTCCAATTAAGAATTTTCTTCTCCTGAGTTCTAATAGAAATTAGATCAGTCCAGACAGATTACAAGATAAGTTTGTCACATAAAAGAATCGCATCAAGCCTTTTCTCATAATATTATTGTATTGTAAGTCCCAATATTGTGTTGTTTAATTTTGTACCAAAACCATCCATAAGGAAATATTCACTCCAATTTCTTTTATTTAAAATAATAACAGTTGTTGCAAATTTGTTCTTTTAAGTTTGAAAGCCAGTCTTGCTTGGGGGGAGGATCATAGATCTTTTCCCCCCTCGTTCTGAACAGTCAGATTTAGTATAATAGTGAAAGTTTAGCTGATAGGTAACATTGCAAGAGAGACTTACTTGCAAGGCAGGTTTTTGCTGACTGTAGTAGCAAAACGCTTTAACATCGAGCAGTTCTGTTACTGGTAGCTATAGCTGGTGCCACACAAAATGGCAATTGTAGTGGTGAAGCTTCAGGATAAACAAGGAGTCCCAGGGCTCCACTACCGCTGAAAGTCCTGGGTTTTGTCACACCCCATGCTTAGAGACTCCTCTTCTGGAGTCCCTTCAGGTATCCAGGTGTCCGGACTCCCTCAAACCACGCAATTCAAGGGAGATCGCAAGTGCTGCAATTCCCCCTCGATGTCGCTGCGCTGAAGCCGGAACAGGAAGATTATTACCGACCTTTGATGGGGCACCACTTATACTGGCACCCAAGGTTAAGAGCTTAGAGGTGCTCCTGGATCCCTCCTTAAATACAGAGGCATAGGTGGCAGCCACTGTCAGATCAGCCTTCTATCACCTTCAGCTGACAAGGCAGCAGGTCCCCTACCTTGAGCGCAGAGACTTGGCAACAGTGATCCATGCCACGGTCACCTCAAGATTGGATTGCTGCAATGCCCTCTACATGGGGCTGCCCTTGTCTCAAACCTGGAAGCTTCAACTAGTGCAGAATGCGGCAGCCAGGTTGCTATTGGGGCTTCCCTTACGGGAGCACATCCAACCTGCACTGAAAGCGCTGCACTGGTTGCCTATCTTATACCGGGTTCATTTTAAGGTGTTGGTGCTTACCTTTAAGGCTTTATATGGTCTGGGGTTTGCATACCTTAGGGACCGCCTTTCCCCACATGTTCCTCAGAGAGCACGTCGGTCTGGATTACAAAATCTACTCTCAATCCCTGGCCCTAAGGAGGCTAGGCTCATGACAACTAGAGCCAGAGCCTTCTCTGTAGTGGCCCCACGCTGGTGGAATGAGTTCCCAGAAGAAGTTAGGCCCTGCAAGAGCTCATACAGTTCCGCAGGGCCTGTAAGACAGCACTCTTCCAACAAGCATTTGTAAACTAGACCATCGGCCACTACAGCTCTTAGATAACATATGGACCAACTCTTGCAATCTGTTTTACAGCAATTGCAGAGAAGACCATTTAAGATCTGCCCTACAGAGAACATCAACATCAATCTGAAATTTAAGATTATAGCACCAAAATGTCAATTTTTTATGGTTTTTATGTCATACTATATGTCTATACTCATGCACTTGCATGACCATGTAAGCCGCCCTGAGCCCACCTAGCCAGGCAGGATAAAAATGGAATTAAATAAATAAATAAATAAATAAATAAAATAAGGTGCTATTGTACTCAAATCTAGCTCTTCTGCTGCAGACCAACACTGCTACTGTCTGTAGCTATCAACTCATCCCTCATTTATTTCTTTTATAAACTAAATAGTCTCAGATTCTTCAGCCTTTTCTCATGGGAAAGGTGCTCCAACCCCCTAATTGTCTTGTTTACCCTCTTTTGTACTTTTTCCAGCTCTGCAGTTTCCTCTTTGATGTATGGTGACCAGAACTGCACTAAGTATTCCAAATGAGGGCACACCATAGATATGTACAAGGATATTATAAAATTGGTTGTTTTATTTTCAGTCCCTTTCCTAATAATCTCCAATGTCAAGTTTGTCATTTCCACTGCACTAATCTCCTAGCTGCAGGCTAAATAGAAACCCTGTGCTGGCCGTCACTCCATCCTTAAAGAGATCTCAGTGGGAACAGAACAGGATCTCTTTGAGGTCACTTTAAGGAAGGAGTGAAAGCCAGCACAGGGTTTCTTTTTAGCCTGCAGCTAGGAGATTAGTGCAAGGACACTGAGCCTAGGAATAGAAGGATAATATTTCAATCCAAAGGAAGGCAACAGACATCCCAACAGCTAGCTGGAGAGCCCAACGGTAGCTCTCCAGATGTTTTTACCTACAACTCCCATCAGCCCCAGCCATTGGCCATGCTGGCTGGGGCTGATGGGAGTTGTAAGCAAAAAACATCTGGAGAGCTACCGTTGGCCGCCCCTGAGAGTATTTTTTTTTCTCCTCTTGGAATTTAGTGAGTATATGACTACAGGTTTTTTTGGGGGGTGGGGGGGTGGGGAGGCACTAGGTTAGAATGAAAAATTGTGAATTTGTTTTGCTGCCGTTTCAGACATGGGGACATTGCTGTGAGATTTATGCGAGCTGAAGACTAAGGCTACTCAAAACTGGACATTATCAATTACTGGTACAGCTCTGCTTTCTTAAGGTGGTCAAGTCTGAAGTGGTTAGAGAAGAATACAGTTGGCTGAGCCACGCTTTTGGACTAGCTTGACATCTATTTGTTAAGAGCAACCTGCAAACGGATTGAATTACTGCACTGTGACATACTGCATATTGTATTACTTTGATGTTTGTAAATTTTCCTTGTCAAAGTGGGCTTTGTAACTTTACACATTGTTCTTAATTACAGATGTTAAATACAGATGTTAAATATAACTGATGGGTAGTGGTTAAGAATGTGATACAAATTTAGGATCCAATGGCAAAATAGTTTAGTAAACAAACTGAAAGATCATTTGGTCTGGATAGCATTTATGTGGGAAACTAATAAGTTTTATTTTTACAATTCATTTATTTCCTGTTATTGGTTATTACTAATCAGTCATGGGTGACTAAAATGTTTGTTAAATTTTTCAGCTGTGAGTTAGTATGAAATATTGAACAAAATGATTAGGCAATATCAATACTATTAGTTAAAACATCTGAACAAATGGAAGACACAATGCAATCAGTTTATACAACAATAAGATAACTTGTGAAAAAATATTTGTCTTCCAACCCTATGTTTCAAAAAACATGATAAAATTAGAAAGAAAGATGGCCTCATATGTGGAGCGCAAGCATTCCAAAATAAGAGTACAAACAGTTAACACAATAAATACTTCTTCCATTATATAAAGCAGGGTGTTATTGCTGTCATGGTCCAGAGATCACTATGCCATAGGGAAAAGGCTCTCCTTCTACCTTTTTTATATTTGTAAAACCTGGCAAAACATCCACTGGGTACAAAAGAGAGCAAGCTTGGGAAGTGTTTTAAAAGTATCTGTTTCCATCTTTGACACTGGCTTTGAATAGATTTAGGAAAGTTAGAAATGATTTAGAAAAGATTGACTTTGAATTGATTTAAGAAAAGTTCTGGCCATTATGGCAGGCAATGCTGCTGTTCGAGCCCCTTCCCAGAATCAAATGAGGCACAGGGCTGGATTGGCTGGGGTGCCTTTTGCCTAGCCTGTAACACATTTTTATGGTTTTGAAAAATGCAGAGAACTTTTACCTCTATCTGCTAGCAAAAAACTAAAAATTAGAACCACATGGGTTTTATTCCGCTACTAAAAAGAGCTCCTTTAAATTCTCACACATTTTTCATGAGGATGCCAATGCAAGAGCAAGTCATGAATCAGCTGCAAACCGCAAAATAAAAAGGAACATCTGATTCTGCCTAGAACGTGCATTCTTATTGATGGTCACCACACAGCCAATTTATTAACACTGATGTAAAAAACTCTGAATTTGCAAGCATGCTTCATTCTTTTATGGAACAGCAGCCCACCCACTTCCAGGGCTGTAATAAAGGCCACTGGGTTGTTGTGAAGATAAAAATTGGGAAGGGAGAACCACACACACCACCCTGAGATTGCTGGCTGAAGGTCAGGATAAAAAAGTATAGGACAGATTTAAGTAATAAGCTTTCAAATGTAAACATATTTCTTTAACATTAACAAAATTATTATGATGCCATTTTTATTATTCCACTGCCCTTCTCCATTCTAAAAACAGATGGCACTCTTCCAAGAAAAGTTTTACATTTTCCCAAAATGATTCAGTTTTCTCTGAGGTAACATAAAACTTTCCTCATACTTTCTTGGTAATTCCATTGTTACGTCTACAAAAGTGTTCACATGTTCCATCTAAGTGTCCATCATCAACTAATTGCTAATAGGTTATGTGATAAAATAAGTAGTCCAATCCTTAACGAGTAGCCAGTATTTAAAAGATTACTTCAGGGCATTTTTTGAGCAGGAACACACAGGAACGCAGTTCTAGCTGGCTTGGCATCAGGGGATTTGGCCTAATATGTAAATGAATTCCTGCTGGGCTTTTCCTACAAAAAAAGCCCTGAATTACTTTGTCTCTCTTCCCTTCACATGAACCAATTGCCAAGTTAGGCATTTACTCAATTGATATAACTTTTTTTAAAAATGTCATTAACCTTCAACATTTGTATCACAGATATATTAAATACTAATGCAATAAATTTGTTTGTAGTACACAGGATTCTTTTACATTCCATTTAATCAATATGTGATTGAATCAAAATACCAGGCATTGCTAAAATGAAAAATTGCACATTAATATTTGAACATGTAGACCTCACATACATCCTTAGCTGAATGAAGAATCAAGCTTTGCATGCTGTTCCTTAATCCCTTTTCATTGATTTAGCTACGAGGAAGCTAAAATGGAATCAAGCAGTTATTGTGAAATAGGCAGAGGTAAGATGAATTCTCACTGTCCCCTGCTCCCATTCCATGCTTGATCTGTAAATATCTAACTCAATGGATCAGGCCTGCACTGAGAGAAAAGGAGATTTTTCTCCAAACTTGTTATCCCCACGTTTGCAGAAAAATCTAAAAATCTCTATTGGGGGTGTTTAAATCCCCCCCCCAAAAAAACCCCCAACCCCCATTTTCTACAGACAGAGAGAACACTTACCAGAAGGGGGCCCTGAGGCCGGTGTGCTGTCTCCTGGAGGCCCTGACAAAGTTGGTTCCCAACTTCTAGGCCATTATTGCAGCAGCTCCTGGGTGCAGTGGGTCCCAGGGACCCTGCGGCAGCTGCTGCCACAGCTCCCACATTGGGGAAAGAAAAGGAGATTGTCTGAGAAGAGGATGAAGGGAAGAGGGGAACAGAGATTGCTTGGGAAAGGGGAGGGGAATGGAGAATGGGTGGGGGAAGAGGGGGAGATTGAGAAGGGGGAAATTAACTACTGTATAAGGGGTGGGGGAAGAGGGGGAAGACTGACATAAAAGGGTTAAGGTTGAAATAGGGATATGGGGAGATCGATAGTTAAGGGGTGGATGCCCCCCTCCCTGCAAGTTTCCTGAGGTTCCCTGCTTGTATAGTCTAAAAGACAAGTTTGCCAGATTTCAGGATACTTAAATATGGTGATTGGAGCCATGAATGAACACGACAAAGATTTTCAAATACAAACCTGAAAAAGAACACAAGTTTGCAAAAGTATCTGAAATCTACAAAATATTTTGGGGGGTTAAAAAAACACAAAATTATAAAGGAGCATCTGCAACTTTAACAATCAGAAGCCCTCAGTGGTGATTGCTAGGCAACCATAGGATTCTATGCTTCTTTTATGACAGTAACAGGCAGCGGAGAAGGCAAGGCCATTTCCAAGGCTGTTTTGGCATTTATGGGAGGACTCATCAGGGCTACACTGAGTGACTTCATAACATCCCACCCCCCCCCCCCCCAAGTTGTATGACTTACCTAGGCCTGGCTGCTTCTGCTAGCTACTATTCAACAGCAGTCGCTGTATGAAAGCCAGTGTGGTGCAGCATTTAGAGCTTCAGAGTAGGGTCTGGGAGACCTGGGTTTAAATCACCAGTCTGTCATGAAAGCCAATCAGATGTGATGATAGGCCAGACACATACTTTCAGCTTAACCTACTTCATAGAATTGTTGTGAGGATAAAAAAGAGAGAGAGAACATGAGGATGATGTAGGCTGCTTTGGTCTCCACTGTGGAGAAAGGCAGGGTATAAATTAAATAATACATAGCTGAAGATAGGATGCAAATAAAAGGTAGGTTGGTGAATAGGCTAAGAAGGATAAAATGATTCAGGGAAAGATAAGAGAGTATGGAGTTGCCAAGAATATGAAAAGAGTGAGAGTTCAGGAAGGGGAATACAGAAGAAAGTGATGTGACCTCCCACCAAGTCCTTAAGGCTTCCTTAAGGCAATTGTGATCGCTCTGAGATTCAGAGTATAGGGCAGGATATAAATCCAATACCTTCTTTTTCTTCCCTACCATGAAAGTGGCCCTGACTCAGCAGCAGGCATCAAACAACTTGGCCATGGTTTTCCTAGGTAGAGGCTACTGAGGGGCATTGGAGACAAAGGTAGTTTAGCTGTTGGATGAGAAAGAGAAAAGGATGCAGGAAAAGGGGACAGACTATGGGGGCTTTCAGGGAAGAGAAAGAGTAAATAGTGGGGGAAGAAGAAATTAGATTCCCTCCCCCGTAAGTCCTTGCAGGTTCTCACTTGTCAATATATCTCATTCTCAACATGGCTCCGTTTGTGAATACTTAAATATGGAGACTGCAACTGTGGACAGACAAGACAGATCATTCCACAAACCTAGAAAATTTCTAGATGTCATACTTGGAACAATGTACTCAATGTAACTTTCAGATTATAGTATCTAAGTAGGAAGAAAACAGTGTATGGAGAATAGGGGTAGTGGTAAATGATTACTTAATAGGGGCATAACATAGTAATTCCTTGACAGTTGTAAATAAAGAACACTCAAGCAAAATATGAAAAGGTGTGTCTATCATTTGGAGACTGTATTGGATATTCTGTCAGAATATCCCTTACCAGCAAACCTGCCCTATAAGAAGGAATATTTAGCTTAGCAAACAAAAATGTCCTACAAAACCTTGAAGCTGAAAGATAATAAAAAGACAATAATGCATTGTGGGGGACATACAATAAAACAAAGAACAAACAACAGCCTCTCATTAAAGTACTAGGATCTAAGGCACATTTCCTAATCAAAATAAGAGAATCATCCAGCCAATATGTTTTGGGGTCCCTGCAAGACCTTACAAGTCTTCCACTAATAACTTTTTTAAAAAGTGCTTAATACTAGCAGGGCTTTTTTTCTGGAAAAGAGGTGCTAGAATTCTCAAGAGGGAAATAAAGGAGAAACACATGAATATCCCTCATGAACTTTTAAACATTTTTTGAGAATTTTATTTCCACAAAGAGGTTCCAGATCTCCATTCAGTAATTAGAATTACAGATGAGGGAGACCCAAATTAAAATCCCCACTCCACCATAGAACCTTAGGCCAGTCACATTCCTAGCCTAATTTACCTCACAGGGTTGTGAGGATATAATAGACAACAGGAGAACCAGCTAAGCTGCTTTGGTTCCCCATTGATGGTGAAAGGTGGAGTATAAGCAAAGTAAATAAATAATAAATATAACTGAAGATGGGGGACAGATAAAAGATAGGTTGGCTGAAGAAGAAAGTAGGGAAAGGGGAGAATATGGGGCTGCCATGACAGGGGAAAGAGGAAACTTACAGACCAGCACTTTGGGCCAATTCAGAGATGGTTTAGAAATCAACCAGAAAAATTCTTCAACACACAAACATGTGCCCCGCATCCCGTACTTGCCCCATTCTCCTGCCTCCACAGTGCAGCTCAAAAAGCTAGAAGTGGCAGCAAATATTTGAGCAGAATGTGGAAGGGCGCAAGGGAGGCACCTTGGCATGTGAAAGGGCCAAGCCGCCCCAAGCTGCTTCCAGCTTAAAAAAAAACTGCCAGGAGCACTTGAATGCTTAACTTGTGTGTGTGGGGGGGAAGAGCAGTCTGGCTTCTGAGGTGCCTCCCCCTCTGAGCACATGAGGCTGCCTCCGGGATGGGATGCAGCCGCCTCCCCAGGGATGACTCTTTTTGGGCCAGCCCAATTTGGAACGCTTCCAATCTAGCCCAAAATGCCTGTCTGTAATCAGCCAATGGGTCGTGAGATACAGGGGGGAATGAGAGGCCCCCTGCAAGACCTTACAAGTCTTCCACTAATAACTTTTCAAAAAAAGTGCTTAATTACACAAATGGAGTAGAAGAGAATAATTTGTGCTCTGTCAGGTAGGTAACAATACATGTGGGAAATAGATTGCATTTGACTAAGCTACTGCAGCACAGTGACAGAAAAAAAATCATTCCTTAATACAGCTTCCAAAACTTCTTACATAATGATACCTTTTTTTAAAAAGTCAGAAGCATTAGTTTTTCATTAATCACCACAAATATAAGGATGTAACATAACCTCCAAGGAAATACAAGTGACATATTGAAAAGACACTGCCAAAGAATAATCTATTTTTAAACATGTTCCACTTTTCTCATGTACTTTAACAAGGATATTGTTAAACTGGGACAATCTGACAAAATGGTAAATAAAAAGGCTTTCTGTTTCCATTTCATTCTCAAACTGTGACAAAAACCTTACCAAAATCATTTTAAACAAGTCACTTTTAAAATGAATATGCTTTTCTTACCTCTCTAAGATGTATGTTTTCCTTCTCTTTCTGGTCTAAAATCACTTCTAAATGATTAACCTGAGATTCAGCCTCTGCCATCCTTCGACTTCTTTCATTGTCATCGTCCATTCCTTTGGATGGCAAACCTTTACTCTGCAACATTTCTAACAACTTTTTGATGGATTCATCTCTGGCATTTAGTGTCTGTTTCTGTGTTTCAATTCTAAGCTCCATTTCTTCCAGAGTTTTTCTTAAAAGAAATAACTCTTTTGCCTGCCTGTCATGTTCAGCCTGAAGTCTTCGAAAGTTCTCCTCTGTAAGCTCAATGGTAAAATGCTCAGCACCACGATTTCCACTTTCTTGTTGGAGGAGATGATTAAGGTCTCTCTGGGTTCGAAGCTCATCTTGGAGTGCCTGAATCGTTAGTTGAAGATGCTGCAAAGCAAAAGGAAAATCTGAATGAAATTTTATTCTGTTGAATTGTGAAAATATAACGCCTTGACAATTAATATAATCAGTGGTGAAAATCTAAGTGTGCAAGTGACATCATTTGTAATGAAGCTTCTTGGTTACTGCTGAAAATTATGAAGAGATGAATGCACGCGCAAAGACACACAATGCAAATTACAAGTATTAGTAACTGGGAACAAACAAATTCTAAGACAAGGAAGTTAAGATGTTGAGCAGTTGCACTTCCACTAGCAAATACAGCATCTCACATGCCCTCTTTTTGATTCTCTCAGACTAGATGTCTGCTCTGTTCTACTGATTATTTGTTCTAAGCATTCTAAATGGAAGTAAAGGATATTGTTAAATGGTACTGGTAATGAAAGCTATTAGTCCATTTAGTAAGCAGGATCATGGTATTAATAGCCAGTAAATAAAAGGCCACAAATTAAGCAAGCTTGCATTTTTGCAAATAAATTTACTGCAAAGAGTGAACAAACCTTTGTTCTCCTGGCATCCAAAAACTGAACAGCATGGGAAATGAAAAAAAAAATGAAGCAAATCAACAGAAAGTTTAGGTGCAAGCAAAGAAAATTCAACATAAAAAAATAGACTTAGAAGTACCATTAACATAAAAGAATACATTTTATTCTTTTATAACACATAACTTGGCAGCTCTCACACACATGCACACAATTCATGCTGTCACAATTATAATACAGAACTGAAAGATCTTGAGTTGAATTCAGAGAACCACAAGCAGACTAAAGACAGCTAACAACACGGTTCTTCAAATGCTTATGCACATGCTACTAAGAAAGATCACACAGGAAAGATCACATAGGTTTATAACAGTCATTATTACTGAAAGCCCTGATGTAGTGTAGTGGCTAGGGTATCTTAGTATCTGGGAGACCTAAGTGCTGATCTGCAGACCGTCATGAAGGTTGAATGAATGAACTTTTTATTACGGTCATAGACCAATATAAAAATTATAACACATCATGTAAAACCCCTCCTAAAATACATAAAATACATAAAGGTTGAATCAACTCTTTCTCAGCTTCACAGTGCTGTTGTGAAAATAAAGTGTGACAGGAAGAACCATGTACTCCACATTCAGATCTTTGGAGGAAGCAGGACAAAAATGCACTAAATGAATAGTGCAAACATAAGAACATCTTTGCATCTGGTTTGACCTTTCTTATGCAATATTATAGAACAAATATGAAAGTTCTTCAGCATTCAGAAGTACACAAGCAACTTCGGATCCAACTCTGAATTAATGCCTTGTGTCTAATGGCTACCAGCCTGATTATTCAGATCTCAGAAAAGAACAGTTTGTTTGTTTTTATATTGTACCCCATAGTTATGAGGTGATACAGTCCCCAGGAGAATGCAAGTTAGGGAACTGCAAATGGATGAAAATAAGGTTGAATTACAATTCTCCACAAACACACTAATATAAAAAAATTACATATACACTTAGTGGATTAAAGAGAATAGTTTGAACTTTGCCTTTTTCATCATGTTCAGGTAACTTTCAGATGTTACCTGGAAAACTGGGCTAAAACAAATACATTCATTTTAACAGGGATAAATGTAAAGTTCTACATTTAGAGAGAAAATATCAAATACACAGTTATAGGATGAGGGAGTCTTGTCTTGGCAGTAAAGGATCTAGGGGTCTTAGTGGACCATACAATGAACATGAGTCAGCAGTGTGATGTGGTAGCTAAAAGGACAAATGCAATTTTGGGCTATATCAACAGAAGTATAGTGTCCAGATCATGTGAAGTGATGGTATCATTTTACTCTTCTCTGGCTAGACCTCACCTAGAGTATTGTGTTCTGTTTTGGGCACCATGATTTAAGATGGACACAGAAAAACTGGAACGTGTCCAGAGGAGGGCAACAAAGATGACGAGGACACCAAGTCCTATGAGGAAAAGTTGAAGGAGCTGAGTATGTTTAGCCTGGAGAGGAGACAACTGAGAAGTGATAGCAGGAATGGCCAAACTGTAGCTCAGGATCACATGTGGCTCCTTCATATATATTGTGGGGTTCTCCAAACTCCCACTCTGATCCCCTCTGTATAGGGAAGGAAAGGAGAATAGAAAGATTCAAACACAGACACCATGTGTCATTCATGCAGCAGGGGTCCCCAATATGGTGTCCATGGGCACCACCATTAGAGTAATGCATATCCTCACTTCTTGGCTTTTTATGGCTGGCTTAGCCTCCCATGGCAGCCTTGTGGTTGGCTTGACCTCCTTTGGCAGCCATTTCATGGTTGTGTCCAGCACCCTGTGTCAGAATTCCAAAAGTGTCCATTAGGGTTGCCAGGTCTGATGCAATAAATATCTGGGGACTTTGGGGGTGGTGTCAGGAGCAAGGGTGTGACAAGCACGACTGAACTTCAAAGGGAGTTCTGGCAATCATATTTAAAGGAATTGCATGCCTTTTAAATGCCTTTCCTCCATTTGGAAATAATGGACAGAGGCACCTTCTTTGGGTGCTTGTAGAATTGGACCTCCTGGTCCAATCTTTTTGAAACTTGGGCGGGGGGGGGTGTGCTTTGAGGAGAGGCACTGGATGTTATGCTGGAAAATTTGATGCTTCTACCTCAAAAAATAGGAGACCCCCAAAGCCCCAGATACCCACAGACCAATTCTCCATTATACCCTAAGATAATTGATTTCCACAGGGTATAAAGAGTGCCCAGCAGACATCTCCCTACCCCACCCCCACTTTCTGATAACCAATTAACAAAGAAGAATAAAGTGTCCATTCAAAAATCCAGTCCAGTTCTTGATGTGTGCAGCAAAGCACAAATTCTGGGTATGCATGAAAATTGAGTTGGGTGGTACTTAGTTTTCCTCATTTCACATAAACACTTTTTCTAGTTTAACATTCATGCATTCAAAACCTGGCAAGAATGCCTCAAAGCACAGTGGATTCTCAGGGCATGAGCACGCATCAAGAACTGGACTGGACTTATGAATGCACACTTTATTTTTCTTCATTTGTTAATTGTATGCAAAATGTGTTTGGATCCCATCATCTACTATCCTTGTATACTCTGAATATTGTTGGATTATTATTCAAGTATTTTGAATTATTTTTTTATTTAAGATATTACACATATAATCATCTCCTATCTTAAGCAAACATCTATCTATGTGTTGCCTCCCTCAAAAAAAAAACCCTTCATACAAAAGAATGGTTTTAGACACAATCAAAATTGTTTTGCCTAGCTACACCTAAGTACAACCACCAGTAACATCTTAACCATGGCCTAGATCCAGCAACATGCAAGAGAAAACACAAACATATGCAGCTCAGTTCTCCTTGTGCAAAATCTTCAGCGATACTCAGTAGTCCCCTCCCTATGTATTTTAGTGCCCGGAAATTGTTTGTACAAGACCTTGTGCATATGGAAACAAAAGTGGTGATTTAAAAATCTGCCTTACTGTAAGTGGCTATCATGGTCATTTTCTTGCATTTTCACTTGTACAAGAATGCTAATGCAAGCAAAAATGTTGTGCTGGATCCAACACTATATGTCCATTTCTGCCAAAATCTCCAGATGAGGAAATGTAACACATTGATGGAAGACAACACCAGCTCCACCCTTCTCCCCCAGAACACCTTGTAAAGATCCTCACACCAGCTCGCTGGTGGCTAGTCCTTTAAGAGTCAGGCCAGCTTTGACAGATACTTATTTGACAGCCAGCTGTCTCACAATCTGCTGTCAGGAAGCTCCACTCTTGGGAGTGGGGTCAGGGAAGGGGTATTACAGGCCAAAAATTGCTCAGAATGCACTATTGATCCCTCACAGGCTTGGCTATGCCTCATAGGGTTTCTGGATAAAGAGAGGCCACTAGGCATGCCCCAGGCCTGACTAAGACTTTTTAAAAAGTGTAAGGGAGGTCAGAACAGTTCTGATTTCTAGTTTAGAAGAGCAGGGAGGATGTGGGATAGTGCAGTTCTCAACCCCCGCCCTTCTATGTCTGAAGATATAAGGGAAGATATAAGAGAAGGCAGTTCAGTCCCATTGGACTCCAGTACGTGATGGCCATTGCCTGTGATCATAACACAACATTTAAAATGTCTATTTTAAATGGAGATTATTTCCTATTATCATGCTTAGTATCAGCACAGGAATTCATATATCAATGTCAATGTGTTTAAGCCATGATGATAAAGGACAGATGAACTCTTAACTAGTAAGAATGGATGCCTTACGGACTGAACAAAATAGAGGGAAGGAACATGTATTGCAGCTTATAACACCCATGGCTGGCACTCCAGAAACCAGGCAAGAGGCAAGTAGATCAGTCTCCATTCACAGAGCATTTTGGTATATAAAAGAAACACAGCACTCTCAAAACAGCAATGCCTATTCAATCTTTCCACCACAAACTAACAACTGCTATAAGAACTAAGTAATTGTGGTGTCTAATCAGTTTCTATTCAAATGCAGTAAAAAACATGCCTGTTTCTATGCTCAGTCGGAGATTATAAGGTGCAAGGGACAAATGCAGAGGCTAGGTTAGCTATAATCACAACAACTTTCAGGATACTCCAACAGAGAAAATCACTATGGGTGTTTTCGCACTTACCTTTTACTGGCGCGACCATCCTCCTGACGCCGGCGAATCTGCATGGATTTCGCACCAGAAGCGCCAGCGCACCCAGAAGCGCCGGCTACTTCCGTCGCTAAGCCAGCGCAAACGGAAATCGCAAAGATGCAGGAAAACGTTTGCGCTGGCTTAGCGACGGAAGTAGCCGGTGCAATGGGCTGCGCCGGCGCTTCTAGTGCGAAATCACTGCAGATCCGCCGGCGTGAGGAGGGTCGTGGCGCCAGTAAAACGTGAGTGCGAAAACACCCTGAGTTTCATCCTTAGATAATAAAGCTGAAAAGATGAATTGGAAGGGTGATCGGTGGAACAGCAGAATTTCAGATTCTGAAAAACCCATCTAAACAGAGGACGTTCTGATTCTCTGCCACCAATCAACCGTGATTCCTGCCTCCCCATTCACTTTCCATTCCTAATTATTAAAGGCACCATTAAATGGCATATGGAATAAAAAGGGAAATGTAAGGCTAATATTCTCCACAAGATGGCACTAAGTGAATGACTTACAGGTGAGGACAGCAAGTAAAATGACCAAAGATCTGGAATGACTTTTTTCAGAAATATTGTGGCTACTATCCTAATACAACTCCATGGAATGTAAATTCTGAGCTCTGCACAGTCTGATAACCCTCTTGTTACACTATAGCATTTACACAACAAAGCCTTACCTTTCTGATATATTCAACACACATGGTTAGTAGATGTTAAATTTAATACTAGGAATTCTATGCTCAAGATGCACGCTATCATTAACTGTGATGAACAACCTCAGGAAAATTATTCTGTCTTATTCCTGTTCATGTATTGGGAATTAAAACAATCTACTACTACTACTACTACTAATAATAATAATAATAATAATAATAATAATAATAATAATAATAATAATAATAATAAATTTATTTTTGTATCCCGCCCTCCCCCGCCAAAGGCAGGCTCAGGGCGGCTAACAGGAATGGTAAGTACCATAGGGTTATTGTAAGGGTTTTGCAATTCTTACTGAAATGAGGTGCTGAAACCAACCAGCACAATATACTACACCTTGAGCTAGGTCTAGGACTAACCCAGGATGTGGTGTTTCTGATTCAAATTTCACAACAGAGATAAGAAAACTATGTGATTTTAAGCATCATCTCTCAGCCACAGGTACTTCCCCTGTAATATGAGGAGAAAAATATTGCCATAACCCCCAAATTTGTTGTACTTATTATTGGAATAGGTTACATGAAACACTTCAAGTCCTTAGGAAAATTGCTACACAGTCACTAAGTAGCTCTGTGTGTGCATGTGCATACATAATTGTAACAGTTTTAAAATCCAATCTGCAATATTTTGAAGCTAGCACACAGTCTAGTCAAAATTAAGTACCTCTGAGTCCCATAAGTTTCAGAATGGAAAGAAGATAATAGAATTGGAAAGGCCTAGTCCAACCCCCAGCACAATGCAGGAAATTCACAAATACCACACACACACATTAAAATACATTAATAATTTACACAATAAAATGATGTTATTTGAAAGGACACATGTAGAGAAAATGTGTACACTACCCCTTTAAAGAGTTTTTCATGTTAGGAATGATCAAATTATTACATCTGGAACCACATAAGCCTTGAGATTTTTCTATGGAACAACCTTGTTCGAAATCAGTTTCCCATTTAGGAGATTGAGACCAATTAGGATTAGTTCATTGGTTATAGTAACAAAATTAAGAAATCAATGGGGTTAGTAAACATTTAGGTATAATAAATATTAATAAATGATGTTCCATTAGATCCTCTAGGAAGCAATAAGTTTCTGGTATGATTTCAAAATGTTCTAAATACTTCATTCATATATCATTGAAGGGGATGATTCTGTATCTAAGTGGAAGTATCATACATGGTTTGAGCCCACAACAACTTTGATCAGCTATGCTCTTGCTCTGTCCTGGGAAGGCATACAAAAATCTGCATAGGCCTGCTTGGAGCGAGAGGAGGCATGACCTAACCAATGTAGATTACTTCCCCTCAAAAGGAGAACTATTTATTTCTCTCTAAATCAAACATCAGCTAAAATTCATGCTTCCAACATTCTATGAAACAAGCAACATATAAATATATTGATAGCATACACTTCTAAATAAATTTCTTATTCTAGACTCAGTACAACATAATTCCATATGATTTATGTGTTGTCCTTAAAGTATAGCTGCTAATACAACTATCTACCTTTCTTGAAGTGAGGTTTCTTATAATAGTTTAAAAAAACCAGCACTTGTTTACAATGCTGTACTTAACTTAGTATGTTCATGGATTTAAAGTCTTGAAAGCAGGTATTTCAGTTTTAAGATCTGTTCATTCACTTTCTATTCAAACCAGCAAGATTTTAAACTGAACCTTTCTTTCCAACAATTACTCATTTTGAAGCAAATTTAGTACAATTAATCTATTATTTAGGTTCTCTTATCTGCACTCCCCTAAATAATTAGGCATATTCATATTTAGACAGTAAACTATTTTGTAAGATACCTCCTTCTTCAGTTCTCTGTGCTTACATTCAGATAGCTACCTCATCAATACTGCTCCCTCCCACCAGGCTGAAGTTCTTGTAAGGCTAATTCTCAGACTCTGAATGCTTCAGTCCCTCCTAAAAGCTTCCGCAGAGCAATGCATTTACTGTCTTCAAAAGAACTCAATATTACAGCATCATGTAAGTATGAGCATAATATTTCAAAATCCAAGGTATGCAGATTATGTAGACAAAATAGTAAAGGTGCAAAATGATTTATTAAAAAATGTCTTCAGGTACAAAATAACTTCAGATGTAATTTAAGAAGGGTATTTTTTAACCATTTGTAGTCACTTCGCTGCTTTTAATGTTTTAACTCAAAGTATATTAGTGGTGTTTAAACAGTGAATTGTGTCAAAGAATGTGCCCTTTGCCTTCTTTCACGCTAGTCCAAAAAAGAAACCAGCTACTATAAATTGCTGCTTGAGATCTAAGAAATCAAGCTCATTGCAAAAACCACAAGTTTCTTTCTTCCAGAACACATGCTACTGCCTGAAAGCCATAATCTTGAAATAAAGTAGATATAAGAAGCAAAAAGTCAGAAGATTAGATTTTAACTTAACACTGGAATTTGAGTTTAAGACTGCTACAGATAAAGGGATCAACTCACATGGAGAAGGGGAACACCTGCCTCCTCTGTATGTGCGCTGTGCAGAGCATCCAAACACACATCATGTTTGCTAACAATGTTAACTTACTAGCTGTGTGACTGGTATGGCCTTCTGTGGAATTCCCCTTACTTCCAGGGAAGAGAGGTAAGGTAAGAGTAGTGCAGTTGAAGATTGCCCTGCCCCATCACCTCCACATAAGAAGAAGTAGAGGCAACCATTGAGGCAAAGTGATCCAAATGTCTTTATTTCATTGGGAATCCTCAGTTATCACATCCAAATCAAAATTCCAAGGTCAGGTCTACCTGTATAAGTAATAATAATAATAATAATAATAATAAGCTTTTATTTATATCCCGCCCTCCCCGCCGAGGCAGGCTCAGGGCGGCTGAATGACTTCAGCACTTTACAGTTCTCTTTCACTTTTATGTAGCAAATGGGTAAACGTACCTTTTCTCCCAGTACACATTCAAAATATCCAAAATACCCATCCATCTATACCAGTAATATGTAGACCATAAAGAGCTGGCGGTGGAGGAGAACCGTTCTAAAGTCATCTGTGCCTGTGGTTATCATCCTCTGGAAATTCCACATTTTAATCACTTGCTGAGATAAAGTAGTGTTCCCTTTTGTCCATCCTGAATCTACTACTCATCAGCTTCGTTAGATGCCCTTGAGTTCTAGTATTTGTTGAGAAAGAGTATCCAGTCCACTGTCTCTACCCCATACATAAATTTATAGTCTATTTTCTGAACTGCAAAGTCCCAGACTCTTTAGCCGTTCCTCATAGGAAAGGAACGGCCAACTTCTTAAACACCTTGGTTGTCTTCTACTATAATTTGTCCCATTCTGCAATGTCTTCTTTGAGATATAGTGACTAGGGATGTGCATTCGGTTCGGCCGAACCATATTTACAGCCGAATCACCACTGATTCGGCTGTATAAGGAATAGGCTGAAGCCGATCCCCATAGGCTTCATTACACGGCAGCCGAATACGGCTCGCCATATGCTTCCGAATAGCTATTCGGAAGTATACGGCTGTCAATTCAAAAGGCAGGAAAGTAGCTTCTGCAGCCTCAAAGGAGCTGCTTGCCTACTTTCCCGCCTTTAGTTGCCTTTTCCCGCCTCTCCCATAGCCTCCCTGGGATCAGGCGGGGGAGGGGGAAGAGGAGCCCCAGCAGCCAATCCAAAGCATGCATTTGCAAAATGCATTGCAAATGCATGCTTTGCAGGGCTTTTTAAGGAGTCTTCCTGGCTGGACTCCTCCATTGCTGCTGTGTTGGTTGGTGTGAGAGATTCTGCTGCTGCTGGCTGGCCCTTGGCTTCAGCTGCTGCCTGCTGCTCTCTCACTCAGCCTTATCAGACTTCCCTGGACTAGAGAAGACAAGGTAAGACAGTCTTGGGGTTCTTGTTTTTATTTATTGTTGGTAAAAGGACTTTTTAAGACTCAGAGTCCCTTTACTTATCCAGATTTGGGTGGTGGTGGGGTAGCTTATTTGGGGTTAGGGGTTTCTGCTTGGGGAGGGGGCCTGGGGGGGGGTTGCCAATTTGCCCATATCTTAATTTAGTGAGAGGACTTTTAAAAGTGCAGTGTCCTTTTACTTCTCCTGATTTGGGTGGCTTGGATTTCTTGGGGTTAGGGTGAAGGGGTTTTTTTTTTGGGGGGGGGGGGGTTGGCAAAGTTCCTGTATTGTTAAAAGTTGAGGTTTTTTACTGTTTTAAAAGTATTCAGTGTTTGATTTGTTGCTGCTGTGTTGTGCTGCTGCTGTTACTTTTATCTTCAGGTTATTGGGGGGGGGGTGCTGTTTGGCCTAATTTTCATTGTTTAAAAGGCCACTTTTGTCCCCCTTTTCCTGGTTCTGGTTTTAGGGGTGGGGGTGTTGTTGTTGACTGATTTGGCCCGAGCTTTCTTGTTGGTGAAAAGGCCACTTTTTTAACACCTGGCCTTTTGTGATTCTGCTGGTTTTGTTTTGGTTTTTTTAAATTACCTCTGGTTGGTGTGGGGGTTGGCGAGGGTGTGTGTGGGCTGTGTGGGCTGGGTCACTTTCTTGTTTTTATAGAGTAGATTGTGTGTTCTGTGGCAGGGAAGCTGGCACCTGGGTGAGAGACCCAGAGCCAGCAGGCTTGTTGTGGTTGGCCAGCTCTCCCCGTGTTCTTTGGGGCAGGGCTGGAGAGCTGGCATCTGTAGATTGTGTGTTCTGTGGCAGGGAAGCTGGCACCTGGGTGAGAGACCCAGAACCAGCAGGCTTGTTGTGGCTGGCCAGCTCTCCCCGTGTTGTTTGGGGGCAGGGCTGGAGAGCTGGCATCTGTAGATTGTGTGTTCTGTGGCAGGGAAGCTGGCACCTGGGTGAGAGACCCACAGCCAGCAGGCTTGTTGTGGTTGGCCAGCTCTCCCTGTGTTGTTTGGGGCAGGGCTGGAGAGCTGGCATCTGTAGATTGTGTGTTCTGTGGCAGGGAAGCTGGCACCTGGGTGAGAGACCCAAAACCAGCAGGCTTGTTGTGGTTGGCCAGCTCTCCTCGTGTTGTTTGGGGCAGGGCTGGAGAGCTGGCATCTGGGTTTGCTGCAGCCAGGTCTGCCTCAAACCCCCTGCCCCCCAGTAGCCTCTAATTATGCCCTATGTTGCCATTGATGTCAATGGCCCATAGGGTATAATGATGAAATAGGGGCACCCTCTTTGGGTGCCCCTGGAATGGGATCCCCTGGCCCAATCTTTTTGGGACTTGGGGGGGTTGGAGGGGAGAGTCCCCTGCAGGTCCCCTGCAAATTTGGGGGCTCTCCCTCAAACCCCCTCCCCTCCAGGCGGCTTCAAATATACCCTATTTGCCATTGATTTCAATGGCCCATAGGGTATAATGGGGCCGTATATTCGGAAATAGCCGCGCATCTACCGTATATGCGGCTATTCCGAATGCGGTATTCAGCAGTATACGGGGATTCCGAATTTCTTTTCCCCTTATACTTCCGAATCCATGTAATGCCGAATTTTTTTTTGCACACCCCTAATAGTGACCAGAACTGCATACACTCTTCCAGATGAGACTGCACTATTGACCTATACACGTGCATTATAATACTGACTGTTTTATTTTTTATCCCTAAGAAAACTGTCAATACATTCCAACTGTCTGCTTCCTTTTTACTAGTCTAAGAGAGACAGATAACTACTAGTGAATACTTGACACTATTTAATAGAATTCTTTAGACATTTTTACACATGGCCTGCATTTGTCTCACCAAAATATGTTTTAAGCAGAATTCACTGAAGTCAAGCTCTCACATCATAGCTGCCAATATATTTCTTAAAACATTCAAGTAAAAACAGGAGCTGTTAAAATGCACTGGCTCTTGCCCTCCAAGTGAAGTCATGCCAAGAACAATTGAAGCACAGTCCCAACTTCAGTGAATTTCAAAAATGAGAACAGTCCAAATTTGCACCTTTCACAAAATACAAGATAACTTTTTTCACCATTTACTACTGCGCGTGACAGATACAAGCTAAAATTTGATGCCAGTTGTATTAAAAAGCAGTCTTCTTTTTAGGCAGGTACACATTTAAAGGTACAAGTAGTAACAGCAAACATCTTCATTCCTATTTTATTCATCTAAAAGCTGCAAAGCAAACAGGAAGTAGTATCTGCTTACAGATATACAGCAAAAGATGATACTTCATTATGGTACTACTGCTTTGCAGAACTAACTGGCAAATGCACAACTATTTCAGTAATCTTAGCATTGTAGTTAATCTCTGAGGAATTTTTAAAATGCCTGAATGAATAAATCCCAATGTTTAACATTAGCCTATTTCTTCTACAGAGCTCACAAGTTACATTTCCATTGACCCCATCAACAGTGATAGTTACTACAGCTAAAAACTAACCTGCTTCATCATTATTTGTGGAACAATTTCACCTGCATTCTACAAGTATACTGTGCACTTTAGAGACAGGACATATCTCAAATATAGCACACTTAGAAAACCTAGGAAACAATATTCCAAAATTGCTCTGTCCTAGCAATTTCATGTCTAAGGAGGGAAAGGGGAAACAGAGATATAGGAATTGTATATGAACTATTCACTTTTTCAAGGCTAGCAAAGTTCTTAGCCACCTTGAGCCTGCTTTGGCAGGGAGGGCGGGATATAAATTTAAATAAATAAATAATAAAGACAGCCTCAGCAAACTCTCCCAGCGTCACTTCTCCTACTGCCATCAGATTGGGTTGACACCACCATAAAGGGCATAATATACTAAACGACTAATTCTTCCCCCTTTTGTCTTGAAATGTGTTTGCCTGAAATTAAATTTCAGGATCCTGAGAAATGTTCAGCTCACCAGAGGAGCAACTAAGCTATTTGGGAATAAGAAACAGCAGACCCATTTACCCACAGTCTCAAATAGGAAATGGCAGTCTGATCATTTCAGCCTAGAACTCAAGTCTAAAACCACAGATTTTTTTTTTTTTTCAAATTAAGAGCAGGGGTGATCTGGGAAGGCTAGCATTCCAAATCACATGTAACATTAAAAAACGCCTTACAATCTTAATCTCATCTCTTTTACCTACAAACATAGTAAAAACCTCTGGTTAGGCATTCTCCAAACAGAAGTTTATTGTGCTGTCTGTAGAGATACAGTTTATTAATTTGCTTTATTTATAGCAGGGGTGGGGAACCTCTGTCTCGAGGGCCGTTTACAGCCCTCAAGGTTACTTGGTGTGGCCCTTGTGGATTGCTGGACCGATCTGAGCCATGTGGCAACTTCCCTGGGGCCTAGCTGGCCAGTGAAGATTGTGGAGCCCAGCTGTGCTGTGCAGCAGCCTTCCCCAGGGCCAGGCAGGGATCACAGGGCCCAGATGTACTATGCGGAAGTCTCCCTGGGGCCTGGCTGGCCAGAAATGCTGCAGGGCCTGGAAAAGTTACTGTCACAGTTCAATTTGCACTTGATTATCCCAGATGGTGTGGCCTAATATGCTAATGAGTGTGTGACCTAATATGCTAATATTAGGGGATGTGGTCTAATTAGGCTTCCCAACCCTCCCGCCCTGGCGGGGGATCCCAGGATTTCCACCCTCTTCCCCCGCTCTCCCAAAAAATGGAAGCGGGGGGAGAGGGGGAAAACGGCACCGAGCCGGCGAGGCCGCCGCGCCGCCCCCTCCCTGCCCACCGCAGTTTCTCTTCCCCAGGCTGAGCCCATCTCGGAGGAGCAGCCAAGAGGCGGCAGCAGCGCAGGGGAGGGCGAGGCAGGCCAGGAGCATGGCAAGCCGCGAATCCAGGCCCTTCTAGGACCCGGACTTGCGGCTCGCCACGCTCCCGGCCCGCCTCCACCCCCCCCCCTCCGCTACCACCCCAGAGGCGGAGCGGGCGAGGCGGCAGCGGCGGCCTCTTCTCTGCTCGCCGTGGCTGCTCCTCCGGAGTAGCCACCGCGCCGCTGCCGCCTCTACTCTGCTCGCCGTGGCTACTCCTCCAAAATGGGCTCAGGCTGAGCGCATCTCAGCAGCCATGGCGAGCGGAGAAGAGGCGGCAGCTGCGGGGCGGCTCGCCACGCTCCCCGGTGCCGTTTCCCCCTCCCCCCTAGCTCCACCACAGTGTCTCCTGGCTCCACCCCCAAAGTCTCCTGGCTCCACCCCCAAAGTCCCCAGATATTTCTGGGGTTGGATTTGGCAACCCTAGGTCTAATATGCTACTAAGTTCCTGCTGGGCTTTTTCTACAAAAAAGCCCTGGACCTATGCATTTGCCTAAGGTGGCAGGCAGTGTATGTATGCCAGATTAGGCTCTCCTCACATGACATTAAATAGAAAACCAATTATTTGCATTAATTTTGCTGGCCTGAATCATTCTCCCTCGGCGGAGCACTATTTTTAAGTTGATAATTTTTTATGGCCCGCAAATGATGTTATAATGGCCCTTGGCAAAAAAAAGGTTCCCCACCCCTGATTTATAGTATGCCTTCTTGCTGATACTCAAGTGGATTACAGGGTAACAACTATCTAACCAATGAACCATGCAATAGGACTAAGATTACAGAATTGGAGAACAATGTGAACAACAAACTATTTAAGGCAAGATCTACTATAAACAATAAAGGTAAAGGTAGTCCCCTGCACAAGCACCAGTTGTTTTCAACTCTGGGGTGACGCTTCTTTCACAAAGTTTTCACGGCAGACTTCCTGGCAACAGTGGTTCCCCAGGAGGAAATGGCTGGGTGGAGGGTGGAGTCTTTGACATTGTACTTGTCTGAGGTTGCACCCATCCTCAAACCCTACCCTCTCCAGGCTCCACCCCTCAAATCCCCAGAAATTTGCCAACCTGGAGTTTGCAACTGCTAAGTCACACTGGCTGACATTGGGGGCTGCTGCTGAACGGGAGAAAGCAACCAGGTCTAGTTAAGTCATGCCAGCCAGGTGGCATCAAGTCACCCAGAAGATGCTGCCAGGCCTAGGGTAGCCAATCTCCAGGAGGAGCCTGAAGATCTCCTGGAATCACAACTGAACTCCAGACAACAGATCTCTCTCCCCGTCCTGGAAAAAATAACTGCTTTGCAGGGTGGACTGTATGCCATTCTATTCACCTGAAGCCTCTCTCTTTACTAAAAGAAGCAGCCTTAGTTGCCTAATAACAACCTTTGGCTACGGGCAAGGCTGACAGAAGGTGGAGAGACAGTAAAGAGACGGCAGCCATGGCCTCTGAGGAAATGCTCCCAGTGAGGCCAGGCTTTGCTGCCAAGTCACATTATGGAGGCAGTGGCTCCCTGGCTATTTCTGCAACCTTTGGAGGCTGTGTGTGCTGGGAGGCCATCTGTGTGGGTCGTTGATGAGGTGGCAGAGATCTGTTGCCAATGACGCCTTTCGTAAGGCCAGCTGACAGAAAGGACGCAGAAAAGAGTTGGAGATGTGTCTGTCTCTGAGGTAAGAGTGTTTTGGCAGTTTGTTCAACGCTCCTGGGCCTGCAATAGGCAGGGGAGTCAGCAAATGGGAGGCCAGAGACGCTGACTGAGTCATGATGGGCCAATGGTTTATGGAATGCATAGAATGCACCCCTAAGTCAAATAGGAATGCACATTTCCACAAATGAGGGCATGTATAGCATAAAAAGTGATAGTACTGTATGCTTGAATAAGAACATATACTGTTTTAAGCATTTAGATTATTATTATGATATGAATGTATGCTAAAAATTATTCACATATGGTTCCCATAAATTATAGCACTGACAACTTTATGAGTTGTTATGTAATTGCAATATTGGTATACAGATGTCCTAATCAGACATAGGAATGCAAAAGTGCAATACATGACGGCATATAAGGTGTTTAAGGTGATAGTACTGTATGTTTTATTAAGAATATATGCTGTTTTATATACTTTGAGAAATGTTCTTATCACAGGCAAGAGTTAGTATGTACTATTATAAAGTGTATGCATTTTAAGATTTTTCCCCCTCTATGTTGTAAGACCAGTCTGACATGCTCCTATGCATGGCTTTGCAGGCCATGACTACTGTCCCTTTGATTACAAACACTTGCGTGTTGGAGAGAGCTATTTAGGGCTCTGTATCAACAGAAAGATAGTGCTATTTAAAATGGATTATGGTCCCAAGCAGGGAGAGGTTCCAGAATTGCATATAGCAACTGTAACTGACCATCCCATTGATTGATATCAGCATTAATGCCAACTGTATTGTGATAGTAATTAGGACTGCAAAAACATCTGTTCTAGTCAAGGTTATCCTGCGACATAGTCATAGTCACTAAGAGAAGTCATAGTCACTAAGAGAAACTTACAGAGGCATACAGAGAGTTGTTGTGACTATTATTTACTTGCGCTGCACTGGGCAGAAATATATCAGAACATATATCTGCAGGGCCTGTAAGACAGAGATGTTCTGCCAGGCCTATGGTTGATGACAGCAATGGCCTATCATCGAGCCTGGCCTCCTTATCTTCCCCCTCCCAAGAGAAGAGTATAAATTGGGTATAACTGCCATCTGAACCATTTTAATTTATATTGTTGCTGTTTTAGCAGTTTTAAATGTCAGTTGTTTTAATCAAATTTCACTTACTGATTAATTATATGTATTTACTGAGTGTTGTGCACTGCCCTAAGCCCACTGGAGGAGGGCAGTCTATAAATTTAATAAATGACAATGGAAAATAACACTATCACCAGAGTCTTCCATTTTTTCAACTGAAGGGCTATGTTTATATCCAAATGCTGACTCTCAGACAAGTAAGTCAGCCTACAAGTTAGTCTGTTACTACTTTAATTATCAACATATGCTGAGGTTCAAAGTTTAATATTTGTTTGAATAAATTACACAAAGGCAGACTACATTCCTACCACAAAAATAAGAATTGAAATAATTATCAAGGATTATTCAGCTGTATCCCCATCTCCAGAAAAGAACATTTTCATTAATATCTCCCTGCAATGTATAACACAATACAGGTTTTAATGTTAATAACAGGATTTAACAGAAGCAAAAGCTGTGGACTGCATAGGGTTGCCAAGTCCAATTGAAGAAACATCTGAGGACTTTAGGGGTGGAGCCAGGAGGCTTTGGGGGTGGAGCCAGGAGACATTGGGGGCGGAGCCAGGAACAAGGGTATGACAAGCATAATTTAACTCCAAGGGAGTTCTGGCCATAACATTTAAAGGGACAGCACACCTTTTTAAATGTCTTCCTTACATAGGAAATAATGAAGGATAGGGGCACCTTCTTTTGGGGCTTACAGAATTGGACTCCTGGTCCAATCATTTTGAAACTTGGGGGGTACTTTGGGGAGAGGCACTAGATACTATACTGAAAATTTGGTGCCTCTACCTCAAAAAACAGCTCCCCCAGAGCCCCCGAAACCTCCAGATCAATTCCCCATTATATCCTATGAGAATCGATCTCCACATAGGGAATAATGAAGTGCTCAGCAGAAATCCCCCCCCCCCCCGTTTCTGGCGACTGAAGTGAGGGATTGGCCTTTCTACTCATGAGTTGCAGCCATCTTCTTCCAAATAACACAGACACCCCATCCCAAAAGGAAGCCTTTCCAATCAGAGACTGGAGCCTCTGGAGGGGAAAAATCATGTGGTGCCTTTGGGGGCGGGGCTTCCCCCCGCCAGCCAGCTGACTGGGGGCGGGAAGGGGCCTGGGAAAGCGGAAGAACCCCCACTGGGACCTGGGGATTGGCAAGCCTAGGACTGCTTCCTTTTAAACATATATATAAGCCTTCACTGAAAGCTGGCACAAGTCTTTTTCAGTACTGAAACCTCTATGCAGAAACTAGGCTTATAAATTATTTGTGACACTGCCAAAATTTCCTTGAGCAATGTGGAACGTTTTCTTAAAGGCAAGAGTCAGTGTGCTCTGAATTCCCTTTGGCCGTAATGAAGAAATGTTATGACTTGTCTTCACAGGTGCTCTGTGCTTGCCTATGAGAAAATAGCACTTCCAAAAAAAAATCAGGCCACAAATGCTTTAATTCAAATCATTAAAGCCTGGCATTCTTCTTGGTTCAAGATATGAATATCAGTGCAGGTAGCTTGTTATAGCCCATAATCAGAGAAAGTATTTTTATACTGGCTGTTCTGACTCAACAGCACAATTTCAAGGTTAAGGATAATAGCCTTTGCTTAACTACAGCAAAAAAACCCTAAGAGGTAGTATGTTATTATTAATTTTAAAAACATTATTCCTAAATACATTAGTAGATTGTAATAACAAAAGAACAGAAAGTTCTCTCCTGTCTAAAAGAGTAAAAAATGTTGTGGCATTTTGTATGAAGCAGAAGCTACTTTATCAGATGCTCTAACCAATGAGAACTCACGCCCGCAGAAGCTCATTATTTACTTATTTATAGTCCTCCTTTCTCACTGGGACTCAAGGCGGAATACATTTTATGCTACAATATAATTGATAGCCTAAAAAGGTTCCATAGACCTGTTCATTTTTCTTATTACCTATATTAAGCATCTACTTCTCTCTGTTGTAAGAAAATAAACTACGTTTGTGGTTGATATGACTCTTCCACTACCTATTCTAGCCAGAAAACATGGCTGAGGAGGTGGACAGCAGCAGAGCTATTTGTAAGACATGGCAGACTGTCATATAGTGTGTCGCATTAGCACTAGAGAGATCTTGGTTCAACTTCCTACTTATCAGAAAAAACTTATTAATATGGGCAGATCATTGTATTTCAGCCTAATTTGCCTCAAAACAGTAAAGATAAAATGGAGAAAAGGACAACAATATACATCAACTTGAACTCATTGAAGGAAGGATAAGATAAAAATGCAGTCAGTACTGACACATAACTTTAATGAAGATTCTTCAGTCCTAATCTCACTAAATGCCACAATATATTTTATTATTTATTTAAAATATTTAGTAGCTGGCCTGTCTATCTTATAGGAACGGAAAGCTGCTTACAATATAAAAATACAGTAAAATTTAACTTTTTGAAATGTTTTACTTGGAATTTTGATTGTATATTGTCTTATCAGTTGTACATTGCCCAGAGCCTGGCATTGGCCAGGATGAGTGCTCAAGCAAGTCATAATAACAACAACACAGTCATGAATAAAACTGTCTTCAGCTTCCTCCTAAGGATCAAGAACGAGGGGGCCAGCCACAACTTTCCAAGGAGGTTATTCCGTAAATGTGGGGCTGCCACTAAAAATAAGCTAGGGGTACTCAAATTGCCATTACATACACAAAAAATAAAACTTGACACCTACTAACATATTTTATTTCAGTTTTTGGAGTCAGAATTCACTTCATCAGATCCATATAGTGTACATTAATTAGACCAGCCTAACAGTTCTACATTTGATACATCTGATGAAGTATGTTCTAATTCACAAAAGCTGATGCTGAAATAAAATTTGTTAAGTCTCTAAGGTACCACTAGATTCCTCTTTTACTTTGCTTACATATACCCATCTGGAAATGCCATAGCACAGACTCTCTAAAAGAAAAAAATAAATATTTTACCTTCCCTAAACAGAAACAAGAACAGCTAAGACATAATGAAGACGAACAAGCTAGTATTGTTCACTTTCATCTCAGATTAAAGACCCAGGAGATCAGTGGCACAAGGAGTGAAGAAGGGCTGCATGAACCCATGATGGATGGGCTTGAGGAATTGCCAATGGCTTCCCATACTGTCACTCAGCATAAATTTGAGGGGCATAATGGCCAATAAATATGCACACTCAATCTTGAGCAGATGAGAAAACAGTTCATTGGTTGGTGTGACAAGCTGGGGTGGCAGGAGTGGGCAATGATATGTTTTGGGCAGGAAAATCCCCATTCAGTTCCAGTGCCACTACCTTCACAATGACTGCAACAGCCACATCGGCAGAAGAGAATGGACAGTTCTAGTGGTGATGGGGTGGAGGAATCCTTGAGGAGTAGCTACTGAGCAGTAGCAGTAGTAGGTGACACTGGTGGATCTTCTGTAGACAACGACCATGCCACTTCAGTTAGCCATGGTTAGTGTTGCACAAAAGACAAAGGCAACAGTAAACCACTTCTGACAATCTCTTGACCTCAAAAACATTATGATGAGACAATCCAAAATGAAAAAAAGACGTAGTGGTGGAAGTCAGAAACCCCAGGTTGGATGGCACTCAATCAGCTACTGGGGAAGAGTGGAAAATACGTACGAGCAGCACTATTCTTAATAATTGGAACTGGATTGAAAGCTGCAACCAGACCGCTGCTTCCATCCACTTTTGGAATGAATCCTTCCTCAGGCAGCTCACCAAAAAATAAAGTATTTCAATTGGCACTGCTCTGTATCTCCAATGGATCTAGCATGGCTCCATAGGAGCTGACTGTGGTATAGACCATGAATTTTTAATTATGAAAATTAGAACAAAGTTGAAGAAAAACACGAAAACTAATAGTGCCAAAACACTATTCCTGAAGAGTTCAAAGCCCATGTAAAGAATAGAATTGCATTATAAGTTCAAGTGCATGTGAACCAGAATAGCTGTGGGTTCAAAGCAAATATATTATCAAGGAAGACTATTTCTGTAGCCAAAAGAAATTAAAAGTCTAGATGGATGACTGATGAAACCCTTAAAATTGATAAAGATATATGAGAAGCAAAAGCCAAAGGTGACAGAAATAGAATCAGGAGTCTAAGTGCAGCGTTCTAGTGACGTTCACAAGGAGGCAAAGAGAACTATTATAACAACCAGCATAAAGAAATAAAAAAGAACAAGAGATCTGTCCCTCAAGAACCAATAAATCAAAATGAAAACAATGAAACTTGAAAGGGCTACTGATGAAAATTAAAGCAGAAAGTGCCAAAAGCAGAATAACAGCTGAACATCAAGACAAAAGTAATGACTACTGAGGGTGACGATGGAGAAACCAAAATTGTTCAAGATTGTCTCTTGGCTCCATCATCAACTGAAATGGAGAGTACAACCAAAAAATCAGAAAGATTCATACTGAGAAAGACAATCATGAAGGAGCTAGAAAACGTTCTTGTGTAAGAATATATCACTGGTAACCAAGACCAAGATAATTCATATTATAGTATTTCCCATTACTATACATGGGTATGAAAGTTGGACAATGTAAAAAAAAAAAACCAGACAGAAAGTGGATTCATTTGAAATGTGGTTCACAGGGCCAATCCATGAATGACAATGACATTTTAAAGTAATTTAAAATTGCTGCAAGGTCCATTGCAGGCTGAGGTACTCTGGTCTCCCCCAGCATGCTTTTTCAAGAGCCAAAAAGGCTGCACACACCCATGACAAGGCAAAGAGGCAGAAACAAAAGTGCCTCCGTCTGCTGTGCAACAAGGTTTGCAGCTTTTAAAAATGGCAACCAAATTCATGGATCATTTGCAGTTTGGTCCTTGGTAGCACTCACTGGGCATTGAAACTCCAATTATGTACACACAGTACAATAAGATTAAAAAGAATATCCTACCAAATATGTCTTTCTGCAATAAATATCTATTTGATGTAGTTACCCAAAGGAGATATTCATTCAATAATATGCTTACAATTGATACTTAATTTTATTCTAGTGTCACACATTGGAATTCATTTCATTTATGCATTAGAGCAACTAAAGTTTAATATTTCCTCTAGAATGCTGAATACCACTCTTTAAACAGCTTAATTCCACTCCCATAAGAATGCCTCTATTTAAAAGTTGTCCAGTTTGTTCATGCACAAAGCCAGATGCCACCACACATTCAAGTATGGGGAAGTGTAAAATGCTGATTTTTTATTTTTAATATGGTTTTTTATGTGCTTGTTTGTATCCCACCCTCCCCACCAAAGGCAGGCTCAGGGCGTCTCACAGATTAGGGGTCAAGCAATCACACTGACATGACCAGACAAGATAAAACAGCAATACAAACACAAAAACATAAGAGCAATTACTAAAAACATTTTTTAAAAGTATGGGGAGGTATTCATTTTAGATTTGACATTCCAGAAGGCACAGCACAGGTGATACATTGTTTTTATAGTAAATAAGAGGTAAAAATAATTCCTCTTCTTAAAAGGTTTGCCACCTGTTTCACCACGAGAGGTATCCATAACATGCTCAGCCACTTATTTTTGTTTCTCATCGGAGTTGTTTCTCATAGCAAATGTCTTCCCTAGGATTTTTGTTCTTCCACCTCCCCTAAGTACTTCTAAGCCCATTCCTTGCCTGCCCACCTGCTCCTCCAACCTTATTCCAAAAATGTCTTTGCTATTGATATAGAATCATTTTTACTGACAGAAAAATCAGCATAATCAGGCTTGCCAACAGCACTGATCTATGTGAGAAAATAAAAGGTGGGCAGGTCTGCCATCTGGCAAGCTCAGTTCAAGCAGGGATGGCATCCAAAGATGGGGATTTTGAGGATGAGAAGCTTGAGCCAAGTTAGAGTAATTTTGCACTGCTAAAATATCTAATACATTTGACCTGTTGATTCACTAACAGCAGGAGCTAGCAATGGGAACAAGTAGTCATCCATGTGATTCAAAACAAAAATTTTATCTCGGGACAGCTGCATTTTGGCACAGTACAGGGATAGGAATTATACTTCTAATGGAATTTGTGCAGGAAAGAACTGAAGGTAAAGAGAAGCAAAGGCAAGCACAAAATTTAATTCCTCCATTATTGATAAAGATTGTATCACATTTCTTCTCTCATTGTACAAGAGTCCTATGGAAGCATAACTATATCAAGCAAAACAGGAGCCTTATAGAGCTTCTAAGACTAAATACACTGTCTTTCAAAATAAGCTTTCACAAGTCAGATCCATGATTCAGATTTGATAAATGAAGCATCTAATCATTTTGCAGACATGTAAACAACCAAAGTTACAAATAAGCTGGAAATGGGGAGCTGAAGCTGAGTGAGATCTTGTAAATCATTCAGATATGAACCCCTGCTAAGGGCATTTGAATGGATGGGATTATTATACATACTGAATGCAGAGAAAGGCCAAAGATCACAGTCT
The DNA here is from genome assembly GCF_032191835.1 of Heteronotia binoei. Lineage (NCBI taxonomy): Eukaryota > Metazoa > Chordata > Lepidosauria > Squamata > Gekkonidae > Heteronotia > Heteronotia binoei. The sequence goes on along the minus strand of NC_083227.1, from coordinate 86,438,324 downwards.
CTTGCAGGGTACAGATAAAACAAGATCCAGATACAATTAAATACATTCAATGGAAGTACAAGGTGAAAAGCTTCATGCAAAATACAAATCTAATTAAGGAAAACACAGCGACCATGTATTGGTTCAATGAAACTATCTGGAACCTGTTTTTGTGTTTGTATTGCTGTTTTATCTTGTCTGGTCATGTCAATGTGATATGTTTAGTCAAGATATTTAAGAGCCATAATGAGTTAGAAGTCCCAAGTCTTGAGGGTGAAAAGCGCTAAGTTTAGCTAAGATATTTAACAGTTATAGTGAGCTAGCATTCCCAAGTACTGTTTAGTGTTGGGGGTGGGATGTGGGTTGTAAAAATTAATTAAGGAGTTTGATACTAGTTGAGAAGTTTAATGTTGGAATTTCCACCTGATGTTCTTTGTTGAAGAATTGTAACTTTTCTTGGCGAGCAGACCTCCCTGCATTATCCACTAGAATATGGTGTATCACAGGGAGCTATTCTCTCGCCAATGATGTTTAACATCTACATGCGCCCCCTTGCCCAGATTGCCAGAGGTTTTGGGCTGGGTTGTCACCAGTATGCAGATACCCAGTTCTATCTGATGATGGATGGCCAGTCAGACTTTGCCCCAGACCATCTAACCAGGGCACTGGAAACAGTGGCTGGTTGGCTACAACTGAGTTGACTGAAGCTTAATCCAACTGAGACGGAGGTCCTGTTCATGAGTCGCAGGGGGCAAGACTGGGCATCCAGCTGGGCACCCTGGATGGCACACCTCTTGTGCCAGCTTAGAAGGTGAGGAGTCTGGGTATGATACTGGATGCCACCCTTTCTATAGAGGCCCAGGTCACAGCTGTTGCACGATCTGCTTTCTACCATCTTCAGAAGGCCAAACAACTAGCACCCTATCTGACTCCTCAGGACTTAGCTACAGTGATCCATGCAACAGTCACTTCCAGGTTGGACTACTGTAACTCGCTCTACGCAGGCTTGCCCTTGGGACTGATTCGGAAACTCCAGCTGGTGCAGAATGCAGCAGCATGATTGCTTATTGAATTGCCTTTATGGGCAAGCAGTCAGCCAATGCTGCGCAGTCTGCACCGGCTACCTATTGAGTACTGGATCTGCTTCAAGGTTTTAGTATTGGCGTTTAAAGCCTTGCACAGCCTGGGATCAGTATACCTGCGGGACCGTCTCTCCCTATATGAGCCCTGAAGGTCATTGCGATCTGCTGGCCAACATCTTTTGACCATCCCTGGCCCCGAACTGGTGGAATCAGCTCCCTACAGAGATTCGGGCCCTTCCGGATTTGTTACTATTCCGGAGGGCCTGTAAAACGGAGCTGTTCCGCCAGGTCTATGGTTGAGGCAAGTGGACATCCTCACCTTACTACACCATCCAACTGGCCTCCCAGCAATGACTGCGACTTCATTTGGGGCCAATACTGTTGACATCTTGGGGCAACTTAGGCTGCCCATGATAATTACGCCTCAAGTGCTTATACCATCCATGCCGTCTTAAATGATTGAATTAATGTATTGGTTTAACTGTTTTAACTATTTTGATGTTTTATTGTTGGTTTTAATGTTTTAGCTTGTTGGAATCCGCCCTGAGCCCTTCACGGGAAAGGGTGGGCTATAAATATACAAAATAAAAATAAATAAAATAAATCCTCTGTACAAAGATTGAAGTGGTCTCCCACTGGTTTATGACTTTTGTCACTGTTAATGTCAGACCCATTTATTCTGAAACAGAAGAACACTGCTGGCACATGGGGAGTTGAAGCAGAGGAGACTTGTTGTAAATCATTCAGAAATGAACCCCTGTTAAAAGCATTGGATGGCAAATATCACACTGCTGAAGGAAGAGCAAGCAGATGACACCTAGATGGTAAGATGCTATATTAGGTCCTGAAATTATATTGCCTGGCTGCATGGAGTGATAAAGCTGACATCTTGACTTGCTGCAGAGCTTGGTATACAGTTGTGTGTACCAATTTCAGTTAGGTGGCCCACCACTGCTGGTAAGAATTTGTTTTAGTTGGGGAGCGGGTGCTTGTAACCAAGAAAAGGCCTGTTATCCAGTGTGTGAGAGAAATACCATTATCCAGGATGGGCATACTGAGGATGTGTTGGACTGGTTTGACCAGAGAGCTAGATCTGACAACTGGTGATGTTCTATAAATGAAGAACACACAAGCAAACACTCTGCACTAGACATTTTCTACTCTACAACTACTACACATATCTATCTGTTTGCAGCTATCAACCTGAGCAAATCATATATTTCACTGTTTACAGCCAAACACGGTGTTAAAGCTGCATTTCCTCCAGGTCCTTGGACAGAGACATAGCACGTGAAGGATTTGTAACAGGTATTATTGAAATTACAATATACACAAAGTGAAGTGAAGAAACACATCTACAACACCACACTGATACCCAGAAATATCTTCGTATGAAACAGGCCCCAAACTGAAAAGAACAGAACACTATCTAAAGATTAGTAAGTAGTGCAAGTATGTTTTTCATATTAGTTCATATTGTCTTATAAAATAGCTTCTTCTAACACAAAAATGATAGAAAAGCATCAACCTCATCACCAACTGTCAACAAAATCACTAAATGCACTTTTGCTAATCTCAATATTAAGAATGAAAATTAGATTTAAACTAGTGTCTTTGAAATAAAAGTGATCAAGTCAATTGCATGAATTTCAGTTTCTACAAAATTTTACTGTAATGAACATTTGTTCCACTGGACAATTTGTTCTTGGTAGAAACAAAGCAAAATTCTGTTGCAGTAATTGCTTTGCACATATTTAAACCCCCAAATGTTTCAGCAGCTATTAAAGAAAATAATAACATTTGAAAGGCATAGTTTCCAAAAGCGTTATGGGGACAAAATGTGCCTGCTCAACCAGAAGACTGGCTATTTTAAGATCAGTGTCATGTAAGGGTTAGAGTGCTAGATTAACAGCAAGGAGATCCAAGTTCAAATTTCACTTACTTGAGCCAGTCATTCTCTCTACCCCACAGAGTAGCTGTGAGAATTGTACAAGGAAGGGGCGATTCATGTATGCCACCTGGATGAGGGTCAGGATTTAAAAATGTGTTTAGTACAGCTACCTTATTCTCATCTACTAGGCCACGGTCACACTCACCATAAAATCCATCCCTAACTCATCGCTATTATACCCCGCAGCTTTTTTACAACGAATTTCCTGATCAGACATCCCTCCATCCTTCAGTTCTAAGCAGCATTGGTCCCGTCGTTGATTGATCAGAGGTCTCATCCGGACCTAATTTTTTGAGATGGCATTCCACACTCATGCAAGCGCAGTACCATGGGATATCATGCTTGGCTTAAAAAAAAAGTGCCAGCAAAGGTGGGCTATCTGCCCCCCCCCCCAATTTAAACACCTGGCCAGGGAGGGGAAGCCCGGAATTTCTCTTTGCTGTCTCTCCGCCTGGCAGGAAGACAGCAAAGGTGGGTGATCTCCCCCCCCTCCATTTAAACACCCTGCGGTGGTGTTTAAATGGGGGGGGAGCATGACAACTCTCTTTGCTATCTCTCCACCTGGCGGGGAGATGGCAAAGGTGGGTCATCTTCCTCCCCCTCCATTTAAACACCCCACTGGGGTGTTTAAATGGGGGGGAGCACGGGAGCTCTCTTTGCCGTCTCTCCGCCTGGCGGGGAGAAGGCAAAGGTGGGCAATCTGCCTTTTCCTCACATTTAAATACCCCACCTGGGTGTTTAAAGGAGCGGGTGGGAAGCCACTGGGGTGTTTAAATGGGGGGGGGAGCACTGGGGTGTTTAAATGGGGGGGAGCACGGGAGCTCTCTTTGCCGTCTCTCTGCCTGGCAGGGAGAAGGCAAAGGTGGGCAATCTGCCTTTTCCTCACATTTAAACACCCCACCTGGGTGTTTAAATGGGAGGGTGGGAAGCCTGGGAACTGCCTTTGCCATCTCCCTGCCTGGCAGGGAGACAGCAAAGGTGGGTGATCTGCCTCCCCCCCCCCTCATTTAGGCAAGGTCCCCCGTGGTGTTTAAATGGGGGGGGGGAGCATGGCAACTCTCTTTGCTGTCTCTCCACCTGGGGAGACGGCAAAGGTGGGTCATCTTCCTCCCCCTCCATTTAAACACCCCACTGGGGTGTTTAAATGGGGGGGAGCACGGGCAGCACCAGTCATTTTTGACTCTGGGGTGACGCTGCTTTCACAAAGTTTTCACGGCAGACCTTTTACGGGGTGGTTTGCCATTGCCTTCCCCGGTCATTACACTCCCCCCCCCCCCAGCAAGCTAGGTACTCATTTTACTGACGTCGGAAGGTTGGAAGGCTGAGTCAACAATTGCTGGTGCAATGATATCATTTGGAGTGGGCTCTCGCAGGGAAGCGGATGTGCGCTTGCGACGAGTCGGCTACAATGGAGCGTTCAAACATAGAAAGTATGTGCGGGAGTCTTTGGAAGCATTCTTGGTCCGGATTTAATGTACTATCAAAAAAGTCCGTGTCCCAGTCGTGGCAGTGCGGGACATGAACCAGCCAACGACCATTGCCAGATGCTGATGTTTGGACAACCACATAAAATCCGACATGCATCTGGCTTTCGTCTATGCCCATCTCGTCAGTTTATGTGCATCTGACCTCAGCCCTAATCTATCAAATATAGATTGGAATCATCCTCATCATCATCCATACATGAACTCTAATGGGGGGGGGGATGTCCCAACCTGCACAGGTGGATTGAGGACTCAAATAGATATAGATATAGATATAGATGAATTTATTGTCATTGTTCTCAACAAAAAGAGAGCAACGAAATGAGGTGCTCTTCCACAAACATACCAACACATCAAACACACATATTCATAAACCATTTAAATACATCTGAAACCATTAAACCATTTAAACCATTAAAACCATTTAAATACATCTAAAACGGATAAACATTCTCCATTAAAACCATTAAAACCATTAAATAAACATTCATAAAACCATTAAACATTCATAAAACCATTTAAACCATTTAAACCATTAAATACATCTAAAACAGATAATCCTTCATAACCCTGCATTTAACCTAACCACAGCACTTGGATAGAAACTGTCCTTAAATCTGTTTGTCCTAGCCTTCAACATTCTATATCGTCTACCTGACGGTAAGATCTCAAAAAGCAAATGGCCCAGATGTGTATGGTCCCTTAGGATCATTTGTATCTTCCTTTTACATGCCATGTAATCTAATGGATAAGCAAGTTTGTACTTCAATAATCTGACATTTTAGTTCCCTAGGAACTCTAGGAGGGGGATGCCATCAGGACCTGGAGATATATTGGTTTTAAAATAGTGTCTGTGGCCTAGGTACATGCCCTACACTTTCCACAGTGAACACAGATATAAAGAATTCATTTAGCTTCTCTTACATTTCCTCATCTTTCTTTAGCAATTTGTTCATTCCTTAGTCATTATGAGGTCCAGTTGCTTCTCTAGCATATTTCCTGCTCTGTATATGTTTAAAGAAATGCTTGTTGTTTATTTTGAAGTTTTTGGCCATCCGCTTCTCAAATTCCCTTTCTACATGCCTAATGATTAACTTAACACTTATTTTACCAGACCACTTGCCCCTTCTTTTCTCTTCATTGGGGCAAACTGCCTACTTTTTAAAATAAGCTTTTAATGGCTTCCTTCTTGGGTTGTTTTGTTAGCCATGCAGGCATTTTTTTAGACTTGTCAGTACCTTTCCTGACCTGGAGAACAAATGCTATCTGGGCTTCGATTAGCATGGTTTTAAATAACTTCTAAGCATCCTCTAGGGATTTGTCTCTCTTGTGTTTCCCTTTCAGTTCCCTTTTAACTATTCCCTCATTTTTATACAGTTCACTCTTTTTTAAATCAAATGTTTTTAACTTTAGGGATAATTTTCTGTTGACAAGAATGCTGAACTTAATAGCACTATGATCACTGCTCCCAATTGTTACAACAACATCGACATCTCTCACAAGCCCCTACCAGAACCAAATCCAAGATTACTACTCTCGTTGGCTCTTTGATAGACTGTTCCAGTGCAATCATTTATTATGTTTAAGAATTTCATTTCTAGAGCATAATCTGAGCACATTTACCCAGTCAATATAAGGGTAGTGGACATCTTCCAGTATCATAACATTATCAACTTAAGTCACCTGTCCTATTTTCGTCTCTATCTCAACATCAACCTTAAGAGTCTGATCAACCTTAAGATTCTGATATGGGCAATAGTGCAACCCCACTTTTAAGAAACCTTTAGGGTCCAGTATTTCCAGCCATATTGCTTCTGCTGGGAAATTCATTCCCTTAATGTTTTCCAACTTGATTCTATGGCCTTTTTTATGTACAATGCAACACCTACCCCAACAATGGATTTATATCCCGCCCTCCACTCCAAAGAGTCTCAAAGCGGCTCACAATCTCCTTTACCTTCCTCCCCCACAACAGACACCCTGTGAGGTGGGTGGGGCTAGAGAGGGCTCTCACAGCAGCTGCCCTTTCAAGGACAACCTCTGCCAGAGCTATGACTGACCCAAGGCCATGCTAGCAGGTGCAAGTGGAGGAGTGGGGAATCAAACCCGGTTCTCCCAGATAAGAGTCCGCACACTTAACCACTACACCAAACTGGCTCTCCAAATATGAGTGCTGACCTATTTGATAAGTTCACATATCTGTGGAGGAGGAGCATTTATTCACTGACAGGTTGCAAGCAACAAGAGATGGGTATGCATGGTACTAGTTGTGGGGTGCTGACAGGATTTCAGTTTCAGTCCTGTCAGGAAGCATTGATTTTAAAATGACATACATATCCATAGGAAAGATCTGAAACTCCTGGCCTGTGTGTCCTCAGCCACACCATCAAACTATAAATACACCTTTTGATTATGTTATGTAATACTGTATAGACAGCAACCTGAACAAGATTTTGCTTATAACTGTATCGGTTGGCAGGGCTGGATCTTGGGGTGGGGGTGGTGGGCAGAGGGGGGTGCTTGCCCCGGGCGCTGACTGCGGGGGGGCACCAAATTGGGTAGGGAGTCCATTGTATTCTATGGGACCATAAGACAGAATGGCCCATAAGGGGGCACCATTTTTTAATTCCCCCCCCCCTCAAAAAACATGTAGAGCCAGTCCTGTCTGTTGGGGAAGATCTATTTGTAAACAAATCTGTTAACCTACTGTACACAGGGCCTTTCTTCATCATATGTGAATGATTCTTCTGTTCTCTGGGCATATAAATCTGAGCCGTGCAGGTGAATCTACATTGCCCCTACCATCTACATTGCTACCCATTCCCTCAAAAACACTGAGCAAAGGGAAAAGCCTCCTAGCTCCCAGACTATGTCCACAGTAAGCTCCTTGAATCTGGGGATCAGGACAATCCACCAATCCTGTTCACATGGAGGGAATGATATCCTCAGCCCCAGATCAATTGATTCCTTGGGCAAGGGAGTATGTCCATACATTCTAACTAAATTAATCTCTTCAGTGATCAGAAAGAAATAGAGAGGAAGTACTTTGGTAAAAATCATTCCTAGGGCACTCACACAGTAGAAATAATGCGTCAGCAATTGAAACCATGTCAGCAAACCACGGCTGGCAACCCAGCAGACCATTCAGTGAGCATGAACAACCCTTTGCTCCAGCAACACAGACCTAAAAATAGTATAGCAACAATACTCCTCCTAACACACAAGGAAGGGATGATACCCCTTCAGGAGCCTCTGAAATCACTACAGTCTCTAATACAATTTGCAAAGCATGCTCACAAATTATTTAAAATGTGTCCCAATACCACAAACCACAGGAAGTCCATTATAAGACATTGAAATGAAAGAAAGACATTCAGCATGAAGTCACATTTATTTTTATACATTTGTTCATTGTTTTGATTGATTGCTTACTCTATCACAACAGGAAAAGGGGCTGAACAAACCATTATTAGACTATCGCTTTCCTGTACCACATGGAATCATGAAAAACAATTTCAAATGCAGCTAGTACTAGCCCAAAACAAAGAAACGAATGGAAGTATTCTCCTTTGTAGAAGATAGCCTATAAGCTGATTCTTATATATTTTCTTGGCTTGTGAAATCTGGTTAAGTTTGTTTGCATCACTAAACCACTTTGAAAGTTTACTGTAAAGTCAAACATGGAAAAAAATTGTTGTATTAAAACACAAACTGCCCTGATCTGGATAGCCCAGGCAAGCCCTATCTTGTCAGATCTTGGAAGCTAAGCAGGGCTAACCCTGGCAAATATTTGGATGGGAGACCTCCTGAGAATACCAGGAGCGGGAGGCAAAGACAGGCTATTAAGCCACTTCTCTGAATGTTCTCCATGTCCCAGTCAGAGTTGTCAGCATGACTTCTAGGCACAAGTACACACACAAAAATGCATGTTTGGACTCTAACTTTATTTAATGGCAAAACAGTTACTCTTGAAGGTCAATAAACAGGACATGTTAACTTCCCAGCACTGGTATTCAGACGTTGGCTGCTCCTGAATGTGGCCACTTTGCCAACCTAGGCATCACAGGAAAATACTGCTCAATTGGCAGCATTCCTCAGCCTTCTCCAGAACATGTACTACAGACAGCACAAGTGGAATGGAAAGAAGGTGAGGCCAGTGTTCTTTCCAGACTTGGAAAGGTAATGAAATTTAGAGCCAGACCATCTCAAACTATTAAAGCTATCTACTAACATTCTCCAGATAGCCAGGAAGATTTTTGGTTTCCTGGGTGTTTCACCCTACTGGTGTATTAAGCTTTGTCCGTTTAGGTAAGTTTTATCAAATGACTAAACAATGCACTTATAAATATAAATTTCTATTACACATTTTCTGAAAGCTAATCTAGTTTGAACATTGCTTGGCTTCCCAGTTACCTGCCTAATGTCGGTAACTAATATGCAAGCATATAAGGAGTCCTGAAAACGATACCTTGCCATCGAAAAATATCTACTGAATAGCACCTTAATTTATGGTAGTCTTAACTTTTATGTAGTTTTAACCTTATGTAACTGCTTTTAAATGTATGTATCAATTGTATTTTAAAATTGTCTTATGTAAATCATGGGAAACCATGTCTTGTTAGCCGCCCTGAGCCTGCTTCGGCGGGGAGGGCGGGATACAAATTAAAGTTTATTATTATTATTATTATTATTATTATTATTATTATTAGTTGGTTGTCAGCATAGTATAAAGGAAGAATTCTTTGTAGGGAAATCAGGATAATTAAGACAATGCCTGGAACAGATATTGATGGTTCTGCTAGATGTCAACAGGCTTCACTGACTGTACAAGATTACTAATTCTGATGGTTTTGTTCTTAATATTATTCAGCTCATTGAGCCATATCAGCAATTTTATTAGTTACCGACATTAGGCAGGTAACTGGGAAGCCAAGCAATGTTCAAAGAAGACATAGCTAAATTCATATAAAAATGGAGTGTTATCAATAGCTTCCATAAAATTAACTGAATCTACCTCCTGATCCCAGTTTTGCTCTGGTATTTGAAAGATGTGATAAATATCTAACTGGTAATTAGTGATGAAGGGAGGGAAGGCAGCATAGAATAGACCAATCTCAGAAGCTAAGCAGGGTCAGTACTGGGAAGGGAGACCTCCAAGGAAAACTCTGCAAAAGAAAGCAATGTCAAATAATAATAATAATAATAATAATAATAATAATAATAATAATAATAATAATAATAATAATAATAATAATAATAATAATAATAAATTTTATTTATATCCCGCCCTCCCCACTGAAGCAGGCTCAGGGCGGCTAACAGGACATGGTGTATACCATGATATTATATAAAACAATTATAAAATACAGTTAATAAATACATTTAAAAACAGTTACATAAAATTTAAAACTACAATAAATTAAGGTGCTATGTTCAATAGGTATATATTCTGATGACTAGATGTCACTTTCAGGGTTCCTTATAAGCTTGCAGAAAGAGGGTGGTTTTGCAAGCCCTGCGGAACTGATTAAAGTCCCGGAGGGCTCGCACTTCCTCCAGTAGTTGATTCCACCAGTGGGGGGCCATTATAGAGAAGGCCTGCTCCCTCGTTACTTTCAGTTTGGCCTCCTTTGGTCCAGGGATCCTTAAAAGACACTGGGAGCTAGATCTTAGTGCTCTCTGGGAAACATGTGGAGAGAGGCGGTCCCTAAGGTAAAGGTGATAACCAGCACCTTGTAGCGAACTCGGAATATAATTGGAAGCCAGTGCAGTTCCTTCAGCCCAAGCCGCACGTGTTCCCACCGAGGGTAGTCCCAGTAGCAGCCTGGCTGCCGCATTCTGCACTAGCTGCAACTTCCGAGTTTGGCACAGGGGCAGCCCCATGTAGAGGGCATTACAGTAGTCTAATCTCGAGGTGACTGTTGCATGGATCACTTTGCTAGGTCGCTACGTTCTAGGAAGGGGGCCAACTGTCTCGCCCTTCTAAGATGGAAGAAGGCGGATTTAGCAGTGGCTGCTATCTGTGCCTTCATTGTCAGGGAGGGCTCCAGTAGCACTCCCAGGCTCTTGACCCTGCACACTGGTATAAGCGACGCACTGTCAAAGGCCGGTAGGGAGATCTCCCCTCCCAGCCCGCAGCGACCCACGCAAAGGACCTCTGTCTTCGCTGGGTTCAGCTTCAGCCCACTCAGCCTGATCCAATCTGCCATGGCCTGCAGCGCCCGGTCCAAATTTATAGGGGTGTCGGTGGTCCGGCCGCCCATCAATAGATAGAGCTGAGTGTCATCAGCGTACTGTTGGCAACCCAGCCCATGTCTCCGGGCAATCTGGGCAAGGGGGCGCATAAAGATATTAAACAACGTTGGGGAGAGAACTTCCCCCTGAGGCACCCCACAATTAAGTAGGTGTCTCCGGGACATCTCTCCTCCAAACGCCACCCTTTGTCCCCGACCTTCAAGGAAGGAGGAAAGCCACTGTAAGGCTAGCCCCCGGATTCCTGCGTCAGCGAGGCGGCGGGTCAGCAGCTGATGATCGACCATATCGAACGCAGCCTATAGGTCTAGCAACAGCAATACCGCCGAGCTGCCTCAATCCAGATGTCGCCGGAGGTCATCCATGAGGGCGACCAACACCGTCTCCACCCTGTGGCCCGGACGGAAGCCGGACTGATATGGATCCAAGGTAGAAGTGTCATCCAGAAAGCTCTACAACTGCAACGCCACAGCCCTCTCAATAATTTTGCCCAAAAAGGGCAAATTTGAGACCGGCCGGTAGTGAGCCAATTCAGCCGGATCCGATGTAACCTTTTTCAGGAGTGGGCGGACCACTGCCTCCTTCGGGGCATTGGAAAACAGCCCTCCGAAAGAGATCTATTTATGATGTCCCGTATAGGACATCTTAACTCCTCCCGGCAGGCCTTAATTAACCAGGAGGGGCATGGGTCCAAATCGCATGTAGTTGGGCGTGCAGTTACAAGGATTCTGTCAACCTCCTCCAAGCTGAGTGGGGCAAAACAGTCCAGGGTCGAATCAGAAGACACGCACGGAGCCTCGAGTTCGCTCACTGTATCTAATATGGCCGGGCAGTCATGGCGGAGTGATTGGACCTTGTCTGCAAAAAAATTCGCAAAAGCCTCACAGCCTATTTCCAATTCCTTAACATTTGGCTTGCCTTGTGGCAATGCAGTAAAATTCCGAATTATCCTAAACAATTGTGCCGGGCGCGAATTTGCAGACGCAATCTTGGTCGCAAAGTATGTTTTCTTTGCGGCCTTGGTTGCCATCTCATAGGACCTCATAAACACCCTATAAGATGTTCTAGTCACTTCGTCACGGGTGCGTCACCATTGCCTCTCTAGCTGTCTGAGACCTTGTTTCAGCTGACGCAGCTCCAGGGTATACCACGGAGCCAGCCTACTCCGAGGCCGTAGAGGGCGTCGAGGTGCGATCTCGTCAATGGCCCTAGATAGTTGAGTGTTCCATATCTCAACCAGGCCATTGAGGGAATCGCCAGAGGGCCAAGGATCCCGCAGGGCCGATTGGAACCGTTCCGGATCCATCTGGCTCCGCGGGTGAGCCATAATAGGCTCGTCACCTAAACAGGTTTGGGGTGGCATATCTATATGTGTCATGGGTGCTGGGGACCCTGTAGAGGAAGTTGAGCCTGCAGCAGAAACTGTGCCCCTGCCACCTGCACCAGTGCCCCTGCCTCCTGCTGGAGAAGATCCCAGCCCCCCTGCCTCGCCCTCTCGGGTGGCGCGTGTGCGTGACCGCCTCCGTCAGGACCTCAGGGATCGGAGGAGGGCGGCACGCTCACAAGCAAGACGCTCCCTGAGCCCTGAGTTTTGAGAGGATTCTGGCCCTTCTAAGAGCAAGGATGCTTGAGTTGCAACAGGATCCTGGCCGCCTCTCTGAGCCAGCAATTAGCCCAAATGGGCAACAGCCAGCAGAGGGCTATATAGCTGTAGGCTTTGGGAGGAGGCTTTGTGGAAGCAACTAGTCATCTACCTGACGTCCTAGCATCCACTTCGGCTTTTGACTTTGGACCTCCTGACCTTGGCTTGACTTCTGGACCCCCTGACTACGGCTTCTGAACCTCTGACCTACGATACCTGGACAACGATTTGGCTTTGGCACCTTGGACACTCTTGCTCACCGGTTACAGACCTTGGACTGCCCCTGGACTTCGCCTGGCCTGGCCCCAGCTCGTGACAGATTGCTTCCACCCACACAAACACCCATTCCACAGGATGGATGCTGAAGCAAGTGGAACCGCAGGACTACTGGCTGCCCTCCAAGCCCAGGTACAGCAGCTGGCACAGGCAGTAGTGCACTTGCAGCAACAGCCTGCAGCCAGTGCTCCAGCCAAGTGCCCAGTTCCCCCACCTGACAGATTTGGGGGTGCTGTGGAAGAATTTCCTGCGTTCCTGGCACAGTGTCAGCTGTACTTTGAACTAAGAGCACGGGACTTCCCCAATGACAAGACGAAGGTGTGTTTTAGCATTAGTCTGTTAAAGGGGCAGGCGGCCAAGTGGGCCACACCCCTACTGGTTGGGTCCTCTCCCCTACTGACTGATTACCAGGGGTTTGAGGCCCACCTGTCTGCTGCCTTCTCCAACCCAGTCCAAGCAGCCACAGCCAACCGGAAAATCAGGGCCCTGAAACATGGCCAGTCCTCGGTGGCTCAGTATGCCACTGAATTCAAGCTCCTGGCCCAAGACTTGGCGTGGAATGAGGCTGCGCAGATGGACCAGTTTACCGAGGGGTTGGCAGAGGAAGTCCTGGACGAAGTGGCCAGGGTGGAGCGGCCCCCCACGCTCCAGGAACTTATCACCCTCTGCCTCCGCATCGATGGCCGCCTGGAAAGTCGCCGCCAAGCCAAGACCCGAGGGCGCCAGCTCCCTGCGCCATGCCACTTGGCTCCTCTCCCATCCCCAGCTAGTACCAGAGACGAGGGTGAGCCTATGCAGCTTGGAGCTGCTCGACCCCGCCTGACTCCAGAAGAAAAGGCCAGACGCCGCACGCAGAACCTGTGCCTCTACTGCGGCACGGCAGGCCACTATGCCTCTGGCTGCCCTGCTAAACATCGAATACCCAGACCTACATTGCCACCGCCGCCAAAAGGCCAGCCCCAGGCGTAAGTGGACCCTCCAGCCTGGGGCGACTAGCTGGGTCCTCCGAACAACAGGCTGATACCCCGGGCCCGTTCCTGCTACCAGTCAAACTCCATCTGCCCGATGGACGCTGGCTGTTCGTGTATGCCATGCTGGACTCGGGAGCGGCCCACTGTTTCGTAGATGCCGCCTTTGTAAAGCAGCACCAGATCCCAGTGCAGCCAAAAGAGATTCCGACGCTGGTGGAGGCTATTGACGGGCGCCTCCTCCGTTCTGGCCCCGTCACCCAGGAGACCTGTCCCATCACCTTCCACGTCCAGCAGCACCAAGAACAGCTGCAGTTTGATGTCGCCCGCATGCCTCGCTTCCCGCTGATTCTAGGCCTTTCCTGGCTGAAGCTGCACAACCCCATCGTGGACTGGGCTCAGCAAGAACTTCGCTTCCGAGACCCATGCCCCCATCTGACTCCTCCCACCACTCTAGCAGCCGGCATCCCGAGTGGTGGTCCTCAGCTCCCTCAGAAGTATGCAGATTTCGCCAATGTCTTTGAAGAGACAGGAGCAGATCAGCTTCCCCCTCACCGACCCTATGACTGTGCCATTGATTTGGTACCTGGGGCACCACTCCCGGTGGGGCGTCTGTACCCAATGTCGGAGCCTGAGTTGGCAGCTTTGCGAGACTACCTGGACAAGAACCTGAAGCGCGGATTCATCCGACCCTCAACTTCTCCCCTGTCTGCTCCAGTCCTCTTCGTGAAGAAGAAAAGCGGGGAGCTCCGGCTGTGCAATGACTACCGGGCCCTGAACAAGATCACCATCCGCGACCGGTACCCTCTACCACTGATCCCTGAACTCTTGGATCGTTTAAAGGGGGCCCAAATCTACACCAAGCTGGACCTCCGCGGAGCGTACAATTTGGTGCGCATACGGCCCGGAGACGAATGGAAGACCGCGTTTGGGACCCGATACGGGCAGTACGAGCACCTGGTGATGCCCTTCGGATTGACCAACGCCCCCGCTGTCTTCCAGAGGTTCATGAATGATGTATTCCGGGACCTGCTCGACCGCTTCGCGATCATATACCTGGATGACATTCTAATTTACTCCCGCAATCCTGCCCAGCATGCCGAGCACGTCCGCCAGGTCCTACAGCGCCTACGAGCCCATGGCCTCTACGCCAAGCTGGAGAAGTGCGACTTTGACCTGCGCTCCGTCGAGTTCCTTGGTCACATTGTGTCACCACAGGGAATCCTCATGGACCCGAAAAAGGTGGAAGCGGTCCTGACCTGGCAGGCCCCTCAGAATCGCAAAGACCTGCAGCGGTTCCTTGGTTTTGCCAACTACTATCGGCAATTCATCCCAGCCTATGCATCTCTGACAACACCCCTGACTCAACTACTCCGCCCCAAAGAACCTTTCCACTGGTCCCCAGAGGCCGATAACGCTTTCTCCACCCTGAAGACCCGCTTCGCCACCGGGCCACTCCTGAGATACCCCGACCCCCAGCTTCCCTTTACGGTGGAAGCTGATGCCTCCAACGTGGCCCTGGGAGCAGTGCTGTCCCAGCGCGAGGAGCCGTCCCTGCCACTCCAGCCCTGCGCCTATTACTCACGCCAGCTCACTGCGGCAAAGAGGAACTACACCATCTGGGAGAGGGAGTTGCTCGCGATCAAGGTGGCTTTTGAGGTTTGGAGACATTACCTTGAAGGGGCTCGCCACCCTGTCCAAGTGCTCACCGACCACCGGAACTTGGAGCATCTCCAGACCACCCGCCATCTCAACCAGCGCCAGATCCGGTGGTCCCTATTCTTCTCCCGCTTTGACTTCAAGATCACCTACATCCCCCATACCCAGAACCGGAAAGCCGATGCGCTCTCGCGGAAACCGGAATACGCTCCTGCTTCGACTGAGACCGTGCCTGCTGCTCCCATCCTGCCACCCTCAGTGTTTGCAGCCACCTCCACTTCACCAGCACTCGTGGAGGACATTCGTGCTAGCCAGGCCAATGATCCCTGGGTCCAGCAACACCTCCAGGCACTCCAAGATGGCTCAACAGGCGAGTTCACGACTCGAGGCGGCCTCTTGCTACACCACGAACGCCTCTATGTGCCGCCCGGGCCCTTGCGGGCAGAAGTACTACGCATGACCCACGACGCGTTACCCGCTGGGCACTTTGGACAACATAAGACCACCCACTTGCTGACACGGGAATTCTGGTGGCCACGAGTTCGCTCCGATGTTGCCCGTTATGTCAGCTCCTGTGACGTCTGCCGACGGGCCAAAGACGTCCCAGCCAAACCCTCGGGGTTGTTACAGCCCTTGCCCACACCCTCAGGACCCTGGGATACCATCTCGATGGACTTCATCACGGAACTTCCACGATCCAAGGGTCAGACGTGCATCTTGGTGGTCGTCGACCTATTTACCAAGATGGCCCACTTCATTCCGTGCCCGAAACTTCCCACAGCTCAGGAGACAGCCCAGCTCTACCTGCAACACATCTTTCGTCTGCACGGACTCCCAGCCCACCTGATCTCAGACTGGGGGCCCCAGTTCTCCTCTCGGTTCTGGCAAGCCCTCCATTCCAGCCTGGGGACTCGAGTGCACCTGTCCTCAGCTTACCACCCACAGACAGATGGTCAGACAGAGCGCACCAATGCCACGCTAGAGCAATATCTCCGCTGTTACACCTGCTACCAGCAGGACGACTGGACCACTCTGTTGCCTCTAGCGGAATTTGCATACAACAACGCGGTCCATTCCTCCACCCAAATGACCCCGTTTGCTGCAACCTACGGGTACCACCCTCGGTTCTTCCCGGCGATCCTGCCACCCACGAATGTCCCCGCCGTTGAGGCCTACCTGCAAGAACTCCGTGCCAGCCAAGACTTGCTCCGAGAGCAGCTACAGCGGGCCAAGGAAGCCTATAAACTAGCTGCGGACCGGAAGAGGCAGGAAGGCCCCCCAATCCAGCCGGGGGATCAGGTGTGGCTCTCAACTCGCTACCTGCGCCGGCCTGGTCGGTCTCACAAGCTGGATGCGCGGTTCATTGGACCCTACCCTGTCTTAGAACAAATAAACCCCGTCGCCTTCAGGCTCCAGTTGCCACCCCACCTCCGCATTCACCCCGTGTTCCATCGCTCCCTCCTTGTTCCAGCTGCACGCCCTGACCCAGCTCGGCCTCCTTCTCCACCGCCACCACCACCAGTGTTGGTGGATGATGAAGAAGAATACGAGGTGCACCAGATCCTGGACTCCCGGTACCATCGTGGAGGCCTCCAGTACCTTGTGGACTGGGAGGGATACGGCCCAGAAGACCGGTCTTGGGAGCCCGTGGACAATCTTCATGCCCCAGACTTGGTGCAACGGTTCCACAACGACCACCCCGACCTCCCAGGCCCCTCGACGGAGGGGGGCCCTGGGGGGGGGGGATAGTGTCATGGGTGCTGGGGACCCTGTAGAGGAAGTTGAGCCTGCAGCAGAAACTGTGCCCCTGCCACCTGCACCAGTGCCCCTGCCTCCTGCTGGAGAAGATCCCAGCCCCCCTGCCTCGCCCTCTCGGGTGGCGCGTGTGCGTGACCGCCTCCGTCAGGACCTCAGGGATCGGAGGAGGGCGGCACGCTCACAAGCAAGACGCTCCCTGAGCCCTGAGTTTTGAGAGGATTCTGGCCCTTCTAAGAGCAAGGATGCTTGAGTTGCAACAGGATCCTGGCTGCCTCTCTGAGCCAGCAATTAGCCCAAATGGGCAACAGCCAGCAGAGGGCTATATAGCTGTAGGCTTTGGGAGGAGGCTTTGTGGAAGCAACTAGTCATCTACCTGACGTCCTAGCATCCACTTCGGCTTTTGACTTTGGACCTCCTGACCTTGGCTTGACTTCTGGACCCCCTGACTACGGCTTCTGAACCTCTGACCTACGATACCTGGACAACGATTTGGCTTTGGCACCTTGGACACTCTTGCTCACCGGTTACAGACCTTGGACTGCCCCTGGACTTCGCCTGGCCTGGCCCCAGCTCGTGACAATATGAGCCCTAAGGGCGAGGTGGTCCGACTATGGCATCACTTCAGTGGTTATATCGTCCACCGTAACCCCGGCCGCAAAGATCAGGTCTAACATGTGACCGGCCTGTTGAGTGGGGGCTGCCTGCAACAAACTGAGAGAGTCCTAGCGTTGCCATGGATGACACCAGGACCGTCGCTGACTAGAGGCCGGGTCATCAGCATGGACGTTGAAGTCACCCAGGATCACCAGCCTTGGGTGCTCCAGTGCCCAGCCTGTCGCCGCCTCGAGTAGGGACGGTAAGGCGCCGGCTGGTGCGTTAGGCGTACGGTATACCAGCCAGATTGCCAATCCCTCTCCAGCCTCCAGTGCCAAGCCATCAGATTCAATGCCTTCGATCTTTGGGGCTGGGAGTGCCAAACCACCTCTGCTTCTTACTTGCCTTAAAAGCCTCTTGCTGGGGTCGCCATATGTTGGCTGTGAGTTGACAGCACTTTACACATACACAATTCGTGATGAATTGTTACCTTCTGCTAAAATGCGTATTAACTTCTCTTGGGGAGCGGGGAATCAGATCCTCTGGTAAAAATAGGGTTATTTATTGACTATTGAATTGTGAGATTTCAGCATATTCAACCATTTCTGTTCTTTTTAAAATTTATTATGTGGAATGCTATGTATGGGGGAAATCCTTAATTATAGAACACTAAGAATTATCTTTTGAAAGGAAGGAATATAGTTTTTATAGTTTTATCTTTTGAAAGGAAGGAATATAGTTTATATTTATGTTTATCATTCTGTATTGTTTGATTTTGTATTTATAACAATCAGGTAATGGGACCAGTTTGCTCCTGCAGTACACTATGTAGGTATTTTGCAAATGGAAATCGCCGGTATTATGCCTTTGAATAGATGCTTGCAAAAGGCCCCCCTCTACTCCAGCCCCTCCCTCAAAGTATCTTAGCTCATTAACATTACAGAAAGACAGCCAAAGATTGCTTTCTGGGAAGGTGCCTGGCTGAGCGCCGCGCTGATTCCTTGGCACTCAGAGCATTTTTGCTGGCTGACCTACTGGAGCCTCAGAAGCATTCACTTTTAATATTCATATATTGCTGGCATCAATAAACATCCTAATATATACCAATTCACATATTTGCTTTCTCTTTTGGTGTGGAGATTAATACCTTCCTCATAAAAAGATAACAATGAATGCTATCTTTTATCCAAGGACCCACATATGTACTAGCATGTGGAGGGAGAAAGGCTCTTTAACCCCCTTGGTTGTTCATTCCTCTGCTTGGGATAAGATACAAGTTGGGATAAAATATATGTTTTCCCCAGCTGGAGCAAAATGCCCAATGTATACCTTAGCCTTCACAGACAAAACATAGCAGCATATACAATGAAGCACAACAATGAAGAATTATTATTTCCTGTACTCCCTGTAATCATCCACAAGCTGCAATGCTGAGCACACTTCAACTCTATACACCAATCACTGCCAGATAGCCTTCCTTCTTTCCCTTCAGGGAGCACAAAGGGCATTTTTGTCTTGCTGTTAGATCCTACTACTTAGCTCCTTAAAAGAAAAAGAAACGCTAGCATTAATACACCTTGATTCCTAACTGCTTTCTGCTTATGTACACTGTAATTTAGTTATCATTGTAGATTGTATTACTGGTGTTTTAGAAGTAAAGAGCCAGCATTTAATTGTGTATAGAAGGGTTGTTGAAGCAGATTGAGTGGTTGGAGGAAATTATTTATCACTAACAGGTAGATTCTGCCTTGAGAAAGCATACTGGATCAGAAGTCCTATGTGTATTTTCTGCTTTACAATATATACAGTATATATATATTAGCTTTATATTCATTTTAGCATTCGTCATATCAGTACATCACATACTGATGCATATTGTCAGTTTCACTGGTGATTTTCCATAGGTAAACACTGAAAAATAGTGTATTTTATATATATGGTCACTGATCACTGGAGGTGAAACTCATCTTATGTACTAACTTGTAACTTGGGTCCTGAGATGCTCAGGAAAAATGAGGGCATATGAATGTTTTAACAAATAAATAGGCAACATCACTGCCAGATAGCTTGCAGCTTTCTAAAACTGTCCCTTTGAAGTTCAATTTGTGGTACAGGAAAGAAAACAATTTCAGTCATTTACTGCACACTACAACACTGAGCAAATTCTTCTCTTAGCATCAATTACTGATTTGATGTACTAGAGTATCAACCTGGAGTCTTGTGTTCCGTTTTGGGCATCACATTTTAAGAAGGATATAGACAAGCTGAAACAGGTCCAGAGGAGGGCAACAAAGATGGTGAGGGGTCTGGAGACCAAGTCCTATGAAGAATGGTTGAAGGAGCTGGGCATGTTTAGCCTGGAGAGGAGGTGGCTGAAAGATTATATGATCACCATCTTCACTTATTTGAAGGGCTGCCATATAGAGGATGGTGCGGAATTGTTTTCTGTGGCCCCAGAAGGTAGGACCAGAGCCAACAAGTTGAAATTAAATCAAAAGAGTTGCCTGACAGAGCAGTTCCTCAGTGGAACAGACTTCCTCGGGAGGTGGTGGGCGCTCCTTCCTTGGAGGTTTTTAAACAGATGCTGGATGGCCATCTGACAGCAATGCGGATCCTGTGAATTTAGGGGGAGCTATTTGTGAATTTCCTGCATTGTGCAGGGGGTTGGATTAGATGACCTTGAAGGTCCCTTCCAACTCTATGATTCTATGAGTCTAACCTCTCTTAGAGGTCAAAACAAGACAACAAATATTGCAAACTCTCTGTATAGTAAAAGAACTATATGAAATTAATTAGGCACTACAGACAGGTAGACAATAAAGTGGCTAATTAGTTAATATCAACAGAATAGATTCAATGTGTGCCTCCTCTCCACAACTATTTTGTTAGGCTCCTTGGACCACAGTCTCCCTTGCCTATCCTTATTCACAGCCGTCCTCCTTTTCCTTGGACTTATGGGAAATTTTCACCAGAACTAATCGGCTCTTCTGTTATTCTGCATTCCTTGCTCTCAAGCCTCTACTTCCTTTATCAATGTATTGCTCTCTCTGGCCCTATTTTTAAGCTTCTTGCCTATAGTATCCTGATTTCTTCTGTCATCCTCTCATAGTTCCTTTGTTGCCTCTCTGTAACTGTTTCTTGCCTTCCTTCTATACAGAAGCAGCACAAACTGGCATAAAGACAGACGAAGTATTTCCAGCTTATTCTGCTCTTGGCAAAGCTATCCTTAATAATATGACTTCCCAAGAAGCCACTAAGGATCTTTTAATGATAAGACCAGCCCCAAACTGAGAACTATACTTGGAATGGTATAAATTATCTAATTTATTGAGGCAAGTAAATTGTATTAATCGGTATTCAGTAACTGATGGTCACTATTTCATAATTGGGCACCATTGCATGACTGATGGTTATTAGCAGTGTTGCTATGGACTATTACGCTGCTGCTATGCTCTCAGTTTCTAGAGCTGAGGTCTTTCTTGTGGTCCTGCTGTGGCCTGCAACAGTATAAAATATCCACTAGTTATGTTGGTAACCCAACAGCACCCTTCCTTTTGAAAGCAAATTAACATTATGATTACACCTTTAAACATTTAAATAATGTCACAGATAATTTAAAAAAAAACAATTTTATAACAATTACATTATTGGAACCTGTCCAAAACCAACTCTAGGCCCAGATTCCCCCCCCCCCAGCAACAGCAGCTGAGTACCCCAGACCCCCACAGTAGGACTGTCAGACTTTTACCTGGGACCAGTGGGAGCACAGAAGCAGTGGCTGATGACATTAAGCCCCCACCCACCACAGCAAGCAAGTAGTCTGAGACATCCCCAGCTACATGGGAAGCAGCATCTGGGCTGATAATGTCAGCAAGAAGCACCATCTGGAAGATGACATTGACCAAAGCAGGGCCCAGGAAACTCCCAGGCCACCAGGGAGGGAGCCATCATTCTAAAGGAGCATCTTAGCTTCTCCAAGAACTACCTCTGCGGCCGCAACCCAGGGAAGGAGCCAAGGGCTGGGATGACTCAGGATGGGCAGGGGCAAGACCAGAACTGAGCGTCCAGCCAGGATAAGGTTAAGAGGCATCAATTGGGGGGGGAGGGGGAAGGGGAGGGGAGGGGCCAGGTCTGACAACGAACAGTAAGATGGCTACTCAGACAGGGAAGAGCTAGATTTATGAGGTGACAGGCAGGCAGGTGCTAAGCATTAAAAGGGATGTGTCTCAGGCTGGGGAAGAAGCAGGGAACATACACTTCCTAACTGAATGACAGTCCCAAGGAAGTGTAAGCTCTTCCCAATTCCTGTTCTAAGGCTTGGAGATGCCTACCCTGATTGGAAGCACCACGGCGGAAGAGCAGGGATAGTGGGGAAGGAGCCACACAGCAGTATATTTCATGCATGGCAGTAGTATTTGAGGCATCCATCCCTTCTGTTGAATGCTGTCTTCATAACACTATTTTTTTTAATTAACCAGAAATTCCACTGATTTCAAAGGGCAGTACCCTAGTAAAAGTTTTTCCTCAAAGAAGGTGTTCCCCCTCCAACCATTTAAAATACTAGATCTTTATTATGTCTCATTTTTATTGTACTTTCTGTGCAGAATATTTTCAGATGCACACTATAAAATGCATGGCATAGCTGAGCTCAGAAAAATAAGAACATAAGAGAAGCCATGTTGGATCAGGCCAACGGCCCATCAAGTCCAACACTCTGTGTCACACAGTGGCAAAAAAATTTATATACACACATACACTGCGGCTAATAGCCACTGATGGACCTGTGCTCCATATATTTATCTAAACCCTTCTTGAAGGTGGCTATACTTGTGGCCGCCACCACCTCCTGTGGCAGTGAATTCCACATGTTAATCACCCTTTGGGTGAAGAAGTACTTCCTTTTATCCGTTTTAACCTGTCTGCTCAGCAATTTCATCGAATGCCCACGAGTTCTTGTATTGTGAGAAAGGGAGAAAAGTACTTCTTTCTCTACTTTCTCCATCCCATGCATTATCTTGTAAACCTCTATCATGTCACCCCGCAGTCGACGTTTCTCCAAGCTAAAGAGTCCCAAGCGTTTCAACCTTTCTTCATAGGGAAAGTGCTCCAGCCCTTTAATCATTCTAGTTGCCCTTCTCTGGACTTTCTCCAATGCTATAATATCCTTTTTGAGGTGCGGCGACCAGAACTGCACACAGTACTCCAAATGAGACCGCACCATCGATTTATACAGGGGCATTATGATACTGGCTGATTTGTTTTCAATTCCCTTCCTAATAATTCCCAGCATGGCGTTGGCCTTTTTTATTGCAAACGCACACTGTCTTGACATTTTCAGTGAGTTATCTACCACGACCCCAAGATCTCTCTCTTGGTCAGTCTCTGCCAGTTCACACCCCATCAACTTGTATTTGTAGCTGGGATTCTTGGCCCCAATGTGCATTACTTTGCACTTGGCCACATTGAACCGCATCTGCCACGTTGGCGCCCACTCACCCAGCCTCAACAGATCCCTTTGGAGTTCTTCACAATCCTCTCTGGTTCTCACCACCCTGAACAATTTAGTGTCATCCGCAAACTTGGCCACTTCACTGCTCACTCCCAACTCTAAATCATTTATGAAATGATTTATGAAATAAAAATGTTCAATAGCATCCAATCTTCAGTTCCATGGTAACTGCAAGATGTGATTCTCTAAAAGCAGCCTCAGTGATTCCATTCACTAATTAATCAGAATGAGCCTACTCGTTAATTAATCAGAATGAGCCTACCATGAAAAAAGAGTTCACAACAAACTGCATATTCAGTGCCCATGTGACAAACATTAGGACATATAATTCACCCAGGTATTGCATTACCCAATCCTGAGCATGCATAAACTTAAAGGTATTTGTGATGACCAAATACAAAAATTACAGATGAACCTAAATTGGTGCCAGGTTTCCATCTACCTCCCCTGTCGTGATGGACAACTTCTAGTTACAGCCTTCATGTGTTATATCCTTGGTCCCCTGGGATATAAGTAGATTCCTAGATTTTCCAGTCAATGAAAGGCTGTGAATCCTCTGTGGGAGAGATGGGGCAGGTTGTAAGGGGATCTAGATGATGAGGGGCAGCAACAAATAGTTAGGGTTCAGCCAGATCCTCAGTTCAGTTATTAACAAAAAGGGAGACTGAAACCAAAAATCAGAACATTGAAAGCTAGCCATGAAGGAACCAGAAAAGTTCCATAAGTTTAAGAAAGTGTCATTGCAGATGAAGACCAAGATAATTCATACCATAGTATTCCCCATTACTATAAAGCTGGACAATGAAAAAAGCTGACAGGAAGAAAGTTGATTCAATTGAAATGTGGCTTTGGAGGAGAGTTTTACAGATACCTTGGACTGCCAAAAAGACAAACAAGTGGGTTCTAGATAAAATCCTGTCTGATTTCTGCCTAGAAGCTAAAATGACTAAACTGAGGCTAGTGTACTTTGGCCACATCATGAAAAGACAACACTCACTGAAAAAACAGTCATGGTAAAATAATTTTTAAAAGTTTAAAAGTCACAATAAAAGGAGGCAATGGACAATATACTTATGCCCTGTCCATGACCTTCCAGAGATATTTGGCTGAAAAGAAGTTGGAGACCAAATGCTGTATTAAATTAACATTGGAAGATCCATTCCTACATTCCTAACAATGCCAGAAGGTAGAATTATTCCAGAAAAAAACTTGAATAAAGACATCTGTGATGACCAAATACAAAAATGCTATGAAAAATTGAAGGCAGTGGGAAAAGAGCGGACTCTAACATAAAATGGATTGTTAATGAATTGATTGGATTATTCCGTTGTTAAAATAAGGCATCTCTGTGAGTAAAAAGAAAAGGAGGGAGAGAAGAAAGTCTAAATCATCCCCTGAAAGTTGGATAGCTATCCATAGGTCCATGTAGTAGCTCCATGTACGGTAGTAGCATTAGCACATTATTCAGCCTTCTCACTATCTACATTTAACTTTATTAACTTCTTGCTACTTGACAACACACAGTCATTGTACACTGCTCTCCACTAGGTAATCTGTGAGAGGTGTGATCAGTGGAAAGGCTGATTCAGCACCTTGCCTGTCACACCTCTACAGTCATTTGTGCCTTTATGGATATTGTTTGCCTGCCTTTCTACAGTTTCTACCTTGTGCCTTTTTACACTCAGGGCTGACTGACACACAGTCAGTAAATAATTCATTCATATGCTAATAAATTCATCCCATGTAATTTCCTCCTTTTTTGCTCACATGAGATGAGCACATCATGAGAAAAATCAACATCTAATGAAAGTTTGAAAAATATAATGTAATAACAGCAATAATCTTTTCAACAGCTACAGAAAATTAATACTGAAAACTTATAACTGAAATGTTAGCTTGATTGTATGGCTGAATGAAAATAACAAAGAAACTTGCCTATTCTTTTTGCTTCTTGAATTTCCATTCCATTTGCATTACAGCTTAGCAGACTTGGTCACAATAATATTTAATGCTTTTCAAATATCTGCTTATGTAGTATATTTTAGGCATAGGAAAGTGGGAAAGTTTTGCTACAATATCATCAATGAGAATGTAGAAAATGATCATTTTAAAAAAGTATTCATTCTTCTAAATGCTGATTGCTTTAGTTATTAAAGGAATAAAGTTAATGAAATTTCACAATATAAAACAGGAAAAGTATGCAGAACTTTCTTATTCATACACATAAAGCAGAAACGAGGTTAACTATGTAAGACACAGCTATTAAAACTGGAAAGGCAAATCAATTACAGGGTATTATTCAAGTCACCATCAAGTGATCAAATAAATCCATGCTTTATGGCAAGAGAAGATTCCAAAAGGAGAATTCAGAAGAAACAGCAGATCAGAAGTGTGACCTTCCAGCCTTGTGAATTGTCAGATATATTTGATTTATTTTAAGAAATGTGTATGGGTTGTTTCAGAGACTTGCAACAATACAGCAGTCCTATTCTCAAATGATTCCAGCTGGATAAGCATAGAATTGCTATTAAATTCCCTCACACTAATGGAAGATATAATGGGCATGGCAATGTAACACTAGTGTTGCACCTCTGTTATGTTACAGTGTTCCCTCTAAGCTGAGTTAGTGTGAGCACTAACAGATTTCTAGCCTCCAGCTCACACATTTTTGTCTTAGCTCAGAAAGGATGACCCCAGAGCACACTAATTTATGCAGTAGCTCACAACTCTGTAACCACTGAGAAGGAAGCTTAAAGGTAAGTGCTTCCAGTCTTCCATTCTCCAGTGGTTCCTGGGAGTGGGACGGTCCTTCACAATTGGGACATACAAAAACCATATGATCCCTGGGTGGGCCAAACCTCCCATTCTAGAGTGTCTGCTGTAACACTCTGCGGCCAAAAGCTGCTTCAGCCACTTATCCATCTTGTACTGCCTAGTGAACAAATGCATCAACCTCCAGGTGGCTGCTCCACAGATTGTTTCCAAGGACTGGAAGGCTCCATATGCCACTGATGTAGCCACCTCCCCCCTCAAGGAATAAGCTGTAACCCCACCTGGTGGATCCAGGCCCTGTGCTCTATATGCGTCTGAAATGCACTCCCTCAACAATCGACTTAATGTAGAAGTTGACACCAGTTACCCAAAGAAGAATTAAAAGAAACAAACAGCATCCGCTTTCCGATAAGATCTTGTTCTCTCAATATAGAAACTAAGGACCCATTTAACATCCAAGCAATGACACTCCTATTCCCTGGCATGTTGCGGATTCAGACAAAATGAAGGAAGCACAATCTCATGTGACCTATGAAAAGTTGTATTAACTTTGGGAATGAAGGTAGGGTCCAGTCTTAAGATCACCCTGTCATTGCGGAAAATACACGGCTCTTTGTTTACTGACAGAGCTTTCAACTCAGACACACGCCTTGCAGAGATAATACCTATCAGAAACACAGTTTTATATGTTAACTCTTTGACCCCACAGGAAACTAGGTCCGCTGTTCCAGCAGTTTTTGCACTACCCTGGGAATCAACTGTAATGGAGAAAAGGCATATAGGAGACCTTCCGGCCAGGTGCAACTGAGAGCATCCACCCCTTCCGCCTGATCATTTCTTTGCCTTGCAAAAAACCTCAACACTTGATGATTTTGTGATTAGGCAAACAGGTCCATCACTATCCTGCCAAAACGGCAACAAAGCAGACAAAAAACTGCCCTGTCCAACATCCATTCTGATTGATCAGTGTCTGCCTGCTCAGCCAGCTGGCCAGAACATTATCGTTGCTTGTCACATGAATTGTCCTCAGAGACAACAGCCATGTCTTACCCCACATCAGCAGAGAATAGACTTCAGTGTGTAAGGAATGAATCCTAGTTCCCCCCTGCCAGTTCACACAGGCTTTCACGGTCACATTGTCTGCCTTGACCAATATATGCCAGCCCGTAAAATATCTCTCAAATTTCAACAGCTCCAGCCGCATAGCCTGAAGCTCCAATAAATTTATGCTCTGGCACACTTCTTCCGGAGACCAAGTACTTTGTGTCATCTGTCCCTGAGAATGTGCCCCCCAGCCTGACAGGCTGGCAACCATGGTCATTATTATTCTCTGTGGATCCCCTATAGGAACCCCCCAGAAGAAACTGGGAAGGCTCCAGCCACCATTGAAGCTGTGCTAACAACATCACCTGTACCTTCAGCAATGATAGGACTTCCCTCACTAGAGACTGAAGTTTTAGTTGCCTTTCAGCTGTCAGAAACACCCTGTCCAGCTGAGTGTTTATCTTTCTCCCCAGGTGCACCACCTGTTGGGACAGTACCAGAGAGTTCTTCTGAAGATTTACCACAACACCCTGTCCTTAAAGTCCTTACAGTTATGTCAGTCACTTCCAGACTCTGGTGATAGGACTGTGCCTGAATCTGAATGTCGTCAAGATATGGAAATAGAGCCACACTACAAAACCTAAAGTGTGCTACTAGGGCTACTAAAATCTTGGTAAAACCCATGGGGATGATTTTAGACCAAAGGGAAGGGCCTGATATTAATAATGACTCCTGTCATAAGCAAAACACAGAAACATCTGGTGCTTTGGCAGAATTGATAGGTGTAAATAGGCCTCTAAGAGATCTATCAACATCAGGTAATCCTGTGCTTGTATGGCTAGAATAACTGAGCACAAGGTCTCCATCTGAAACTTTTTGGTTCTCACAAACTTGTTGAGCCATTTCAGGTCCAGAATTGCCCTGATGTCCCCATTCTTCTTTGGTATTAGGAAGAGAATTGAATACACTCCCTGACCCCTCTGAGTAACAGGCACCAGTTCTATGGCCCCTATGTCCTTCAAGTTGTGGATGGCCCTCAGCATCAACTGATGAATTTCTGGATTGTGTCTCTTGGGAACCTGCCAGAATTGTCAAAGAGGGAAGAAGTCCAATCCTAGTGCATAACCGTGAGACATGGTCTGCACCACCCATTTGTCTGTGACCGAAGTTTTCCATTGATCCATGAAGCGGAGTGGACAGCCTCCAATCCATGCCAATTCGGAATTGCTGGTGTAGTCATTGGGACCTACCTTTCTTACTCTTGGATCTACGTTCAGACTTTCCCAAGAAGGTTTTGGAATCTCAGTTTCTTGGCTGCCACTTGCCCTTGAAGGACTTAAAACTGAATGCTCTAAAAGCTCTTTTGGAGTCTTAATAGGACTGAAAGTGCTTCCTCTGCTTGGCGTCTTTCTTTTTTGAAGGCAACACCTTTTTGTTGTCCTTGTTCTCTACAAGGAACCTTTCCAATGTGTCTCCAAAAAGGTTTACTCCTTTGAAAGGCACTGCTTTGAAAGGTCTTGAGCCTGTTTGGAGTGTAGTGCCGTTTTGAAATTTGTTGGAGACTTTCCGTCCCTTTTGACCATTGGGAATGCAAAGTGTAGTTTATTAATGCACTGAAAAAAAATTTGTGGCATTCTTGCAGCTCATTTGCTAATTGTAAACGCATTCATATTTTTCTGAACGTTGCCTTTGGTTATGATATTCTGTTATGGAGCACCCTTTGCTAGAAGAAAATTAGAAGCAGGAGTAATCAAGTTAACTTCTTGTTCATTGGGACTCTGTTGATGTATTTTGATGAACTGTACTTTTGGGAATTGTTGTTCAGACTCCAATTGATTATTTTTGTATTATTTGTATAAATTGCATTTTTCCGATATATTCCGAGTTATTCGGTTACTATAACTTTGGTTGCGATATATTAATCCACAGTTGGGGGCAGCAGACACCCCGATTTGGAGGTCCTCCCACTCTTCAGGGTTATCAGAAAGCAGGAGGAGGAATGTCTGCTGGGCACTCTATTATACCCTATGGAGACTAGTCCCCATAGAGTATAATGGAGAATTAATCTGTGAGTATCTGGAGCTTGGGGGCTGTTTTTTGAGGTAGAGGCACCATTTTTTCAGCATCTGGTGCCTTTCTGAAAAAAAACCCCCAAGTTTCAAAAAGATTGGATGAGGGGGTCCAATTCTATGAGCCCCAAAAGAAGGTGCCCCCTAGCCGCTATTATTTCCAATGAAGGGAAGGTATTTAAAAGGAGTACAGTCCCTTTAAATGTAATGACCAGAACTCCCTTCAGAGTTCAATTGTGCTTGCCACAACCCTGCTCCTGGCTCCACCACCAAAGTCTCCTGTCTCCACCCCCAAAGTCCCCAGATATGTCTTGAGTCGGACCTGGCAACCCTATATGGGTTGTCATTGCATGCCTGATATCCATTAGGCTCTCTCTTATGACAGTAATGTCAGCAAATAAATGAGTAGTCCATTACTTTGGATAGTAAGGCACTGGTTGTCAGCATGCTGCTGATGTGTAGGTTACTATTCAATTCACTCTTTGGCCTGGGTTTTTTTGGAGCTTGAAGATGTGAAGCTGCTTTATAATGATAGCTGATCTATGAAGGTCACTATTGTCTCATTTGACTGGCAGGTCTCAAGTAGATGTCACCTGTTACTGATCCATTTAACAGGAGATCCCAGGGGCTGAACCTGGAACCTACCACATGCAAAGTAAATGTTCAGCCACTGGGCCATGGTCCCGTCTAGCCATGCCTGTTGTTTGTTCCTTCCCTGCTGTACCATGGAGGCTGAGGGGTGGTAGAGTGCAATAGACTATCCATAGCTAACTGGTTGTGTTTTGTTTGTGTGGAGGGTTTAGAATTGAGTAGGGTGAAGTAATGGGGAAATTCTTCCATTTGACATTGGTTGATATGGTGCTTTCCATATAGATATATAAAGTGACAGCAACAACAGTGTGTACCAATGAAACTTAGTAGCAGGCTGTGGCTGGCTGTCTTGCTACAATGGTTATTGTTTCTATTACTTACTAGCTTTGTAATTTTCACTTTGGTCATACAAGCATACAGCACAATGATTGCACTATATTGTCATAAACGCTGATGTGATAACGACACTGTGGCAGATGGCATAGGTGGGCTATAGGATCAATCTATGATTTATGGGTAACACCATCCTTAAAGGACAAACATGCCAGAAATCTGTACAATGCTTTTTCTTTCAAGGTTAGATATTTACATATGGGATATATTTTTATTCTGAATGACAACCATCTCCACATTGTTGCAGACAAAAAAAAAGTCATGCAGATGGCAGGGAAGGTTTCCTGATGAGCTGCCAATTGTGTTATGAAACCATCAGGACATTTAAGGCATTCCTTTGAATTAAATTGGAAATTTTCTGTTGAGAAAGTTTTATAGCTTTCCAGAAAAGATTTAGCACTAGACAAGTACTTATTTTAATCTGGATGATCTTGGTGTGCATATACATTTGGTCTCTTAAGCAAAAAAGTTTCAGTCCATAAAAAAGCATCCAACTTGGGCCTCACCTACCCTGAAACAGTATATAATAAAACACAAAGTTGTTCTAAAACAATTCTGTAGTACCAAAACCAAAACAAAACTTAAAAATGGTCTAGCAGAACTGTCAAAAAACAGGCAGGACAACACAATCACTATCGATGTAATTAGGATGACAAAATGGAAGACAAGGCTCCTGTACCTTTAACAGCTTTGCAGAATTTCAGCATATGCACATTATCACGACATACAGTGCTGCCAGTATAAACTAAGAGTCACCTGCCAAAATTCCTTCCACTACATAAGAACTGCCTTACAGGATCAAATTAAGCTCCATCTGGCAAAGCGTTCAGATTCAGAACAACTCCAGTCTCACCTCAGTATCAAAAATGCTACATATGAGTGCTGTCCGTATGAAGGTGACAAAAGTGTGCATGCATTAACATTCAGCCAGTTGGCAGTGGGAAGCTGGAGAGGATGAAGGGGAACAAGGACTCTCCAATTTGGTTATGGATTCATTTGCTGATGTGGAAAGCCTTCCCTGAAAGGATGGCAGGATGAACTTGGCCTTGGAACATATGAACACAAGAACATAAGAAGAGCCCTGCTGAATCGGACCAATGGACCATCTAGTCCAGCATCCTGTCTCACACAGTGGCCAACCGGTTCCTCTGGATAGGCAACCACAGGACATAAAGCCTGAGGTCTTTCCCTGATGTTGCTTCCTGGCTCTGGGATTTAGAGGATTAAAGCCTCTGAATATGAAGGTTCCCCTCAGTCACCATGGTTAGTAACCACTGATAAACTTATCATCCATGAATTTACCTAATCCCCTTTTAAAGTTGGCTATTACTGTGGCCATCACTACATCCTCTGGCAGCGAATTCCACATTTTAATCACTCTCTGTGTAAAGTAGTATTTCCTTTTGTTATTCCTGAACCTACTGTCTATCAGCTTCATTGGATGCTCTCGAATTGTAGTATTTTTGAAAAGGAAGAAACATTCCTTAGAACTAAATTTTCTTCTCCTCTTCTCAGTATAACTTTGGTAGAAGGGGCATGTTGTTCCTCCTAACTCCTCAGAAATAATTCTTAGGTGGATATATGAAGATATACATGAATGTTCAACTGATTCCTGAATCTGCTGCCCAAATAAACAATAAATTTGAAACAAGAATTATTTCTGTGTTTGAAAACTGTAGATGACCTTTTTCCTTCAACAATCCAAAATTATTTTAACAGATAATTGAACATCTAACAGTATTAATTTACACCTACAGTCTCAGGGAAACATGCTAAAACTGGAACATCTGCAGAAACAAACAAACAAATTCCTCTCTTACCTCCAAATTACCTCTCTTACCTCTTACCTGCAGCCAAATTCCTCTCTTACCTCCACAAATATTCAATCATGGAGTAGCTACTGAAGTCAGCGGAGCCAGTATAAAAGCAATGCTAATGAGAATGATGAATCAAGTCCTTGTGCATCAAATCTTTCTCAGAAACAAACTGTCATCCCCCAGGGCTCCGAACAGCTAAGCTGAGAGAAGTTTAATTAAACACATAATCGCCTATTAGATGTGAATACTCTTAAAATGGCATCAGAGCATATCATTATTTTTATGAGGAGGAAAGGCGATCTTGCTGTCCCCAAAACCCAATGTAATTTACAATAGCAGTGTTCTCCTAAGTGGCCATTTTACTTTAAAAACTGAATGTGCAGGTAAATATATATCTAAATTATGACAATTTTAAGGAATTTTGTTGGGATATTAAAGGTCTCTGACAGTGATTACCAGTGGCTGTAACAGGGCCCAGGAGGCAGAAGAACTTCTGATTGCTATTCTTTTAGCTGCCCAAACCAAAATTGGAGCATCAACAGACTGAAAAGACTAGGCAAGAAAAGGGGAAAGCAAGGGCTTACAGAGGGCCACCAAAAGGAATAAATTTTTAGGGGCTTTAGTCCCCTGGAATCTTGGGTAAGTAATGCCATTTATTTTACTACAATGTTTAGGTTGGACCTGGCTAGAATGATGGCAGGCCAAAAAGGATTCAATTTCTCAGGGCTTCTGTGATGACTCTTGATAGCTAGTGTAGTGTAGCAGCTGCAGTGTTGAACTAGGGTCTAGATAAGACCCAGGTCCAGTCCCCACTCTGGCATGGAAGCTTGCAAATAGAATGGAGGTAAACAATGCTCTTACTTCCATTCTGTTTGCAAGCTTCCACGCCAGAGTGGGGACTGGAAGTGCTCATGACCTGAGTTCGATCCTGGCGGAAGCTGGGTTCAGGTAGCCAACTCAAGGTTGACTCAGCCTTCCATCTTTCCAAGGTTGGTAAAATGAGTACCCAGCTTGCTGGTGGGGGGGCGGGATGTAGATGACTGGGGAAGGCAGTCATCTTCCCTGTAAAGGCAAACCACCCTGTAAAAACTCTGTCATGAAAACGTTGAGAAAGCAACGTCACTCCAGAGTTGGAAACAACTGATGCTTGCACAGTTGCTTACCTTTTTAAGCAATGCTCTATGCAGCTTTGGGTCCCAAGAAGTTGGAATAAAAGTGGGGTATAAATATCTAAATAAATACTACAAGTTAAAGTAAACAGTGTAGCCTAAGAAAAAATGGTTGAAAGAAAAGAGACCCTAAGTAATTATGGATATAGAAGAGTTCATAAAAGCTAGGTAAATCTTATGCTTGTAGACTGCAGTGTAGCTGCTAGGCTGCATGAGCAGAGTTTGCTTCCCTGGATGGGAAGAGTCAGGGGGTGCCCATTTCGGCGCGCAGAGAAAAAGGCGGGATCTGACAGTTAGACTGCGCTCCTCATCAGCTCCTTCGTCTTGGCAGACAATTGGCTGAGGCTTTTCTTTTGTTTTTGGTTGGACGTCGGGGTTTGTTGGGGCAATCGACTGGGCAGTGGCGGGTGAAGCGTTGGCTGGAGTGTCGGCGTCGGTTGGAGCGTCGGCTGAAGTGCTGAGGGCTGGCAGCGGCATCGGAGGCGGTGGAGGACATTGCGTTGTCCTTCTTGCTGGCTGAGCCTGCCTAGGGTTTGGGGTCTGCTGGGGCAGGGGTTGTGGAGCCCAGGGGTTGGTCTTTCCCCTTTTAATTTTTGAGTGTGTGGGCCTGTGGGGCAACATGGGTTTTTATTATTGCTCTTGAGGTTGGCAGGTGACCATTTTGGAGACCCCCCCCCCATTTTTCTCCTACTGGAGACATTGGTGTGCAGCAGAGGCTTTTGTGGCCATTTTGAGTTCCCTTTCTTCTTCCGGGGGAAGCCATTTTAGAGTGGAGCTGCAGGAGGCCATTTGTGGTCTTGTGCTTGCTATTTAGATGTCTGGTGGAAAAGGGTCGGGCAAGCCCAAAGGAAAAAAGCCAGTGCCTAAGGCGCACAAGGCTCCTGCGAAAAGGCCACCACCGCCGTTATCCTCTTCTGATGAGGAGGGTGATATGGCGGTTGATTCCAATATTGCTTGTAGATAGAGAGCATTGGAACAGGCAGCGGGCATCCTTTCTCCAGGTGGGGAGGATGGTGTGAGGCAATCTAAGAAGGGTAAGCAGGTGAGTATTCTCACCAGGCTGTCTATTCTTGAGGGCAGGTCTGGGGGAGTCGTGCCTGGCAGGGAAGCTAGCCTTTGTGGTCTGGATGTGGGTTTGATGGCGGCGGCTGGAGCATCGGGGGTCAGTTTGCCATTGGTTCCTGCTGGATTTGGAGGTAGGACGGGGGATAATTTACAGGTGGGCCCTGGGCAGGTTTGGCCATGGGGAGCATGGGGGCCTGCTTTGGCGGCCGGGCAAGGTGCTTCCATGTCAAGCGCGGGGGCCCCTGCCTCCTCTGTGTTGAGCGCGTTTCAGAATTGGGCTTGGCCATGTAGGCAAGGCACTCCTAGTGTGTACCCAGGTGCAGGGCATCCTGACATGGCTGGTTCCTTTATAGGGGCACCCTCAACATATGGGATGGTGCCTTTTGCTGCTTTGCCGTTTGGAGAGGTTGCCTTGCCGCTGGGGGATCACTTGCTTCCCGCTACTAGGGAAAAAATATTAAAAGGGGAGTAAATGGATATTTTTTCTCTTCTCTTTCATGGGGTTGAGAAAAAAGACAAGGAAGAATTGGATGAGAAAGAGAAGGAAAAATTAAAAAAAACGGAAGGTGGACAGGGCTAATTGGTTTCCTGGGTTCTGTATTTATGCCGGGGTGATTGCGAGGGCGCAGCCGTGGCAGGCAGCATCCTTTTCCAGTATTTGGACATAATTTATAAAGGCTATATGGCCTTTAGTGGACCAGCCTGGTTACAATATGACCAGGAATTTAGGATGAGGGCTGCCCTGTATCTGTCCCTTCAGTGGGATCGGATCCATCAGCAGCTTTGGCTGCAGGTTATGTCCCCGGCTAGGTCTAACCTAGGTTATCGCTCTGATAGTGGTCACTTGGTGAGTAGGTCATCCACATCCGCTGCTGGTTCATCAGGCTCTCCCCGTGGTGCAGCGGGGCAGGCAGTTCAACCCCGCATGCTCTGCTGGGAATTTGGATCCCTTGGGGTATGTAATAGGAAGGCGTGCCAGTTCAAGCACGAGTGCCCCATGTGTGGTGGTTCCCACTCATTTGACAACTACCCTAGAGCCCGTGGGCGTAAAAATACGAAGAAGCCTGGCGAGAGCAGAGGAGCCTTTCCAGCTAAGAAAGGGGCCCAGTCAGATGAGGCCTCTTGAGCAGTGGCTGTCGAGGTACCCTCGAAGGGTTGATAGTTTGTATTTGTTAGGTTTTAAAGTTGGTTTTAGGATCCCTTTTCAGGGTCCTCGAGTTCCGTTTATGTCAGGAAACCTTAAGTCAGTTCAGGGATTGGAGCAGGTCGTTAGGGACAAGATTGCAAAAGAGCTGGCTGAGGGAAGGATACTGGGTCCTTTTTCACATCCTCCAGTGAGTACTCTTAGAGTCTCACCTTTGGGTGTGGTGCCTAAAAAGGCGCCTGGTGAATTTCGTTTGATTCACCATTTGCCTTTTCCTAAGGGGAAGTCCGTGAATGATGGGATCCCGGAGCACTTATGCTCTGTTAGGTACACCAGCTTTGACCAGGCTATTTCCGTGGTGAGGTGTTGCGGGGTGGGGGCAGAATTGGCAAAATGTGACATTAAGTCTGTGTTTTGCCTTTTACCTGTCCATCCCGATGATGTTGAACTTCTAGGGTTTTCTTTTGAGGGTCAATTTTACATGGATAGAGCATTGCCAATGGGCTGCTCTGTGTCATGTTCGGCTTTCAAGCGTTTCAGCACATTTTTGGAATGGGCTGTGCGGGAGAAAGTGGGTTTGCAGGATGTCGTCCATCATTTGGATGACTATCTTTTTTGTGGGTCCCGAGGGGACTGGGCGTTGTGGGCAGTTGCTGTCTGACTTTGTTGAGCTGGTGGCGGAGCTTGGGGTTCCTTTAGCGCCTGAGAAAACTGAAGGTCCGACCCAGAGGTTGACCTTTTGGGGGATTGAGATTGACACTATTGCGCAGTTGTCTAGGGTGCCTCTTCAGAAAATAGTGGAGCTGAGGGATAGGATTTCTACTTTTCTTCTTAAAAGGAAGGTTACTTTGTTGGAGTTGCAGCAGCTAGTTGGGCACCTCAACTTTGCTTGCAAAGGGGTTGCTCCTGGGAGGGCTTTTCTTAGAAGGCTGTGCGATGCTATGGCAGGGTTACGCTTGCCTCAGCATAGAACTAGGGTCACCTGCAGCATGAGGGATGATTTGAGGGTTTGGCAGGAATTTTTGGAGTCCTTTAATGGAGTCTCTTTTTGGAGGGACGACATGAGGCTTGAAGCTGAGCTCCAGGTCATGTCTGATGCTGCTGGGTCTTTGGGTTTTGGAGTCTATTTCCAGGGACATTGGTGCGCGGATAGTTGGCCTGACTCCTGGGCACGGGTAGGAGTGAACCGAGATCTTACGTTTCTTGAGTTCTTTCCCATTTTAGTTGCGGTTTGGCTGTGGGGGAAGGTTATGGCCAATCACACCATTCATTTTTGGTGTGATAATATGGCGGTGGTCCATGTCATTAATTCCCTTTCATCCAAAACTGGCCGGGTTATGAGATTAGTGAGGGCCTTCACTCTGCGCTGTTTGCGGCTTAACATTTTGTTTTTAGCCAAGCATGTTCCTGGGGTGAGAAACGGGGTGGCTGATGCTCTATCTTATAAACAGATGGAGAGGTTTCTTCAGCTGATGCCAGATGCCGACAGAGAACCGGTGCCAATGCCCCAGGAGCTATGGCTGATTGGAGAGCTGAGGCCTGCAGAGCGATAGGTCTAGCCATTGCGCCCAGCACCAGGAAGTCTTACAAACGGGCTGTGCGGCAGTTTGAAGACTTTAGGGCTGAGGTAGGGTATTGCAGGGTTTGGCCCCTCCCGGTGCAGCATTTGCTCCATTACTGTGTTTCACTGCGAGGTAAGGGGTTGGCCGTGCAATCCATTAGGGGGCGCCTGTCTGCATTGGCTTTTGTCAGTAAGGCGCTGGGTTATAGGGAAGAAACAGCTGACTTTCGTATTCGAAAGATGCTGGAGGGGTGGGCCAGAGAGGCCGGTCCCAGGGTTGATACGCGGAATCCTGCGTCTCCTTTGATTCTGCGGGGTTTGAAGAGGGTTTGGGACATGGTGTGTGCTTCATCATTTGAAGCATGTTTCTTTCACACTGCATCTTTGTTAGCTTTTGGGGGGGCTCTTAGAGTAAGTGAGCTGGTGACACAGTCTAGAAACGATGTTTCTGGTAAGGCTTTGTTGTTAAGGGATCTGCAGCTATTTGCGGGTAAGGCAGTCATCACTGTCCGTCGCTCTAAGACGGATCAGTTGCAGAAGGGTACGGTGCTCGAGTTGGGTAGCTATTCAGAGCTTGAGCTGTGTCCAGTTACTGCATTGGCTGCTTATTTGGCAGTTAGGAAGCCCATGGAGGGGTTTTTGTTTATACATTCAAATGGTAGCCCGTTGACGAAGCATCAGTTTTGGGCAGTAATGGGCTTTGGGTGAGTTGGGGCTGTCTGGGGTGCGGTTTGGGGTGCGGTTTGGGACCCACTCCTTCAGAATTGGGGCAGCCTCAACAGCGGCTGTCATGGGGTATCCTTCCACTTCCATTCAGAGATTGGGCAGGTGGCATTCCTCGGCCTATAAGGCTTACGTGCGACCTTTTATTAGGCCGTGAGTGACTTGGTGTCTGTTTATTGTTGTGTGTGGTGTACAGGTGTACACCAACCCATCAGTGTACTGGTGGCAACCCAACCCATACCTTCGGGCAATCTGGGAAAAGGGGGCGCATGTAGATGTTGAACAACATCGGGGAGAGCACCATCCCCTTTGGCATTCCACAGTCAAGCGCGTGCCTCCAGGACAGTTCACCCTCAATCACCACCCTTTGTCCCCGACCATCAAGGAAGGAAAAAAACCATTGCAAGGCCAACCCCTGAATCCCTGCGTCAGTGAGACAGCGGGTCAGCAACCGATGGTCGACCGTATTGAACACTGCTGATAGGTCCAACAATATCAGTACTGCCAAGCTGCCTCGATCCAGATGCCACTGGAGGTCATCCACCAGGGCGACCAGCACTGCCTCCATCCTGTGACCTGGGCAGAAGCCGGACTGGTGAGGGTCTACATCCAGAAAGCTCTATAACTGTAGCGCTACTGCCCTCTCAATAATTTTACCCAAAAATGGGTAAATTCGAGACTGGACGGTAATGTGCCAATTCAGCCGGGTCTAATGCCGATTTTTTCAGAGAGGGTGGATGCCCTTCCACAAGGGATCTATTTACGATATCCCGTATAGGATATCTGGCAAGCTTTAATTAGCCAGGAAGGGCAAGGGTCCAGATCACAAGTTGTTGGCCATTCAGTAGTGAGGATCCTGTCAACTTCCTCTAGGCTAAGTGTATTGATGCGGTCCAGAACAGAACCAGAAGACAGGCATGGGGCCTCAAGTTCACATACTGTCTCCAATGTGGCAGGGAGGTCGTGGCGGAGCGATGAGATCTTATCTGCAAAAAAGTTTGCAAAAGCCTCACAGCTGATCTCCAATTCCTTAGAATTTGGCCTACCTTGTGGCAGTGTTGTAAGGGTCAGAATTGTGTTAAACAATTGTGCCGGGCGCGAAATTGCAGATGCAATCTTGGTCACAATGTAAGTTTTCAAAGTGGCTTTGACTGCTATCTCATAGGACCTCATAAACTCTCTATAAGATGTTCTAGTCGCTTCATCTCGAATACACTGCCATTGTCTCTCTAGCCATCTGAGACCTTGTTTCATCTGCTGCAACTTCAGGTTGTACCATGGTGTTAGCTTAGAGCGAGGGCGCAGAGGACACCGAGGTGCGATCTCATTGATGGTTCTGGACAGTCTGTCATGCCTGGAGTCAGTCAGGTCATCCAGGGAATCACCAGGGGGCCAGGAATTCCGTAGAGCCATTTGGAACTGTTCCAGGTCCATCTGGCTCCGTGGGTGAGCTAAAATGTGCTCACCACCTAAACAGGCTTAGGGTGGAACATCCACACGAGCCTTGAGGGCATAGTTGTCTGACCATGGCATTGCTTTAGCAGTAATACCGTCCACTAAAACTCCCGCCGCAAAGATCAAATCCCGCCTGGTGAATGGACATTGTAACAAGTTGGGAGAGTCCCAGTGTCACCATGGATGACACTAGGTCCATCACCTGACTGGTCATCGGCATGGACATTGAAGTCACCCAGGATCAAAAGCCTTGGGTACTACAATGCCCAGCCTGTTACGGCCTCCATCAGGGACGGTAAGGCGCCAGCTGGTACATTAGGCAGACAGTACACCAGCTTGCTGAAAGACTGAGTATCTTGGGGGAACCATCTGGGAGAGAGCTACAGTCTCCCCATCTCGCACCCAGGTCTCAGTCATGCAAGCCAGGTCCACATCCTGCTCAAGCAAGAACTCCTGAAAGATTGCCTTATTATTTATGGACCTGGCATTACATAACACCAATGACAGTGGCGAGTAATTCAACCTGACCCCTCTACCTGCCACCGTCAGGATGGGATGCAGACTGGAAGGGGGCCGAGCGCTATCAAGTCTCAGCCTCCTTCCCTTATAATTCCGTCTGTTCCCACCATCATACCTTCCCCTCCTTAGGAGTACTGAAATCCCCAGGCCGGTCATCCCCTGCTGGTCTCCACCACAGCCTCAGACCAGCTGTGAATAGGCCTGGCTCAGCACCCTACTCCGGGTGTTAAGCAACAAGCTAGCTCCTCAACCTTCTCCTCTCTCACCAATCAGTCAGTTTCCTAATTTAAAGTAACCTGCTAATAATTTAATCTAATAGTTAAATTAATCTAAAACCCCAACCCCACAATCTCCCCTTTAATTAATTAGCTAAAAATTATTTAATTAATTATAATGGCTCCTTACTTGCAAAAACCCTCCCAGCCAGTTACCCTCCCCCAATTAATTTGCCAGAAATATAAAATTCTATTTTAAAAGTTTTATTAGTTTCAAGAAATTAAGAATAGAGAATAGGCGGGGAAGGAAAATAAAAGTACATATTAATCTTTTTTTGTATAGAAAATACTTTCAAAAAGTACAAGTCTGCATCTGCAGTATTTTCTTAAAATACATAAATTGTCAGTTATTATTATATCTAAACTATACATCATCAACATTATAGTATTTTATCTTATAAATCTTTTAATTATAATGTCTATTGATTTTGACAAATCTAATAAAGGCAATCTTGTAGTACAAGATTTAGCAATACAAATAACAATATAAGTAATATAAAATCCTGGATAATAGAGTACGCAGGGGAGCTAAGGTACATAAAATGAGTAAAATATATGTAATTTCAAGTTTAACAAAATTAAATGAATAAAACAAATAAGATATGGTCATTCCAGAACCAGTCTCTGTCGGATTTCTGTGGCCTGTTGAAGAAATTTGGCAACCGTTAAAGTTAAATCAGAGCAGGTGTCATTTAAAAGTCTGTAGACTTTGCCTGAATCAGCACAGCTCAACATATCTGCTAAAATATCTTTCAAATATGTACCACAAATATCATCATAAAGAGGACAATTCAATAATACATGGGAGATAGTTTCGATACATTTGGGATTACAAAGACAATGTCTGGCAGAGTAATCAATCCTGTTATATCTGCCAAATAAAATAGCAGATGGTAATGCATTGCTTCTCGTTAACAAGAAAGCACGCCGTTGTTGTGGTGCTTGCAGAGAGGAGAAATATGAAGTGAATTTCCCTACAGAAAGAGGAACTTCAAAATTCAGCGGGGAGCAAGTTTTGTTGGCCAGGCTATATGATGTTTGCATTTCGATATCCAAGATTCTAAGCTTAAGTTTCAAGAATGCATCTTTTAGGGATAGCATAAAAAGTGAATCTATATCAATGCCCATAGATTTAATTTTCCTCTCAATAAATACTAACCAATTTGACATATTGGATTCTGAGAGCAGTTGATATAGAAAGCTCTCTGAATCAGAGTAGAAATGTAGCCATAACCAATATTTAAATAATATCAGCCATGCTTGTGTTTCCACAAGATTCATCCCTGTTTCTAAACATAGAACTGCATATCGTACGCACTTCGGGACTCCCAAGATTTTCCGTAGAAATTTTGATTGGACACCTTCAATGTTGTTGTCCAAGGCTGTGATCCAAACTGGGACCCCATATAAGAGCTGTGGTATCACTTTAGCCTTAAAGATTTTTAGCGCAGCTGGGACAAACTGATTGCCTCTACTATAAAAGCAGCGCTAAATAGCTGCAACGTTAACATTGACTGACTTAATTATACAGTTACAGTGATTAGTCCAAAGTGAGTTATATTGGAAATGAATTCCTAAATATTTATAGTATTTTACTTGTTCCATCTCTTTGCCACCTATTGACCATTTAATTGGTTTCCAAGATTTGTAAAATACAACAATTTTAGATTTGTCATAATTCAAAAGGAGCTTATTGTAGTTAAGGAAAGTGATACAATGGGCAAGCAAGCGTTTTAATCCAATTCTGGAACAAGATAGTAAAACTGTATCATCCGCATATAAAAATAAGGGAACATGTCTGACACCGAGTTTAGGACTATGATGATCGATATCTGACAAAAAGGGAGCAAGGTCATTAAGAAAGAGGTTAAACAGAAAAGGGGCCAACACAAAGCCTTGTTTAACCCCTTTGTTAAACGGGATTTTTGACGTAAGATTGCCTGATGAAGAGCATTTGACCTGACAAAAGTTAGAAGTATATAATTTTTTAATAAGCATGAGAAGTCTTTTATCAATACTTATTTGTTCAAGTTTAGCCCAAAGCAGGTCCCTATCAATTGTATCAAATGCTCCCTTTAAGTCTAAAAAGGCTACCTACAATTTCATCTTTTTCCTAATAGTGTATTTGGAAATTAGATGAGACAAGGTATTACAATGATCAAGAGTAGTTTTGCCTTTACAAAATCCCAGTTGTTCCGGACCAAGAATTTTTTCTCGTGTCATCCATTGTTCAAGTTTACACAACAGATGTTTAGAATATAGTTTGCCAATGGTAGATAGGAGACTAATCGGCCTGTAATTATTTAGGATGGCAGGATCTCCTTTTTTATAAATTGGAACCACTATTGAGTTGAGCCAGGCTTTAGGAATTATGCCTGTTCTGTCAATACTTG
The DNA here is from genome assembly GCF_032191835.1 of Heteronotia binoei. Lineage (NCBI taxonomy): Eukaryota > Metazoa > Chordata > Lepidosauria > Squamata > Gekkonidae > Heteronotia > Heteronotia binoei. The sequence continues at coordinate 86,396,180 of NC_083227.1, read as the reverse complement.
TAAAGAGGGATGCGAGCGGAGTAGCCCACCAATCTGAATCTAACTTTAGAATTTCAGAAGTTACACTCATTTCTAAGAATGCTGCATTACCTAATTTCAGTTGCGAAATTAGTTCTTTAACTTCATCAGAAGGCACAGAGGGCCACTCCAGGAGATCTACCTGAGATAGTTCAAAAGGTCCAGAAGTGTATAAAGTACTTTGGGAGAACAAAGAAAAGAAATATTGGTACCAGACATTGGGTGAGATAGCAGATATAGAAGGGGCATCAACTCTATGGGCACCTGATACAATAGACCAGAATTTTTTTAGAGTTCTTTAAGATTACGGCCTGGAATAGCTCCTCCCATTGAAGCTTAGCATAGTCATTCTTTTTGTTTATGATAACCTGAGACAACTGATTTTGAAGATCAAAGTACTCTGATGGTAAGGACAAAGCTCCGGGGTCACGGTAGCATCTATAGGTATTGCACAACAGAGTTTTAATGGCTCTACATTCTTTATCAAACCAGGGTTGCAGAGATTTCATGTTTCTTTCCTTTTTTACATTTTTAGGTCTAGCATTTAATGAACTAAGAATGTTAGATATTAGGGAATTATAGGCTGTTATTAGCACTGAAGGATTAGTTACATTAGTTAAAACACTTCTAAGATTCAAAAGGGAATGAGTTTAAAAGTAACTGAGCTTCTCGTTTTGTCTGATTATTCCAGCAGATTTTTTGTAAGAACGTAGAATCCACCAAATGTAGAGAGGGATTAAAGGAAAGGTCAGGGGAAAACACTGCATGGAGGGTCAAAATAAGTGGAAGGTGATCACTGATAATGAGATCACCTATGCAGAAATCTTTTATATAAGATTCTAGTGAGGGAGGGACAGTAATGTAATCAATTGTGCTGCAACCCTTCTTAGAAATGAATGTAAAATCCCCAGAATGAGAAAACCTTTCCAGGCCATTTAGCCAGACCCTATTGTGTTGGATACAGAATTTGGCAAAGCAAATGCCTGCCAAGTTTGAAAAGCTATCTTTAGCTTGCCTCCTATAGGAAAAAAAAGGTGGTAAAGTAGCATCTAAATTGAGGTTAAGGGCCTTAAAAAAGATTTTTTTTCATCATTGCCAACTCTTGCATTAAAATCCCCTGCTATTATTATTTCTGTGAAGGGAAATTTGGTTTCCAGTTCATTCATAATTATATTCAGACATTTCCAATTATGTAAAAGGGCCAATTTATCTACGGCAGAAGGGATATATATGTTTACCAAAACCACAGAAAGATTCCCATAAACAAGCTTGATAGCTTGTTCCATAGCGCTTCCAGCCTGTAAGGGGATGCATACAAAATTATAAAGAAGAGACACAAATATAGACAAACCCATTTGAAAACAACCTCTTGAGTTAGTTCTAAATGCAGGGTTATGAATGGTTATTTGTTTTTAGATGCATTTAAATGGTCTATGTATATGTTCTTTTTGTGTGTGTTGATGTGTTGGTATGTCTGTGGAAGAGCACCTCATTTCGTTGCTCTCATTTTCTTTTTTGAGAACAATGACAATAAATTTATCTATCTATCTAGTTCTAAAGGCTGGTAGCGAATAGGGCTTATAGCCTTCAAGGTAGATCGGACTTTGGGACCAAGTCTCTTGAATCTTTCCTACTCATGTCTTCAAGAATGAAATCATTCTACCTGATTAATCGAAAGAAATATCTAGACCAACAGAATAACTCTCTAACAGTTGCAGATAGAACTTGTGACATCTTGAATGTGAACCTCTCATCTGCCAAAGCCAATTTGTTACCTCAATCTTATACTCTTAATGAACCTATGGAGGTTTTTTCTGCAACCAACATCTTGGAAGATAACATTAGAGATCAGTTCCAATCTCTCCAGACTTATGATCAACAAGACATTTTAAAAAGATTAGACTTGTTGAAAGAAAGTCTCTTATTAAAGCAGAGTGGGCACAAAAGAGATCTCCTGAGACTTCTTTTGCTGAGTTGAGAGATTTCCAAGATGTGCCTTTGATCGATCTAGATCAACAACAAGATCCACCTCATTTTTCAATCTCCATTCACCCTCCTTTAATAAACTCGAATCTTGATAATACGATACCTACTCTTCCATCTGAGACTCCATCAACCATCTACCCTCAACCTGAAACCAGGCAGCCCTCGGAAAGGCTGGTCGTTACTGTCAACTTAATTTATTCTACACATATTTAGAAATGCAGACATGCACACTCCAGACTTTCTGATAATTTCATGTTTTCCTCTTTTCTTCAGGTAATGAACAACTAGCTCCCAAAGGATCTTGAAAATTTCTCATAGAGTAGCTGCCCTATGTTAACAGCTTTTAGATACTGCAGAGAGTAGAAGCTCTTCACACAAGAGTAAACCAGGGGTTCCCAATCTTGTTGAGCCTGTGGACACTTTTAAAGTTTAGAACAGGCAATGAGTGCCACCACAAAATACTGCCATAAAATGCCGCTCTAAAAATCGCCACCATAGGGTGCTGGGAAGTTGCAAATATTCCACCACTATGAAATCAGTTGTTTCTGGTTCTCCTGTTCCAATGAGAGGGAAGAAAACCAGGATTAGCCCTTGGGAACAATAAGGTCTGGTACAGAAGCAAATACTCTATCCCCAAAGTCCCCAGATATTTTCTGAGTTAGACCTGGCAACCCTATGTTGGCCCATCCAAATTACAATCATAACTGCACAGAATGAAAAGAAAAAATAACACAACTAGAGATAACACACACATAAATATTAACATTTCTGGGAATAAGAAACTGAAAAACAGATGTGAAGGAATAACTATGTGCCAAGATTTTTTTAAAAAGGTAGAACAGTGACTGAATGGACAGATAAGACAATGCAAAAGTCACTTTGAAAAAGGAAAGATGAAACCTTGTGGAACCACAAATGAAAAATACAAGGAAGATGGTGAGCAAGCATGATAGAGCCTGGTAATGGTAGAGAATAGTCCAAAGAAAACCAGCTAGAGATTAGCAAGATTCAAGGCCAGTAGCACCTTAAAGATCAACAAGATTTCCAGAGTATAAACTTTAAGAGTCAAAGCTCCTTTCATCAACTAGTGATTAAGAAAATTACAAGAAACCATGAGATAATACAATCTGAGTTACTGAGTCAGAAGATAGGGCTCAAGTCTTTAAAAAAAATTATGAATTATACCCCTAAAATCTCATATTGTTTCTAGAGCAGGGATCCTCAAACTTTTTGACTGCATAGGGTTGTTACAGTCTGCAAGTATGGCTTGGAGATCTCCCAGAATTACAACTGATCTGCAAATAACCGGGATCAGTTACCATGTAGAAAATGGCTGCTTTTGAGGGTGGACTGTATGGCCTCACATCCCCTAATTCTGCCCACAAATCTCCAGGATTTTCCAAACCCAGAATTGACAGCCTTAAAGTGGAGCACATGCCTGACTCCAGCATTTCCAACATGTGAAGGGGTTACAGGACAGACCAGGTAATGTGAACTTGTTTTCATAGAAACAGAACATTTGAAAACCACTCCCCTAAAGCATATTTTGGAACATATTTTATAGGAACATAAGAGAAGCCATGTTGGATAAGGCCAAATGCTCATCCAGTCCAACCCTCTGTGTCACACAGTGGCCAAAACACCCAGGCACCATCAGGAGATCCATCAGTGGGGCTAGAAGCCCTCCCACTGTGCCCCACCAAGCACCAAGAATACAGAGTATCACTGCCCCAGACAGAGAGTTCCAACAATACGCTGTGGCTAACAGCCACTGATGGACCTCTGCTCCATATGCTTATCCAATCCCCTCTTGAAGCTGTCTATGATTGTAGCCGCCACCACCTCCTGTGGCAGTGAATTCCACGTGTTAATCACCCTTTGGGTGAAAAAATACTTCCTTTTATCAGTTCTAACCTGACTGCTCAACAATTTAATTGAATGTCCACGAGTTCTCATATTGTGAGAAAGGGAGAAAAGTACTTCTTTCTCTGCCTTCTCTATCCCATGCATAAACTTGTAAACCATAATCTTGTTTTATACAATTGTCTTAAATACTTTTTATCATCTCTAATATTTTCATTTTTGCTGCCTTGGGGATCATGAATTGGGTGAAAAGACAGAACAGAAATGTTTTAAATAAACAAACTGTATACTGATAACATACAGTATTAGATTGTCCTGAAATAAAATACGCTATGTGAAAACATTGCAAAACATGTATCTTGCTCATTGTTGTGTTCGTAATTTATATAACATAGAAACAGGGGTTGTTTTGTAGCAAAATAGGCAGTGGAGCTCATCCAAGGATTGTTATACAGCTGCACATACTATTCAATGGACAAGGAGGTGGAACTCTCAGAAAGAGGAGGTTGAACTCTCAGAAAGGTTCAAGAGCTGCGCTCCTGAGAGCTCCCATTGGATTCAAGGCCTGCATAGGAACAGTCAGCAGGATTATTTTTCTTCACTTTCAAAAAGCTATGATCTGCTCTGCTTATTAAACAAGCATGTGGTATTAGTGTAAATAATATAATTATTATTCCAGTTATGCAGTTTTCTTTTGTTAATAGTTGGTAGAAAGACAGAAACCTTGGTTTCAATCAATTTCTGTGCATTTTATTTAAAGATAATCCTGATATCTGCATTGATATATTGTAATTCTCTTCATAGTCTATTATAGTATATCATTTTGGTTAATAACAGTAATGAAGAATATATACTGGATTTAAAAAAAAACACACTCTATGAATGAAGCAATTGCTATGGATATAGATTTCTACCCCAGAACATGTTGAACATGTATATTATTGAACTGATTCCTACTACTGATGCACTGGAAAAATGAAATCACCATTAACAAAAGCTTGTCTGGTACTACCACAGAAGACGGATTGTGCATGTTTAGATCTGTTGGAATCTTGATGAAAAAGATCCAGTATAACTAGAAATGGGCATTGCCCCTGCTTTGATTGTTCTTTCTTTATGGTACCTCAGAGAAATTACAAAATCTGTAACATAAGCAAGCAGTACTAGCAGCTGCAGTATTCTTTCAAATCCTTTTAAGTATCACATTATAGCAGACGGGTTTGTATTTTGGACAGGTGGTTATATTCATTTTGGATTTTTTTGAGCGTAACCACCCACTCACCAGCTTGCCTTGAGTCTAATGAACACACATGTTATGAAACTGTTTCCAAGGACTTTAAGTTACACCAGCCTGAGGTAGGTTTCATGTCTGAAATCATAAACAGTACCTGGATACAGCTTTAATTTTAATGCTTGTAAGTCTTCCTCTGTATTAACTATTATAGCTATGGGTCTTCATTGGGTTCCTTTCTGCAATAATCTTTTGCCCGTCTCCCCCCAAAAAGATGCTTCTAGAAGTCAAAGGTCTTTCTGAATTTGGGTGAGGCAAAATGGCAGCAGTGTGAAAGGAAAGCTAGTAACTCCTTCTGCAAATGTGAGTATATTCTGCTTACATAATAGGACTGTCTGGATCTTAGAGAGTATTGAGCTGGGTTTAGGAGCAAGCTATGTAAGCTATGGCTTTATGGCCTCACAATATGAGGATTCTAAAGTTCAAGTTTTAGTAGGACTTTTTTAGTAGAAAAAGCCCAGCAGGAACTCATTTGTATATTAGGCCACACATCCTGATACCAAGCCAGCCGGAACTACATTCCTGTGCATTCCTGCTCAAAAGAAGCCCTGAGTTTTAGTGCTATCTTTATGCCTGCATCTTTGGAGATAAAAAGTTAAAGATTTTTCTTTTTGACAATAATAGGGTATTATTATCATGTAGGGTCTTTTAAAATTAAATAGTTGAAGATATTAGGTCATAATCTAGCTCAGGACCTTTTGGGGGGGAAACAGTGGAACAGAGGTCTGGAACCTCTTTGTGGGGGGAAATAATTTCCCAAAAAAATTGAAAGTTCATGAGGGGCACTCGTGAGGTTCTCATTCATTTTCCTTTTGAGAGTTCTGGCACCTCTTTTTCCAGAAACGCCCCCCCCCCAAAAAAAATCTAGCCCTAGTCCTGGAATTGTTATGAGAGGTTGAGCAAAAAAGCCTCTGTGATTTTGTTTCCAAATTAGAAACTTTGAGGCCTGTGGTACCTTTAAGACCAACAAAATTTTAATCAAGGTATGAGCTTTTATGTGCATGTGCACTTCCTTAGATATGAGTGTCTAAACATGTGTGCATGCACATGAAAGCTCACACCTTGAATAAAACTTTGTTGGTCTTGAAGGTGCCACTGGGCTCAAAATTTGTTATATTGCTTCAGACCAACATAGCTGCTCACTTGAATCTTTGTTTCAGTGTTACAAAAAAAAGGTAAAGGTAGTCCCCTGTGCAAGCACCAGTCATTTCCACTGCTGACACTGCTTTCACAACATTTTCACAGCAAACCTTTTACGGGGTGATTTCCATTTCCTTCCCCAGTCATCTACACTTTCCCCCCAGCAAGCTGGGTACTCATTTTACCGACCTCAGAAGGATGGAAGACTGAGTCAACCTGGAGTCAGCTACCTGAACCCAGCTTCCACCGGGATCAAACTCAGGTAGTGAGCAGGGAGCTCAGACTGCAGTACTGCAGCTTTACCACTCTGCACCACAGGGCTCTTAACTCAATGTTACAACATTTATCAAATAATTGATATCAAGGTTATTTTAGCTGACAGAATCACTAATAATGAAGGTTCTGAATAATATTTACATTGTTTCTATTGGGTATTTAAATGTGGCTGTTCTAGGGTAGGGGATGTCGAGATTTTGGCATAAAATTCTAGCTTTGTCACATTAGTTTACTTCATGAATTATAAATATATGGTTAAGCTAATTTAGAAGCTTTATTAGACATCTGAGGTGAGATTAATACCTAGTCATACCTTAATGCTTGATTACTTCACACTTAAAAGAGTACAGTTATCCATTAAATAATCTTCAGGGATCATGTCAGAAAAGTGGTAAAAGATGACAGAATAATCTATTCCTAGGAACAAAATAGGAGTCGATTGCACCTTTAAGACCAACTTAATTTTATTCAGAACGTAAGCTTTTGTGTACTCTTAAGCACACTTCATCAGACGAACAGAGCCATACATAGCTGGTAGGCAGTGGCCCAGAATGCAAAATGGTACAGATTTAAGAACCAATGACAAAATAGTAAAATTATCTGGTAGGCAGTGGTTTAGAATGTAAAATGGTACAAATATAAGATCCAATGACAGAATAGTAAAATTAACAAACTGAGCAAACCTTTGATCTGAGTAGCATGAGGAATGAGTAGCATTCCTAGGAACAGTTTCTGATCTTCTAGACTGTGGGACTCTATTATTTGGGGAGACTGCAGATTTATACTCCGCCTTTCTCTCTGAATCAGAGACCCAGAGTGGCTTACAATCGCCTATATCTTCTCCCTCCATTACAGACATCCTGTGAGGTGGGTGAGGCTGATAGGGCTGTCACGGCAGCTGTCCTTTCAAGGACAACCTCTGCCAGAGCTATGGCTAACCCAAGGCCATTCCAGCAGCTGTAAGTGGAGGAGCGGGGAATCAAACCCGATTCTCCCAGACAAGAGTTCGCAAACTTAACCACTACACCAAATTGGCTCTCTATTAAAGTCCATTAAAGTTACACCTCTTTCACAGGAAGAAAAATACAGCATTTGTTTTGCTATGCCAATGCAATGTAAGGCACGGCACAAGAACCCAGACGTCCCTTGGGGGCTCAGTGGTCCAGCATTCTTGAATGGACTGCTAGAGTGGGAAGGGGCAGCCTGGGCCCTGGGAACCTGGACTTGAGGTGCCCCCTTGGCAGGACATCTGAGAGAGTGGGGGGGGGGGTAATGCGGCCCAGACACTGAGGTTCTTTGGCTATGGTACTCTCTTTGGTGGCACCTGAAGGAACACAGATGTTATCTGGGGGGGAGGAAGAGGGTCTGATGCTTTGGTGTAGGGAGAGCCAGTTTGGTATCGTGGTTCAGTGCGCGGACTCTTATCTGGGAGAACCGGGTTTGATTCCCCGCTCCTCCGCTTGCAGCTGCTGGAATGGCCTTGGGTTAACCAGAGCTCTGGCAGAGGTTGTCCTTGAAAGAGCAGCTGCTGTGAGAGTCCTCTCAGCCCCACCCACCTCACAGGGTGTCTGTTGTGGGGGAGGAAGATAAAGGAGATTGTGAGAGCCATTTCGGTGTAGTGGTTAAGTGTGCGGACTCTTATCTGGGAGAACCGGGTTTGATTCCACACTCCTCCACTTGCACCTGCTGGAATGGCCCTGGGTCAGCCATAGCTCTGGCAGAGGTTGTCCTTGGAAGGGCGGCAGCTGCTGTGAGAGCCCTCTCAGCCCCACCCACCTCACAGGCTGTCTGTTGTGGGGGGAGAAGTTATAGGAGATTGTAAGCCTCTCTGAGTCTCTGATTCAGACAGAAGAGCAGGGTATAAATCTGCAGTCTTCTCCTTCTCCTCCAGTTGGGTGTAGTGGTTAAGTGTGTGGACTCTTATCTGGGAGAAATGGGTCTGACTCCCCACTCCTCCACTTGCACCTGCTGGCATGGCCTTGGGTCAGCCATAGCTCTGGCAGAGGTTGTCCTTGAAAGGGCAGCTGCTGTGAGAGCCCTCTCAGCCCCACCCACCTCACAGGGTGTCTGTTGTGGGGGAGGAAGGGAAAGGAGATTGTGAGCCACTCTGAGAATCTCTGGAGTTGAGGGCGGGCTATAAATCCAATATCTTCATCTACCTCACAGGGTGTCTGTTGTGGGGGGGGGGTAGGTAAAGGAGATTGTGAGCCACTCTGAGACTCACCGGAGTGGAGGGCGGGATATAAATCCAATATCTTCATCTACCTCACAGGGTGTCTGTTGTGGGGGGGAAGGTAAAGGAGATTGTGAGCCACTCTGAGACTCACCGGAGTGGAGGGCGGGATATAAATCCAATATCTTCATCTACCTCACAGGGTGTCTGTTGTGGGGGGGAAGGTAAAGGAGATTGTGAGCCGCTCTGAGACTCTTCGGAGTGGAGGCCGGGATATAAATCCAATATCTTCATCTTCTTCTTCATCATCATCTAAATATACAATTATTTTTTTATCAAAGATTTCAGGTTTTCACGGCTGGTAACATCATTAGGGTTTGTAGATCTTTTGGGCTCAAGTGTCGTGTTCTACTGGAGAAAGTTTTTCTTCCAGACATTTCGTTCTCAGCTGCGGAGAACATCCTCAGTGGCGTTGCAGCCGGAGCAGGCGCTCTGACCTTCTTGGCTGCTGTGCATTGAGTGGGACCAGGGCTGCTGGAAAGTTGCTATTTCTAGGCTGGAGGGGGTGTGGTGAAAGGGCAATTGGTTTGTGGATGTGCCCACTATTTTTTTCATTGTCTAGGTTTGATGGTAGGGGTAGATGAGTGTGAGAAAATATGGCTAGACCACAAATGTAAACATTTAGGTGATTTTCTGCCTCTCACCTATCAAATGATCTACCTCCTTTTCCCCAAATACAAATGTTGGTTGGCAATGTTCTTTTCATACATAGGGTATTTATATAAAAAAGAACAGATTTCCTTGTTCTTGACTGAGGTGTGAAAACATTAGATGGCTTTTTTTTTTGTTCTTCCTTCCTCCCATGCTCCAATCCTACAGTTGCCTTTAACTGATTAATTAAAACAGATGTTAACATTAAACAGATTAGTTAATTAACAGATGTGTCCATCTGCTTTTTATAAAAGGAAATAAAACATTTAATACACAACAAGCAATGTTAGACTTTCATTAACATGGAGATATGTACCAAGCATCATTTGCACATCTGCTTGCTGTGAAGGAAGAAATTATTGTCTTTTAATGGCTGTCTAGAAGCAAACAGTCTCAGTAATCATAGAGGCATACACATTTATTAAGTATTTAATAACGAATTCTTGGGAATAATGAGGAATACAAAATAATAATAAGTCAACTGTTGATATTCCTGAGGAAAAAGTGGTCTTCCCGTCCCACTGTAGTGTAGGAAGACAGGCTGGATCAGGGGAATGCTGTAGACATCATTTATCTTGATTTCAGTAAGGCTTTTGATAATGTTCCACATACTATCCTTGTTGACAAGCTGATAAAATGTGGTTTGGATCCTGTTACTGTTAGGTGGATCTGTAACTGGTTGACAGATCGCACCCAAAGAGTGCTTGTGAATGGTTCCTCATCCTCTTGGAGAGGAGTGACAAGTGGAGTGCCTCAGGAATCTGTCCTGGGACCTGTTTTGTTCAACATCTTTATCAATGATTTGCATGAAGGAATAGAGGGAATGCTTATTAAATTTGCAGATGATACTAAATTGGGAGGGGTTGCAAACACAGAAGAAGACAGAAACAGGATACGAGATGACCCTGACAGGCTGGAAAACTGGGTTAAAACCAATAAAATGAATTTTAACAAGGATAAATGTAAAGTTCTGCATTTAGCTAGGAAAAATCCAATGCATGGTTATAGAATGGGGGAGACTTGTCTTAGCAGTAGTATGTGCGAAAAGGATCTAGGGGTCTTAGTGGATCGTACACTGAACATGAGTCAACAGTGTGATGTGGTGCTAAAAAGGCAAATGCAATTTTGGGCTGTATCAACAGAAGTATAGTGTCCAGATCACATGATGTGATGGTATCGCTTTACTCTGCTCTGGTAAGACCTCATCTGGAATATTGTGTTCAGTTTTGGGCACCACAATTTAAGAAGGATATAGACAAGCTGGAATGGGTCCAGAGGAGGGCGACGAAGATGGGAGGGGTCTGGAGACCCAGTCCTATGAGGAAAGATTGAAGGAGCTGGGCATGTTTAGCCTGGAGAGGAGGCATCTGAGAGGTGATATGATCACCATCTTCAAGTACTTGAAGGGCTGTCATCTAGAGGATGGTGTGGAATTGTTTTCTGTGGTCCTGGAAGGTAGGACCAGAACCAATGGGCTGAAATTAAATCAAAAGAGTTTCTGGCTCAACATTAGGAAGAACTTTCTGATCGTTAGAGTGATTCCTCAATGGAACAGGCTTTCTCAGGAGGTGGTGGGCTCTCCTTCCTTGGAGGTTTTTAAACAGAGGCTAGATGGCCATCTGACAGCAATGAAGATTCTGTGAATTTAGGGGGAGGTATTTGTGAGTTTCCTGCATCATGCAGAGGGTTGGACTAGATGACCCTAGAGGTCCCAACTCTATGATTCTATGAGCTTTTTCCCACACAGCTTACCGCGGAGCGAAGTCCCTCCTCACTGCGCAGCATCTGCTGGGATTTCCCACCAACTGCTCCGCAGAAGCAGGAAGATCCGCGGCTTTTGCGTCGCTAATGTAAACTGGGTTTTAGCGATTTACATTTGCAACGCAAAAGGCCCGGCACTTCCTGCTTCTGCGGAGCAGTTGGTGGGAAATCCGAGCAGATGCTAAGCGGTGAGGAGGGACTTCGCTCCGCGGTAAGCTGTGTGGGAAAAAGCTCTATGATTCTAGGTAAATAGAAAAACACCAAGTGAGGGCACCACAAGTATTGACCGGTTTAAAATTCCCAACCCTGGACAAAAAGAGAGTCCCCAGATTAATATGTCAAATATATCATTTGTGCTAAATATCTTTATTCTAGCCCAATTGTGAATATATGCTTGCTACATAACTTTAAATAGTACATCTATGTGGATTCTGCCTCCTTCCACTAAAAAAACTTGTCCTTTATTGATCCCCATTGGCTTTGAATTTCTAACATTTATAAATACATCACCTCCTGCAGTAATCATTGCAATTCAGAGGATAGAGCTGCAGCTGTGACACAGGCAGCCTTACCAGTGGTCATATATGAAGCTGCCTTCTACTGAATTAGACCCTTGGTCCATCAAAGTCAGTATTGTCTTCTCAGTCTGGTAGCGGCTCTCCAGGGTCTCAAGCTGAGGTTTTTCACACCTATTTGCCTGGACCCTTTTTTTGGAGATGCCGGGGATTGAATCTGGGACCTTCTGTTTACCAGGCAGCTGCTCTACCACTGAGCCACCATCCCTCCCCAAAAATTCATACCACGGACTTCCTTATGTGAATGCCAGCATAGTATGTGCAGTGTTATCTAAGGCAAGTAGTAACCAGGAGGCTACCAAACAGGGTTGCCACAACAACCCTGCCAATCACCATGGTTCCACAATCGCAAGAAGGAGGAATCTCATGGGTGTTAGGAAGCTCTGTAGGGTGTGCATAGCTTGCCATGCTGTTTTTAAAGAGGGCTGAAGGAAAGATGGCAAGGAAGATTAGCTGCTCTGGCTCCTGGTTGGACGCAGAGGCAGTGCTGCCAGAATGGCAGAGGAGGAGACAGCCAATACATAAAGTTGCCAATTTCAGGTTGGGAAATTCCTGGAAATTTGTGGGCAGAGGGGAAGGGAGCTTAAGCAGGGATACGATGCCATTGAATCCATGCTCCAAAGCAGCCATTTTCTCCTGGGGAACTGATCTTTATCATACGGCTGTCTGTTGTAATGCCAGATCTCCTGGTCTCACCTGGAGGCTAAGCAATCAAGTGAGTGACACAGCCATGGTGAAGGAAAAGAAAGGCACTCCATCTCCGTGCACAATTACATTTAAAAAAATTCTTAAGTGTATTTTATAATGTTCAAGAATGCAATAATATTAATAAACATTCATCTGATATATCCAGTGTATAGCCAGTGAAAATGAAACATAATTTAGAGGAATATGTAATCTGGAAAATATCCAAAGGTAAGTCTTTCAAAACAGGAACCAGTCCAAGTTTAGCAGATTTTCTCTGTTCCCAGTGTTGTGTGGTTCTATTCTCTCAACCTTGGTATTAGTCCATTATTTCAGCTAAGTATCAAAATGGTGCATCTCAGCTTACAAACAGAACAAATTTTCCACTGCGTTTCACAGGTGATTTATCAAAGTTCTCCACAAAACAGGAATATAATTCTCAAGAGAACGCTCAATAATCTGTAGCCTTCCACATGGTGACAAATCTCCTTCTCACCACATTTCCACATGGTAAGACTTATTCATTTACCCAGGGCTTTTTTTTAACAGGAACACACAGGAATGCAGTTCTGTTTGGCTTGGCATCAGAGGTGTGGCCTAATATGCAAATGAGTTACTGCTAGGTTTTCTCTACAACCCCTCCCCCCGACATTTACAATTAAGTAAATGATTAAAACTCATAATTCTGTATCAGTTTCTCAGAAGCAGGGAATGGCCAGTACAGAACTGTAAAGGAAAACAAGTAGTTTGTGTTGGGGCAACCTTAATATCTCACACTATTTCTGCAGTATATTTATGCCAGCATTTCTCAAAACCCCTGCAATATTATTAAGCATTCAGGCTTCCTATAATGTGATGATTCTTCAATAGCAGCCGTGTGATATCACAGAGATAGCAGTAATCAGGGCTGGATCTGGAGCAGGGGAGGTGGGGAAACGAGGATGCTTGCCCCGGGCGCCAGTGGAGTGGGGGCACCAAATTGGGTATGGAGTCCACTGTATTCTATGGGACCATAACACAAAATGGCCCATAAGAGGGCATAATTTTTAAATTTTGCCCCGCCTCAAAAAACATGTAGATCCGGTCCGGGCAGTAATGCAGCTCTCAGTTCATACGCAGTTTCCAGCATCTACTGATGTACATGACCTAACACATGGGTCCCTAACATAGTATAAAGAAAAAATGGGCTGAACTCAGCAATGTGCCAACCAAACAAAAAGGGGAAGATGCCAGGTGACAGTTGATTGATTTATCATTACACAAAGTCTCTATGCATTTCACCATCAGGCTTCCTAGTGCTGGAATTTTCCACAGCAATTACGTTCTTTGCTGTAGACAATTCCAGTACTAGTGCTCTGATCTACCCTGACAAAGCCTGTGCAGTAAAATGCACAGGGACTTTGTACAATAAATAAATCAAACTAACGCATGGTATATTTTCTTACATAAGAACATAAGAGAAGCCATGTTGGATCAAACCAGTGGCCCATCCAGTTCAACACTCTGTGTCACACAGTGGCAAAAAAAAAAAAAAAAACAAGTGCCAACAGGAGGTTCACAAGTGGATCTAGAAGCCCTTCCACTTTGCCCGCCCCCCCCCACAAGCATCAAGAGTTGGGAGTGAGCAGTGAAGTGGCCAAGTTTGCGGATGACACTAAATTATTCAGGGTGGTGAGAACCAGAGAGGATTGTGAGGAACTCCAAAGGGATCTGTTGAGGCTGGGTGAGTGGGCGTCAACGTGGCAGATGCAGTTCAATGTGGCCAAGTGCAAAGTAATGCACATTGGGGCCAAGAATCCCAGCTGCAAATACAAGTTGATGGGGTGTGAACCGGCAGAGACTGACCAAGAGAGAGATCTTGGGGTCGTGGTAGATAACTCACTGAAAATGTCAAGACAGTGTGCGTTTGCAATAAAAAAGGCCAACGCCTTGCTGGGAATTATTAGGAAGGGAACTGAAAACAAATCAGCCAGTATCATAATGCCCCTGTATAAATCGATGGTGCGGTCTCATTTGGAGTACTGTGTGCAGTTCTGGTCGCCGCACCTCAAAAAGGATATTATAGCATTGGAGAAAGTCCAGAAAAGGGCAACTAGAATGATTAAAGGGCTGGAGCACTTTCCCTATGAAGAAAGGTTGAAACGCTTGGGACTCTTTAGCTTGGAGAAACGTCGACTGCAGGGTGACATGACAGAGGTTTACAAGATAATGCATGAGATGGAGAAAGTAGAGAAAGAAGTACTTTTCTCCCTTTCTCACAATACAAGAACTCGTGGGCATTCGATGAAATTGCTGAGCAGACAGGTTAAAACGGATAAAAGGAAGTACTTCTTCACCCAAAGGGTGATTAACATGTGGAATTCACTGCCACAGGAGGTGGTGGCGGCCACAAGTATAGCCACCTTCAAGAGGGGTTTAGATAAAAATATGGAGCACAGGTCCATCAGTGACTATTAGCCACAGTGTGTGTGTATAATATAAAATTTTTTGCCACTGTGTGACACAGAGTGTTGGACTGGATGGGCCGTTGGCCTGATCCAACATGGCTTCTCTTATGTTCAAGAATACAGAGCATCACTGCCCCAGACAGTTCCAATAATATGCTGTTCCAATAATCACTCTTTGGGTGAAGAAGTACTTCCTTTAATCTGTTTTAACCCAACTGCTCAGCAATTTCATTGAATGCCCTCGAGTTCTTGTATTGTGAGAAAGGGAGAAAAGGACTTCTTTCTCTACTTTCTCCATCCCATGCATTATCTTGTAAACCTCTATCATGTCACCCTGCAGTCGACATTTCTCCAAGCTAAAGAGTCCCAAGCGTTTCAACCTTTCTTCATAGGGAAAGTGCTTAACCTGGCTAACCCTTTGGGTCCTTGGGGAAGCCTGCCCAGCCAGTTCCCGGAAGCGTCCTTGGCACCCTATGGTGGCTGCGGGGTTTCTTATCCTTGGGGTCCATCATACTCTGCTGTGCCAGCTAAGGCTTTACCTTTTGGTGTTCTGGCCTTACCTCTTGGGGATCACTTGTTACCGGCCACCAAGGATAAGATACTGAAAGGGGAATTTGTGAACCTATTTTCTCTGCTCTATAGGGAGCTGGAGAAAAAAGATAAAGAGGATTTGGATGATAGGGAAAAGGAGAAAATCAAGAAGCGGAAAGTTGATAGGATATTTATTTATTATTTATTTATTACATTAAGCATTACATATGGGCTAACTGGGTGCCCAGATTCATTATTTACGCTGGAATTATAGCCAGTTCTCAGCCATGGAGGGTCAATTCCCTTTTTCAGTATTTTGACGTCATTTACAAAAGCTACACTAGCTTTACCGGCCCGGTCTGGCTGCAATATGATGAGGAGTTTAGAATGTAGGCAGCTTTGAACCTGGCCCTTCAGTGGGATCAGATTCAGCCACATCTGTAGCTGCAGGTTATGTCTCCAGCACGACCTAACCTGGGTGATAAGTCAGACAGTGGACATGCTGTACAGTGCACAGCCACTGCTTCTGGTGCCCGCAGCAGTGCAGGGCAGGTGATTCAACCCCGCCTGCTTTGTTGGGAGTTTGGGTCCCAGGGGGTGTGTGGTAAAAAGAACTGCCCATACAAACATGAGTGCCCTCATTGCGGGACGTCTCATTCCTTCACGAATTATTCTAGGGGTAGACTCAGGCGGGGACAGCGTAAGCAGGGCCCATGCAGTGTGGATAAGCCACTTGCTAAAGGGTCCCAGCCCGATAAGGGTAACCGTGCTTGAGGCATGGCTCCATGACTATCCAAAGGTGAAGATTGGCTTTATTTGTTAAATGGTTTTAAGTTCGGGTTTAGAATTCCTTTTCAGGGCTCCAGAGAGCCGTTTATGGCCAATAATTTTAAGTCAGTTACAGGGACGGAGCACATAGTTTGTAAGAAGATTGGGAAGGAATTAGCCAAAGGTAGGGTGATTGGCCCATTTTCCACACCTCCTGTGATTACCTTGAGGGTCTCCCCATTGGGCATTGTGCCTAAAAAGGCCCCAGGAGAGTTCAGATTGATTCATCATTTATCTTAGCCTCATGGGGAATCGGTGAATGACACCATATCAGAAAATTTGCATACTGTGCGGTACACATCTTTTGACCAAGTGGTGCAGATGGTAAGGTGCTATGGGGTAGAGGCGGAGTTGGAAAAGTGAGACATAAAGTCTGCCTTTTGCCTCCTACCGGTTCACCCTTTGGATTTTGAATTGCTGGGTTTCCAATTTGAAGGGCAGTTTTATATGGACAGAGCCCTGCCCATGGGGTGCTCCGTTTCCTGTGCGGCCTTCGAGTGCTTTAGCTCCTTTTTAGAATGGGTGGTGCGCCGCCCGGCTCATCTCGGCCTGGATGACTTTCTGTTTGCGGGCCTTTTAGGCTCCGGCCAGTGTGCCCATTTGCTGGCGGCCTTTGCGGCGCAGTCGGCGGAGCTGGGCGTTCCATTAGCCCATGAGAAGATGGAGGGCCGTACCCAGCAATTGACATTCTTAGGGATTGAACTTGATTCATAACAACATAAGAACATAAGAGAAGCCATGTTAGATATGGCCAATGGCCCATCCAGTCCAACACTCTGTGTCACACAGTGGCAAAAAAAAATTATATACACACACACACACACACACTGTGGCTAATAGCCACTGATGGACCTCTGCTCCATATTTTTATCTAAACCCTTCTTGAAGGGGGCTATGCTTGTGGCCGCCACCACCTCCTGTGGCAGTGAATTCCACATGTTAATCACCCTTTGGGTGAAGAAGTACTTCCTTTTATCCGTTTTAATCTGTCTGCTCAGCAATTTCATCGAATGCCCACGAGTTCTTGTATTGTGAGAAAGGGAGAAAAGTACTTCTTCTCTACTTTCTCCATCCCATGCATTATCTTGTAAGCCTCTATTATCTCACCCCACAGTCAACGTTTCTCCAAGCTAAAGAGCCCCAAGCGTTTCAACCTTTCTTCATAGGGAAAGTGTTCCAGCCCTTTAATCATTCTAGTTGACCTTTTCTGCACTTTCTCCAATGCTATAATATCCTTTTTGAGGTGCGGTGACCAGAACTGCACCAGTACTCCAAATTAGACTGCACCATCGATTTATACAGGGGCATTATGATACTGGCTGATTTGTTTTCAATTCTCTTCCTAATAATTCCCAGCATGGCGTTGGCCTTTTTTATTGCAAACGCACACTGTCTTGACATTTTCAGTGAGTTATCTACCACGACCCCAAGATCTCTCTCTTGGTCAGTCTCTGCCGGTTCACACCCCATCAACTTGTATTTGCAGCTGGGATTCTTGGCCCCAATGTGCATTACTTTGCACTTTGCCACATTGAACCGCATCTGCCACATTGACGCCCACTCACCCAGCCTCAACAGATCCCTTTGGAGTTCCTCACAATCCTCTCTGGTTCTCACCACCCTGAACAATTTAGTGTCATCCGCAAACTTGGCCACTTCACTGCTCACTCCCAACTCTAAATCATTTATGAACAAGTTAAAGAGCATGGGACTCAGTACCGAGCCCTGCGGCACCCCACTGCTTACCGTCCCCCACTGCGAAGACTGCCCATTTATACTGACTCTCTGCTTCCTATTACTAAGCCAGTTTTTGATCCACAAGAGGACCTGTCCTTTTACTCCATGACTCTCAAGTTTTCTAAGGAGCCTTTGATGAGGAACTTTATCAAAAGCTTTCTGGAAGTTAAGGTAAACAACATCTATCGGGTCGCCTTTGTCCACATGTTTGTTCACCCCCTCAAAGAAATGTAACAAGTTAGTGAGGCAAGATCTTCCCTTACAGAACCCATGCTGAGTCTTCCTTGATAACCCGTGTTCATCAATGTGCCTTCTCATTCTGTCCTTGATCATGGTTTCTACCAACTTTCCCGGTATTGAAGTCAGACTGACTGGCCTGTAATTTCCCGGATCTCCTCTGGAACCTTTTTTAAAGATGGGGGTGACATTTGCTACCTTCCAGTCCTCAGGAACGGAGGCAGATTTCAATGAAAGATTACAGATTTTTGTTAGAAGATCCACAAGTTCAGCTTTGAGTTCTTTCTGAACTCTCGGATGTATGCCATCCGGACGCGGTGACTTATTAGTTTTTAATTCGTCCATCAGTTGTAGGACCTCCTCTTTTGTCACCTCAATCTGACTCAGGTCTTTCAACGCCCCTTCCAAAATTAGTGGTTCTGAGGCGGGCAAAAAGTTCTCATCTTCCACAGTGAAGACGGAGGCAAAAAATGCATTCAGCTTCTCAGCCATTTCCCTATCCTCCTTCAGTAATCCTTTTACCCCTTGGTCATCCAAGGGCCCCACTGCCTCCCTGTTTGGCTTCCTGCTTCTAATATATTTGAAGAAAGTTTTATTGTTGGTCTTTATGTTTTTTGCAATATGCTTCTCATGGCCCCTTTTTGCCTGCCTGATTACAGTCTTGCATTTGATTTGCCACAGCCTGTGTTCCCTTTTATTAACCTCACTTGGGCTAGCTTTCCACCCCTTAAAGGAATCCTTCTTACCTTTTACAGCTTCCATTACTTTGTTTGCTAACTATGCAGGCCTTTTCTTATACCTGTTTGTGCCTTTCCTAACTTGTGGTATATATTTAATCTGACCTTCTAGGATTGTAGTTTTAAATAGCCTCCAAGCTTCCCCAAGGGTTTTGACTGTATATACCTTTCCTTTCAATTTCCTCTTCACATGTCTCCTCATCTCAGAGAATTTACCCCTTTTAAAGTTAAACATGCAGACAATTGGATAAAAAACACATATTATATTAAAATTAAAAGTCCTCAACTACCAACAAGTTTTTGGAAGTTAGTAGAAGAACTGGACCTGGTTGATGTAGGGAGAACAAGATATCCAAATTCGAAAGACTTTACATATTATTCCGCCAGTCATCAAACATGGTCAAGAATTGACATGTGTTGGCTCTCTACAAATTTGGTTAAATTTGGTTAAATCTAGTTGAGACAAAAATCCAAACAAGAGTCATATCAGATCATAGTCCTGTAATGGTAAAACTCAAAGGCAGACGAATGAGAAAAATGTGGAGGTTAAATACTTCTATTTTAAAAGATAAAGACTTTCTTAAAGAATCCAAGGCTGAAATGGAATCTTTTTTTAAACAGAACATAACTCAAGTTGTAAAGATGCAAGTAGTTTGGGACACTGCTAAATCATATTTCAGGGGTCTTGAAATCAGACATAGTCCAAAGAAGAAGAGGAAGGAAGGAAGGAAGGAAGGAAGGAAGGAAGGAAGGAAGGAAGGAAGGAAGGAAGGAAGGAAGGAAGGAAGGAAAATTTTCAAAAATTAATGTTGCAAGCAGGAGAAGCCAAAAGAATTTAAAAGTACAACCGACAAGACAGGAGTTCCAAAATAAGGTTAAAGAAACACAGCATCAACTTAATTTACTACTTATAGAGGAGACGGAGAAAAAATTGAGATTTGCCAGGCAAAACTTTTTTGAACATGTTAATAAACCTGGAAGGTGGTTGGCTTTCAGAATGAGAAAAGAGAATGCCAAAAGAATAATACCGATTATGGACAAGATTGCCCATTGTAACCACTCCTTTTTATCTTGTGCTTAGAAATATTGAATAACCAAATAAGAGAAGATACAAGTATTAAGGTAGCAATGATTAAAGGTTAAAAATACAAATTGAGAGCTTTTGCGGATGACCTGTTTTTTATATTAAAGCAGCCAACAGATTCAATTGACTGTCTGATAAACAAGATTAACCAATTTGGTCACTGGGCAGGATTGAAGATTAACTATCATAAAACAAAGAATATGAAGAATATGATGATAGAACAAATCCAACTTCTCCAACAAAAATCAGGGGTTTTGCAAGAGAAAAGAATTAAATACTTAGGTGTACACATCTCAAATAAATGCAGCAGTTTAAAAATGGACAACTATGATAAACTACTCAAAGAAATTTTTTAAAATTTTGAAAAATGGCATGATTTGAACTTATCTCTAATGGGAAGAGTAGCCTCAATAAAGATGAACAATTTGCCAAGACTGTTATTTTTATTCCAAACTATCCAGTACTCTTAAATAATGGGTTCTTCCAAGAATTGAACAAGATGGTTTCTAAATATATTTGGCAAGGCAAAAAACCAAGAATCAAGCTAAAGATACTGCAAGATTCTAAACTTAGAGCAGGCATGGGCCTCCCAGATTGGCAACTGTATTATAAAGCTTCTTTGTTCTTGCGGGTAAGATACTGGGTACTATTGAATGATAAGAGACAGTTATTGCTAGAGGGACACGATCTCAGTTTGGGCTGGCATGTGTATTTATGGTATCAAAGATTAGAAGAACATTATTATTTTAAGAAACACTGGTTCCTGAAATCTTTGTATCACACATGGTCATGGTTAAAGCCGAGAATTTACCAGAAAATTCCAAGATGGGTATCTCCAGTGGAAGCATTCACTCCTCCAAATCTTTTGAAACCCAATCAGAGTTATAGATATGACGACTAGCTGAAAAACGATAACCAACTGAAAACCAGAGAAGAGCTGGAAAACATGGACATTAAAATGAGTTGGTGGTTGAGAATGCAAGTTGATACAAATAAATAAATAAATAAATAAATAAGTTGAATCTAGGTATGCCAAAGATAAGACAACAGACTTTAACACAGAGCAATATCCATTTGATAAAATCTTTTTAGGTCCTCAAGAAAAGCTAATTTCTAAGCTAGATGCATACCTATTACAGATGAAGATGCAAGATGAGGTAGTAAAAGATTGTATGGTTCAATGGGCGAAAAACTTGGGACATAACATCAGGTTAGAAGAATGGGAGAGGCTGTGGAAATTCAATATTAAACTAAGTCAGTAACCTTTAAAGAAAATCTGTATAAGATGTTGTATAGATGGTACATAACTCCACAGAAATTGTGTAAGATGTATACTAACATGTCTAACGAATGTTGGAAATGTACTAAACATGTGGGATCTTTCTATCATATGTGGTGGACATGTGAGGTGAGGAAAGGCTATTGGAAAATGGTTCATGAACTATTACAGAAAATTCTGAAGACACAGCTCCAATTTAAACCAGAACTGTTTTTATTCAATATATATCCTGAGGATTATTCCAAAGAGATGAGACATTTGTTGGCACATATTAACACAGCGGCCAGGATTCTTCTGGCACAGAAATGGAAACTGCGGGGGATTCCCATGAGAATGGACTTGGTAGGGAAAATTCTGGAAACGGCTGAGCTGAACTACTTATCCCAGTTGTTGGCTGGGAAATCTAAAGAAGAAGCAAGAAAATATTGGTTGAAACTACATATTTGGCTAGATACTCAAGTCTCTTAAGATTCTTTGGTGTGAACTTATATTTCCTTTCTCCTGTATTTTTTACTATAAGACTGCCTTTGCTGGAAATGTCAATTTGAATAAGCACTTCAACAAGAAGACTTACAATATAAATGTATCAAAATGCTGATGATTTAAAGTTAAAAGATAATATGTGACAATATATGTATTCTAAGAAAGTATGTTAGATGCAGACCTTTATTCTAAGAAAGTATACTACATGCAGACGAAGATATATTTGTAACTATAATTTTCTGTTCCCTCTTACCCTTTACCCCCAACCTCTAGAAAACGAATAAAACTTTTAAAACTCAGTTAAAGTTAAACATGGTTGTGCTGGTCTTTTGGGGCAACTCCCTATTTATACAAATGGTGAAATCAACAAGGTTATGGTCACTGCTCCCAACCGGTGTAATCACTTTTACATCTCTCACCAAGTCTTGGGCATTATTTAGGACCAAATCCAGGATCACCCCACTCCTGGTAGGTTCTGTGACCATCTACTCCATAGCACAGTCATTGAGAGTGTCTAGAAACTCAATCGCTTTCTCTCAACCAGAACCCATATTGACCCCAAAAATTCCTTTTTGTTCTGTCCCTAACATAGTGCCTGTGGGTGTGAGAGCTTCTGCCAATTAATATATATTAATTAATCCTCTTCTCCCCTACACTTGGGCTTCCTGTATATGAATGGCTCCAACTCCTGCAGCAGCCATTTGGTGGTTGTGCCCACCACCCTGTGTCAGAATTCCAAAGGTGCCCACCAGCTGAAAAAAATTGTGGATCCCTGAGCTAACAGAGATGTTCTAGTGCTGCCAAATGTTTGAGACACTCAGCTGGGTCATGGAGTCCCTCTTGCTAGGTTATGAACCCCCACAAAGCTAAAGCAAAGGGCTGCCATTTGGAAGGACCTGATTTGTTGTGTAGACAACTAGGGTGTCTTGATCCTTCTTCTGTTTCTATTTGCTCTGAGAGAAGAACAGTATAGCAAAATGTCAGTTGTGGAGAGATTTTCATGAGAGCTCTGAATTCTCTTGTCTGCTTGTGCTTGGCTTGTGTTTCCTATCCTCACCTCTTTTGTTGTACGATCCATGGACCTGGCCTTGACAACAGTAACATCATAAGTTCCTCCTTCTTGTCACATGATTTCTTGTCATGTGCTTTCAGCTCATTGGGGCCCAAGAACAGAAAGGACAGACACCACTACTAGTTGTAATGTGAGATGCGATGTCAAGGCTAATCTCTTGAAAAAGTTATCAATATATATTTATCCAGCACTTATCCAGTACTAACAGCAGCCAAAAAAACTTCAACCTGTTCAAAACATTGCAGGAATTTCTTTTCACAGGTGTGAACTCTATGAAGAATTGACTGGCCAGTTTTCCATAGGCATGATTGGTTTTTATTCACTTCCAGCCAACTGCCAGATGACTTTTTTCACTTTTTAGAGGCAACTGGAACAGGCCACCATTCAACTATTTTGTGCCTTTTAAGGCAAAGGAATTTGCCTTGAAGAATTTTACAGCACTAAGCTTGCAAACAGTGAAATAGCTATGGAGGAAACTGATCAAAGTAATTTATTCCTTTCCATATACAAATTTCCCTCCTTCTATGAAATAAATTAGGCATGCTATACATGCAAGTGATGCATCTTGAGCACACATATATATTTAAATCTAGTCATCAGAAAAACAAAACAAAAATGGAATTCATACCTATTACTAACACTTAAAAGAAAGCCATGTGACAGATGCAATGGCCTTATTTATTTTTGGTACAATATTTATTCAGTCCTTCTTGCTAAACTATTCAGCAATCACCCTTCTGACAAATCTTACAATATCCTCTATGCTTAAATTCCTTGCACTCCTTGATACTTCAACACCTACTTTCTTGTTATAGGAAGTGAGATTACACCTCTGCCATTCTTCACTACCTAGCAGACTGATGTTTGATCTCACCATTTAGAAACACAAGAACTAAAATTAACTGATACCACTGAATAATACTGCTGTCACTTACATGAAGAAAAAAACACCTAATCTTTGACAACTTTGGAATAGAGAAGAAGTAGATTGCAGTAAAGCTTTTTGCCTGCTAGCAATCACATATCATCCAGTAATCAGTACCAGGTTATTTCTAAGCTAAAAATACAACTCTGTTAGAAAAAGATAGAAATCTATCATAGTGAAAATGGAGGTTGAAAAATATGCTTCATTCTTTAAGAACCGCTATGTGAGCACTACTGAATGGAAGGTTATAGGATGCAATTAGGACAAGGGAGTTAGAAGACATATCCCATGAGGAAATAACTAATTAGAAGAAGACCAGGGAGAGCACTCTTTTGGTTAAAATGTTACCTAATTTTTCTGTTTTTACCTTAAAATTTACATTGTTGGTGTCAATGAACTTGTGTTTTCATTTGTCTTTTGTTTTGTTGCTTGTCATGTTGGGCTTTCTGTAATATGTATACTGTAACTGCTTACTCAGTTGTGCATATACCCTTGTAAGTAGATCAATATTTCTGGATAATATAACAGCAGACTACCAGCCAGTTACCTCTTTCCTTTCTCTCTTGTAAGCACTTATGAAGTATATGATTCTATCAATTATTGTTAACTCAGTCATGTTCCAGGAGGGGGAACCACCCCTCCAAATACTATAAAACATGACAGCAAATGTTGCCCTGTTTATGAGAGACCACTCCAAAATAGCTCTACTGAGGTCCACTTCTGCTAATTCCCCCCATAAAAAGAGGAGACCTTGGCATTTCTGGTAACATATCCATCACAGTGGATATTGGTAAACCATTGCAAAGTACTGCAATCAAGCCCAGTTCCTAGGGCCATAATAGGTGTGAGCTTTCTCTGGCCACCACCACCCACAGTCCAAGATATGAAAGGCCTTCAGCTGGCCACTCTGAAGCCAGAGATCTTTTTAAATTTTCAAACTGAACTCTGATCCATCTTTTTTTTTGTTTTAACTTTTTATTACATTTAACAACAACAACAAATATATATATACACACATACACACACACACACAAAACAGCTTTTTCTACCCACTGCAGGAGAACATGTAAATCTGTCCCCTGACAAGCACTGCAAAGGTATCCACCACCTGGCTAGTGGAATTACCCATAATTGGTAATTTATTTATTTACACCCCACTTTTCTTCCCAGTGGAGACCGAAAGAGACTTACATCATTCTTATTTCCTCCATGTTATCCTTCCAGCAACAACCCTGTAGGTAGGTAACCTGAGCTTGACTGGACCAACGTCACCCAGTAGAGTTCCATAGCAGAATGAGGATTCAAACCTGGGTCTCCCAGGTCCTATTATGACTCCCTAACTATGATATCATGATGGCTATCATCATCTAAAGAGCTCCATGATGCAGAGTGGTAAAGTTGTAGTAGTGCAGTCCTAAGCTCTGCTTACGACCTGAGTTCGATCCTGGTGGAAGCTGGGTTCAGGTAGCCGGCTCGAGGTTGACTCAGCCTTCCATCCTTCCGAGGTCAGTAAAATGAGTACCCAGCTTGCTGGGGGGGAAAGTGCAGATGATTGGGGAAGACAATGGCAAACCACCCCGTAAAAAGTCTGCCATGAAAATGTTGTGAAAGCAATGTCACCCCAGAGTCAGAAACAACTGGTGCTTGCACAGGGGAGTACCTTTACCTTTTTTATCATCTTTTAGGACACTAGGAATCCAGGTATATGAATTATGGAACAATACAAGAATTAATAAAATAGCAATCTTAGTGGAAATTTTTCACCTTGCATATCAATATGCAATGTGGCTGGCTCCATTCTTCTGGGATGGCATACAGTGGTCTAGACCTGCCCAGAATGTGGAGTACAGCAGTGTGTGGTTAACAGTGTGCAGGGTCCCTTCCCTGTTCATGCTGCCTCATCTGTTGTGCTTGGCTGGGTCTGTGCCTTTGGGGAGTGCGCAGGAGTCCATGGACATGGCCAGGAACTGTGTCAGACTGCCCCACCCCTCTCCTCTGCATGTGTCCTGAGTCCAGCTCCCTGTGGCTGCTTTCTTATGACCGGCTGCTCCCTCACCCTGGTCCATCTTAATTTGTAATATGATGTGTGTACCGTTGCATAATGTATCTCTTACTTACATCCAATTGATATTATGTTCAACTCTATTGTCATAAGTAGCTGTAGCTGGATCTGAGTTTCTGATTATTGTAGACATTATATTAAAAATAATTCAGAAGTGTATTTTTATTGTATCACTAATGAGAAGTATTTCTCCTTTAAAATGTGCTGGATTATTTTTAACAAATACAACTACATTTTCCTAATATATCAGACTCTGTAGCTTGCATTAGGTCAAAATTCAGTTCATAGTTATTGCAATGCTCAGCTCATAACATCTGCATCACTATTTTTATCTATAAATGCACATCAGTAAAAAAAACTATCAGTGGACTCAAAACTGAGTTTGCTGTTGAATTTTATGTTTTCTAAAGCACTGAGAATATATTGGTGATGAGCCCTCATTTGGAGCACTGTGTACAATTCTGGTCACCACTTCTCAAAAAAAAAAATACTATAGCTTTGGAAAAAGTCCAAAAAAACGGCAACTAGAATGATTAAAGGGTTGGAACACTTTCCCTATGAAGGAAGCTTAAAGTGCTTGGGCTCTTTAGCTTGGAGAAACATGAACTGAAGAGTGACATGACAGAGGTTTCCAAGATTATGCATGGGATAGAGAAGGCAGGGAAAGAAGTACTTTTCTCCCTTTCTCACAATACAAGAACTCATGGACACTCAATGAAATTGCTGAGCAGTTGGCTTAGAACGGATAAAAGGAAGTACTTCTTCACCCAAAGGGTGATTAGCACATTGAATTCACTGCCACAGGAGGTGGTGGCAGCTACAATCAGACAGTTTCAAGAGGGGATTGGATAAACATATGAAGCAGAGATCCATCAGTGGCTATGAGCCATAGGGTATAGATGGAACTCTCTGTCTGGGGCAGTGATGGTCTGTATTCTTGTTGCTTGGGGGGGGGGGGGCAACAGTGGGAGGGCTTCTAGTGTCCTGGCCCCACTACTGGACCTCTTGATGGCACCTGGGTTGTTTTTTTGCCACTGTGTGACAGTGTTGAACTGGATGGATCACTGGCCTGATCCAACATGGCTTCTCTTATGTTCTTATATTAATTACTAACTTTTTTAAAAATGTGATTTATTCTCAACAGGAATGCAATTATTCATATTGTGTTCATGACTGGTTTGTGCTTTTCTATAGTAATGATGTACATATCAAGGTATACTAATATGCATGCTATCTTTATACCATCTTTATCATCAACTTTCTTAACAAGGACACAGTTCTTGCCTAAGGCCTGTTCAACATTTAATATGGATGGATAAGCATATAGAAAAGAGAACCCTGTTGCACTTTTATCTAGTTCTTTTTGAAATGTATTATTTTGTTTACCATTGTTGCATATGTCTATTTTTTAAATAAAGATCTAATCAAATTAATAATAATCGAATTATAACATGCTTGATTTTTTTTTTGCTGTCCAGTCATAACTGACTTATGGTAATTCTGTAAGGTTTTCAAGGAAAGAGATATTCAGAGGTGGCATGCCACTGCCTCCCTTATGTAGTGATCCTGGTATTCCTTAGTTTTTCCCATCCAATCATTAACCACTTTGTTTCCAAGATCTGAAAAGACTGAGATAGCCAGAGCTATCTAAAAGTATAGGTATATAATAATACTATCCCTATGGTAGTATAATTGATTTCCCATATGTGCAGACTCTTATCTGGGAGAACTGGGTTTGATTCCCCACTCCTTCACATGCAACTGCTGGAGTGACCTTGGGTCAGTCATAACTCTGTCAGAGCTGTTCTCTCAAGAGCAGATTCAGTCAGAGCTCTTTCAGCCCCACCTACTTCACATGGTGTCTGTTGTGGGAAGGGGAAGGAGTTTGTAAGCCGCTCTAAGACTCCTTTGGGTAGTGAAGGGCAGGATATAAATCCAGTCTCTTCTTCTTCATTTTAGGATGCCACAAATAGAATATAAAGAATTACCACATTTTAAGGTTGCAACCCTGGACTGGGAAATTCTGAGAGATTTAGGTGTGGAGCCTGGGGAACAATAATAATCCACATATCAAAGTGAGCAATGAGCAGTTTATATTTCAGCCTGAAAATTTCATATGCCACAGAGTCCACCCTCTAAAGCAGCTATTTTTTGCAGCAGAAGTGATCTCTATAGTCTGGAGAAAAGCTGATCTCCAGCAACCAACTGGAGTCTGGCAACCCTACCACATTTCCTCTCAGTGTGGCAGAAAGTCATGGAAATAACCAAATTGTGGCAGATGCCTAACAACAGCTTGAAGCTTAGGTTTAAGTATGCCATCCTGCAAGCAAAAAATTCTAAAACAAGTGATCAAGAATATTTTGGTTCTCTTAAAAGCAACAAAACAATAAACTTAGTTATCCTTACAAATAACTTAAAAAGAATTCTTATGACTCTTAACAGAACCAACCCAAGAGATTTCACCCTCGCAGCAAAAACCTGAAGTGGCAGGTCTGATCCATTGACTGACATGACTCATGACTATCCCTTTGGCTTGTAGTAGTTCTACAATAAAGCGTACCTTAAAACAAAGGAGCTGACAAATAAGACATGTTCCTCAATGACTCTACAGGTGAACTCCAGGATGTATGCATACTCTGATGATCAGCTCCTGTTGGGCTACAGTTTTCATTAAAGGAATGTTTTTCCAGAAACACTACAGTTAACACTGATGATTAATCATTAACATGGGAGAAACCATGCTACAGAATCAGGCAACAAAATAAATACTACTTGGGATATCTTTTCAGAAATATGCATGACATATGAAAATGTGTGTATGTGGTTCATTTGTGTTCCATAGGGTTGCCAAGTCCAATTCAAGAAATATCTGGGGACTTTGGGGGTGGAGTCAGGAGACATTGGGGGTGGAGCCAGGAACAAGGGTGTGACGAACATAATTGAACTCCAAGGGAGTTCTGGCCATAACATTTAAAGGGACAGCACACCTTTTTAAATGCCTTCCTTCCATAGGAAATAATGAAGGATAGGGGCACCTTCTTTGGGGGCTTATAAAATTGGCCCCCCTGGTCCAATCGTCTTGAAACTTGAGGGGTATTTTGGGGAGAGGCACTAGATGCTATACGAAAAATTTGGTGCCTCTACCTCAAAACACAGTCCCCCCAAAGCCCCCGATACCCATGGATCAATTCCCCATATTCCATATGGGAATCGTTCTCCATAGGGAATAATAGAGTGTCCAGTAGACATTCCCCCCTCCCCGCTTTCTAAAGCTGGGGGAAGGCCTCCAAACCAGGGAATCCCCCGCCCCCTCCCTCTCACACACAAACACTTACTGGGTCTTGTTCCTGCACAACTTTACTTGCTCTGAAAACAAAAGCAAAACAAAGGGAGGGGCTGTTCTCTGACGAAACTGTTTCTGACCCTTTCCCATGAAGCACTTCCTGTTTCCTGCTCAGCTTCAAAGGCACACATTTTAAAAACGGACCTGTTTGCAGGTTTCTAAACCTGCTGGAGCTCTAAAGGTACATGGTGACTGTGGGGGCGGGCCTGTAAAAATGGGGGATCCCCCGCTGGGACCTGGAGATTGGGAAGCCTAGATAGGCCAGGGTTCTGTACAGCCTACTGGGTGGCATCCTCTACTGTAAACTGATTGGGCCAGGCAGCTGGATCAACTACCTGAACAAAATAAAGTTAACTTTCAGAAAGTCAAGAGAGGAAGACTAAAATATCAAGAGTCAATGAAAGCAAATCCTGTGTCACACTAAGTCCCTTATTTAGAGGGAAACGAATAATAGGACTTTGTGAAGGATTGTTTCATAAAATACAGTCCAGAGGGCTCCCTAGGCTGTATATTCTGAGGGAATTAATTCAAAACAGAGGTCTTTATTACACACACACACTCACACTCTACTTATAACACCAATTTTTCTCTTACATTCCTCATTGATTTTTATGTATTTTAGACTATAGTGATTTGGCTCATTTCAAAATGAGCAATGAGCACTATATATTTCAGCTGAAGAATTTCATATCTAAATACACATTCTGAAACCCACACTTATGAACAGAAACAACACCCCCCCCCCCCCGCATTTTGCCACTTTATGCAATCTCTCCAACATTTATCATCAATTCCCCCCACATTCTGAACAGAAACAAAAAACATGAAATGGAAAGATAATGTTACTTACCTAAATATCCTCAGTTTCAATGAATGAAAGTGATGAAGGAAATAAAAGAAAATGAAATATAATCCAAAATAAGGTTAAACCCAGCAATTAATTACAAAATTCACAAAAAGATAAAACTTAAAACAAATCAAAAATGATCACAGAGAACAGAACATTTTATGCCAGATGTTGTTGGAACATTTTCAATGCATTATTTTAATCATTGACAAGCTGTTAAACACGAGGAGCAATTTAAGAACTACCTAAATGTATTTCATAGTGTAATTTTCTATAAGAAATCTCAACCATAATATTGCATATACATGTGGACAAAGCACAGAAGAATTATATAAAAAGTTACTATAAAACTGACTGGACCAAATAGCCATGAAAAAATGGAGAATATAAAATGGCAATAACATATGAGATACAGTGAAACATTAATGTACTTCTAAATGGTTAGTAAAGCAGACATACACAGAGTTATTTCAGTCTAAAGTTAAACCCATTGAAACCAATGGCTTTCTTAGACTAGGCTCTGCTAGAATTGATCTGTAAACCACACGAATATGGAGGTCTTATATTTATCACTTAACTGAATTACTACAGACAACATCTCTGTTCTCTCCAAAGTGGACAGTCAAATTAAAACTCAGATACAATTAACCATCTATTAAAGTAAGTTTTTCTTACACCTTTTATGAATCACTAAAATGAGATCATAAGGGGAAAAAATTAAAAACTTGATCATTTCTGCCCAAAACGAAGCCTGGAAGAAAAAATTTAAGAAATTCACCTTTAAAACTAGTTACATTATCAAATGAAAACTGTTTTTCTAGACACAATCCCTGACTAGATTTTTTTAGCCTTCCCCTCCTCTCCCCAAAACAGCTTCGTACACAGTTTATGCCAGGTAGAAGTAGTGATTTGGGGGTGGAGTCAGGAGACTTTGGGGGTGGAGCCAGGAGACATTGGGGCGGAGCCAGGAACAAGGGTGTGACAAGCATAACTGAACTCCAAGGGAGCTCTGGCCATCACATTTAAAGGGACAGCACACTTTTTAAAATGTCTTCCTTCCATAGGAAATAATGAAGGATAGGGGCACCTTCTTTTGGGGCTCATAGAATTGGACCCCCTGGTCCAATCGTTTTGAAACTTGGGGGATACTTTGGAGAAAGGCACTAGATACTATACTGAAAATTTGGTGCCTCTACCTCAAAACATAGCTACCCCAGAGCCCCCGAAACCTCCAGATCAATTCCCCATTATACCCTATGAGAAACGATTTTCATAGGGAATAATGAAGACGTTTCCCTCTCCACACACACACACACTCCTTCTCGCAAATCTGATGTAGGGGATTGCCCTCTCTACTCACCAGCCAGCATATTTCAGCAACAGACACAGACAGAGAAAGTTGAAGCCTTTCACCACCTCCGGAGGTGCAAAGGCACACGGTCCTTTGGGGTGGGGCAGGAAGCAGCCTGGGAAAGCTCCGGCTGCTGCGATAGAGCTGGGTGGGAAGGGGAGGGGCAAAGAGAAGCTGCTGCAATCGAGGTGAGAAGGGAAGGGAAGGGAGGAGGAGAAGCATTGGGGATCGGTGGGAACGGGAGAGGAGAAGCTGCTGGGATCGGGGCTGGGTGGGAAGGGCTGCCATTCCCCCCGCTTTCTGAATTTTTGGCCAGCGGGGGGAGGAGGCTCCAAATCGGGGTTCCCCTGCCCAGGCAGGGGATTTGGGAAGCCTACACCATATAGGAACACTGACCTCAGCCAAAGTTATGTAGATAGTTGCTGCAATTTTTTTCACAGTATTTTCACTGTGTAAGTACTTTTTTCCAGTCACTGGAAAACAAACATGACAAATACTCTGAGCCTACTCAAGTCAGGTGATTTCCAACCATTTTACCCTAAACAGTGCAGTCCCTGCAAGGTCCCTGGAACCCTAAGGCAAGGCAAGCCATGGGTAAAGCTTAGCAGGCCCAGGCAGCCTAAGGAGAACAAAAGGAAAAAGGAAACACAGCCTTCATATATCCATGAAAGCTCTCCTTGATGATGTGCCAGTGTATTCAAACTAGGCTTCCCAATCCTCAGGTCCCAGAGGGAGATCCCCCGGTTTTACAGGCTTCCCCCCTCTCCCAGCCAGCTGGCCCCACCCCCACAGCCATCATGCACCTCCATGAATGATTCCCATAGGGAATGATGGGGAATTGATCCATGGGTATCGGGGGCTCTGGGGGGGGGCACCAAATTTTCAGTATAGCATCTAGTGCCTCTCCCCAAAATACCTCCCAAGTTTCAAAAATATTGGACCAGGGGGTCCAATTCTATGAGCCCCAAAAGAAGGTGATGGCCAGAACTCCCTTGAAGTTCAATTATGCTTGTCACACCCTTGCTCTCAGCTCCGCCCCCAACGTCTCCTGGCTTCACCCCCAAAGTCCCCAGATATTTCTTACATTGGACTTGGCAACCCTAATTCAAACACAAAAGGTGGCAACTCTCTTTTACAGCAAAAACCTCTTAGTACCTTCTTTAATCCTACAGGAAAACTCAATTAACCCTGCCAAATCATGACCACCAAATATGAGTGGCAAGAGTTGAAAATATTCATATAATCTATGAATAATATCTTATCTAGTATGACTCCTACAGCTATTGCCTTGAGCAGAAAAAAATAAGATCTTAGAATGGAGAAACACTAACAGTTTCTTTTTCATTAGACATATGAATATTAATCACAATCTAAAACACTAGGAAA
This sequence comes from Heteronotia binoei, assembly GCF_032191835.1. Classification (NCBI taxonomy): domain Eukaryota; kingdom Metazoa; phylum Chordata; class Lepidosauria; order Squamata; family Gekkonidae; genus Heteronotia; species Heteronotia binoei. The sequence goes on along the minus strand of NC_083227.1, from coordinate 86,363,353 downwards.
CCTTACTGTGGTTATACATATGCATATTGCTTTGAGTAAAGAGGAAGCACTGTTGCTTGCACAGGGGACTACCTTTACCCTTTTAATTCACAAAGAACCCACAATACTTAAAATGAAGGAGCAGCTGAAGTCAAAACTTCAGGTCTGGATTTTAAGCAAAAATGACTGCTTCGAGTCTTCTCTGAACCCCTAGCAATGTGAAACAAGGCAATGTAGAGAATACCTTTTTCTGATATGTTTGACAAATAATCCTTATTTAGTATAAAGTCATTGTTAGTTAAGATTTTTATCTTACAGATGATGCCCAGAAATTAAAGTAGCAGTATTTAGAACAAATCTCTACTCCTCAATCTTATTTAAACTAATCAGGTTGTAACTGAAAAGTCTTCATGCTAGAATGCATGTATCTTTAAATAGAAAGAACTACACAAAAAATTTAAACTACCTAAATGGCCATCATTAGCAATGCTATATTGCAGGAATACAAGAGGGAACACCATCAATACTGCCTCTAAGCTGTGGAGTCTTGTGAGCAAAAATTGTACTTTGTGAGCTACTGGCATTAAAGTTGTGAGCATAAATTAGTTTTAGGGCTGCCAAGCTCCTGCCAGGGCCAGAGTGAGCAGGCTGCCGGGGGGATCCCCGCCCCTAGGGTGGCCAGATCGACCCGCCCACCCGGGAAAGTCCTGCCCCTGCCCCCAAATGCCCGCCTCACGGGTTGGCTAACCCGGGACCAATCAAAATCCCGCTTTTTTATGTTTAATTTTTTAAAATGGATCCAATGGATCCTTCTTTTTGTGGCTGCTGCGCTCTCTTTCGCCTGCGGCCTCCTTCCGGGGAGGGGACTGGCAGGAGCCGAGGAGGCCAGTGGGCGAGCGCAGGGGGAGGTGGTGGCAGGCCCGGGAGCCGCCAGGCCAGAGGCAGGTAAGGCCGGCGGGGCGCAGGTGGAAGGGAGGGAGGCGCCGGCCGCTTGGGGCTCCCGGAGTTCAGCTGGGCGAGCTTTTCCAGTGGGGGGAAGCCGCAGCCCCCCTTATTGCCAGCCAGGTGGGCGCAAAAGAGGACTTTTCCGGACGCGGTGGCATGGCCCCAGTGCAGAGTGCCTCCCTCGCAGCTGCTGCCCTTCTTGCCCAGCCAGGGAACCCGCGGTCAGCCCGGGCGGCTCGGACTTGCCTCCTCTCTTCGGCGTCCAGGCTGCCTCTCCCCCCCCCCCGGCCCTTGACTCTTGCCACCCCACTCGCTGCCCCCTTGGGTGCTCTCGGCCGGTGGACGGGCTGTGGCCAGGAGGAGCAGAGGGCACTGCCTCTTTCGTCAGGGGCTAAGGAAACTGGGGAGGCTAGTTTTGGAGGGCCCTCAAACGTGCCCTGTTTCCGGCGGTGGCATGACGTCACCGGATGTGACATCACCGGAAGTGATGTCATTTCCTGTTTGCGGCGGTGCGCGCTTCGCACGCACACACAAACATTAATTCCCCCCTCAAGGTGTCCCTGGCTGGCCTGCAGATATTATGGCCACCCTACCCGCCCCCCAAAAGCCCCATCCACACATGCCGTCCCCAGCATGATGATGCCACCCAGAAGTGACATCATCACACCAGGGACAGCGTGCCAGGGAAGCTCTAGGACTTGCAATAAAAACTCTATGGAAACAATCTCAAGCTTTTACATAAGTGACAAATCATCTGAAAAGAGTTAAATTCTCATATTAGTTAAGATCTATGTTCATAAATAATTTCAAATGTCTGTAGACTGAGAGAGCTGAAGTGAGGGGTTAATCTTTGTTTTGAAACACTGATTTAAATCAAAATTATATAAGCAGTGATGGATGGCAGTAATTTTTCCCAAATTGTCAAACTACATGTATATGTTATACCTTTACAAGCACTGAATAGCAGCATAAGAATTAAACAACTACAAAAACAAAACCATGATAATAAGCACTAAGTATTAAAAGCGCCTAGAATGTATTTAACATTTTCAGTTTTAAAATTCTGTTTGAACACACAGCAATTAACTCTGTCTAAGAATGTATGATCCTTGGTAAAAATGTAGACTACAGTATTTTACGGGCAAGCATTTCAATTGTGCAATAAATTTACACAGCTATTTTGGGAGTTAGACTCCTCACCTGAACATATCCTGGGATATGGGCTAACACATCTATTCTGGGAATTTAAAAAAAAAAGTCTTGTGGAACCTTAAAAGAGATTAGAACCATAAAACTTCCTTTTTGTGTTTGCTGTGACAAACTGCTACCCTACTGGGAATTTGTAATGTTGATTATTTGTTTCTGGGGAAAATACTACTACACAGAGAGAGGGCACACTAGTGCACTAGCTGCAACAGGTAGTGAGTGCTGTGTGGACATGGGTGTCATAATTTGATACCCAATGGCATCACTGGTGATGAATGGTGCCATTCCTTTTCCATTTGGGACTGCACCAATTTGTGCATTTCTCTGTCATTTTTAGAAATTCCCCTACTGTAGAATCAAGCAGGAAAGACATGTAGAGTCTTTTAAAAACACTCCCCAGAAATGTTATACTAGCACGGTCACCCACAAACTCATCACCCGCTACAGCAACAACAATGTATTACTGTATTATAAACTTTCCCCCCTTTGTTTCTGATTTCAAAATGTTATCTCCCTGTTTCAGCCAGCAATGTGTCATGGCTGCTGAAGCAGGTCTGCAGAGATCCAGGCTCAAATCCCTGCTTCTCAAGACACGCACTGTGACAGTCTCAACCAGTCATTCTTTTTCAGGCCAATTCCTCACCGGCATTTGCTCCACCCCATCACTTCTTGCATCAACACAAGGCATCGATTCCCCACCAGTTGCTCCGCAGTGCCTCTTGCTTTGGGGCTCCTTCCTATTCTCATCACGGCAACTGGAACTCCAAAAAAACAGCATCCTGTTGCTGCGATGGTAACAGGAAGTAGCCGCAAGGTAAGAGGCACCCACAGAGCAACTAGTGGGGAATCTATTGTCTGAGCCGGCACAGGGAGAAGAGCAGGGTGGAGCAAATGCCAGTGAAGAATTGGCTTCAGTCTAACCTACATCACAAATTCATTGTGAGAATAAAAGGAAGAGCCAGGTATGTCCCTCCCGAGTTCCTTGGAGGAAGGCTGAATTCAAGAGTTCAAAATGGATGGTGAGGGGGGAAAGCTTTCTTGGCAAGACAGTAAACCACCACCACCACCAGCTGGGCTACCCACCCAACCCTAGGAAAACAGTACTGCATCAGGGATCGTCTTCTTTTGTCAGTAAAAATAATATTCTGAATATTTGTGATCTGGCTTAAAATTCTAAAAATTATACAGTACATCCACCATCAAGAGCTAGTCTTTGTTCCAAATTTGAGACTTCACAGGTCACTGAATTGAGTTGGTCCAAATATTTATTCCTCTTTTGTCTTGCCTCAGGACTGTTCACATCTTTACCAGAATACCATACTCCCTCCTATGTGGCCAAACCACTTAAAGAAA